>NC_042964.1:29003758-29332508 GCF_901001165.1 Salmo trutta
AGTCTTTATGTTAAGAATTGACGGATTTACACAGAGTTGAATGCAGTGGTTTTCACAAACTGCAGGTTTGGTACATCAAAACACCTTTAGGGTGAATTTAACCCCTTCCGGTTGCTCCAGGAAGCTTAGAATCAACACAGGTAGACCTCATAGTGGCCTGATGAATTGTCATCGAAGACAGGTTCATAAGGCATTCATAACCCACATAGGCTTCAAGTTGAATTTAGGGGAGCAGGCAATGTATTCCTATGGGGAGAGAAGTCATTGCAAACTGTTGGTTGTAAACACATTCTTTTCACTGTTAATGGTTAATGCCACATGGTCAAAGTTAGGCTTGCACAGATCGGGATGACCTCAGGAATGTTCCTCAGGTCGAATTGTGCTTCTAACCCTAACGGTTCTCCTGCTGTCACCAAAAAGCACCTAAAATATAGCGCCAGGCTTCACGGTCGCTGCCCCCGAGCAAGCTACGGTCAAGCGGGTCATCTCGTTGAACCCGGCACAGCCTAGAGATTATGGTAATGCCGTTGCAGGCTCTGTGTGTCTTTAAGCCCCGCACTGTGTCACTCCATCCTTGCTGTGTGTGTGTGTGTGAGAGAGCTTTTCTTTGACAGCTGTTGGGAGAAATGACTGATTTACAGTTCATGAGGGCTGCCTAATCACACACATGAAGTTTTGAAAAGATCTGACCTATTTAACCCTTCGAAACAGCCCCTGTGACACCATTTTAAGACACTTCCGGTTGACACAGGAAGCTGAAAGTGAACACATATCCTCCTTGGGGTAGGTTCTTTTAGAAAATTGAGTTTTAAGTCTTTACGCTAAGAACTGACTTATTTACAGAGGGTTGAATGAGTGTGTGTTATTTCAGAAAATCACAGAAATCTCGCAGCTCTTCGAATCCTGCATTAACGGATTCGTCTGAACTTTGTCCCTTTTTTTAACATAACCAATTGTACATTGTACGATTTCTCTTAACCTCTCTGGGCCAGGTGGCACCAAATCGTCCCACCTACGTAACAGCCAGTTGAATCCTGTGGCGCGATTTTCAAAACCTTTGAAATGCTATTACTTTATTTCTCAAACATATGACTATTTTACAGCTATTTAAAGACAAGACTCTCGTTAATCTAACCACACTGTCCGATTTCAAAAAGGCTTTACAGCGAAAGCAAAACATTAGATTATGTCAGCAGCGTACCCAGCCAGAAATAATCAGACACCCATTTTTCAAGCTAGCATATAATGTCACAAAAACCCAAATCACAGCTAAATGCAGCACTAACCTTTGATGATCTTCATCAGATAACACACCTAGGACAATATGTTATACAATACATGCATGTCTGTTCAATCAAGTTCATATTTATATCAAAAAACAGCTTTTTACATTAGCATGTGACGTTCAGAAAAAGCATACCCCCGCAAACTTCCGGGGAATTTACTAACAATTTACTAAATTACTCACGATAAACGTTCACAAAAAGCATAACAATTATTTTAACTTATAATTCACTGTATCACAATTCCAGTGGGTCAGAAGTTTACATACACTAAGTTCACTGTGCCTTTAAACAGCTTGGAAAACTCCAGAAAATGATGTCATGCTTTAGAAGCTTCTGATGGGCTAATTTGAGTTAATTGGAGGTGTACCTGTGGATGTATTTCAAGGCCTGCCTTCAAACTCAGTGCCTCTTTGCTTGACATCATGGGAAAATCAAAAGAAATCAGCCAAGACCTCAGAAAAAAATTGTAGACCTCCACAAGTCTGGTTCATCCTTGGGAGCAATTTCCAAACATCTGAAGGTACCACATTCATCTGTACAAACAATAGTACGAAAGTATAAACACCATGGGACCACGAAGCCGTCATACCGCTCAGGAAGGAGACGCGTTCTGTCTCCTAGAGATGAACATACTTTCGTGCGAAAAGTGCAAATCAATCCCAGAACAACAGCAAAGGACCTTGTGAAGATGCTGGAGGAAACAGGTACAAAAGTATCTATATCCACAGTAAAACGAGTCCTATATCGCCATAACCTGAAAGGCTGCTCAGCAAGGAAGAAGCCACTGCTCCAAAACCGCCATTTAAAAGCCAGACTACGGTTTGCAACTGCACATGGGGACAGATATCATAGTTTTTGGAAGAATGTCCTCTGGTCTGATGAAACAAAAATAGAACTGTTTGGCCATAATGACAATCGTTATGTTTGGAGGAAAAAGGGGGAGGCTTGCAAGCCGAAGAACACCGCCCCAACCGTGAAGCACGGGGGTGGCAGCATCATGTTGTGGGGGTGCTTTGCTGCAGGAGGGACTGGTGCACTTCACAAAATAGATGGCACCATGAGGGAGACAAATTATGTGGATATATTGAAGCAACATCTCAAGACATCAGTCAGGAATTTAAATCTTGGTCGCAAATGGGTCTTCCAAATGGATAATGACCCCAAGCATACTTCCAAAGTTGTGGCAAAATGGCTTAAGGACAACAAAGTCAAGGTATTGGAGTGGCCATCACAAAGCCCTGACCTCAATCCCATCGAACATTTGTGGGCAGAACTGAAAATGAATGTGCGAGGAAGGAGGCCTACAAACCTGACTCAGTTACACCAGCTCTGTCAGGAGGAATGGGCCAAAATTCTCCCAACTTATTGTGGGAAGCTTGTGGAAGGCTACCCAAAACGTTTGACCCAAGTTAAACAATTTAAAGGCAATGATACCAAATACTAATTGAGTGTATGTAAACTTCTGATCCACTGGGAATGTGATGAAAGAAATAAAAGCTGAAATAAATCATTCTCTCTACTATTATTCTGACATTTCACTATGGGCCGTCTTCTTTATCATGACTATCCTACTAGGGTTCGACAGTCAAGTAAGGCATCTTAAGTTATTTACAATGTTTATGAACGTACTGTCAAGCAAATGGTCGCGGTTAACAATAGAATGGACCACTTCTGTACAATGAGACCTGAGAGGAGATCCAAGAGCACCACGATCTATGTAACCAAACATACCTAGCCTAACATGATATCAGCAATTCTCACTATTTGTTACCAAACATGCCTAGAACTGAGATTTGTTAAAATACATCTCCCTTTCTCTCCAGTTTGTGTGTGTGTAGAGAGAGTGTTGGGGTACATTTCCTTGTTCCTTGTCAATCATTGGCTCATTGGTGAAATTAGCGTTATCACAATATCTTTAATTAAATCATTCAAAAACCTGTATTAATGCAATTGCAGACAGAAGTTGACAACAGGAACATAACTCATGTTTCTGAGTAAGTTCCGCAAAATATAAAATGTCCTGAGTTATTTTCTAAATCCCGAAGTCCAGCCCTTGTGATGTCACTGTATACGTCATTACCTTCTACTTATCAGACCAAGCCCATGCATACACAGCTATATAAACTTGCAAGAGAGATACAATAGTGCTAGTGTTTTCTAAATTCTAGGCAATAAATGTCCACTCCCCAAAGTTGATTTATTGTGGAATGTCTGGCTTGTCTCATATCTCCTACACAGTTCTGTCTGTCACACATTTCTCAGAGGGGTCTCTTTATAAGAGACAGAGAGACTGGAAAACAACTGTGGAACAATACTAAAGCTCTATAATGAATATATATGTTGTTAATCTGTAGTATAGGACCCTATAAATGTAAGGAGGCCGGGTCTTATAACCCCTCCCTTTCTATTAATACAACATAAGCATAATCAATTATTATAATACATCAAACATTTGGTACAGCCCCTATCATGACCCATAGGTGAACTCCTGACATGAGCTTAACAACAGCCATGGTGAACATGTATCCCGAGGTGTTCTGTCGTAAGAACCGCAGAGAGCTCTTTCTGGCTTTCGTGGCCTTCATCTCCTTCCTCATGGGCCTGATCATGCTGATGGAGGTACAGTAGGCATCACATCTGGAATTTGGAATTAACCCTCATGGGTTAGTTAGGGGGGGACACCTGCCTGGGGACTGGGTTGGGGATAAACCCTCAAGGGCTATTTATTGTGTTCTTTAGCTGTAATATGCAGACAGACATAAAGTCTAACTTACCAGGTGGCTGGTCGAGATTGCGTTCAAATCAAACAAAACAAATATAGATTATGATTTGTTTTATTAGCTAGGACATTTTCATTTTGCGGACAGAAATGACTTCAGAGTTGTTAACAGCCTCGTCACTGTGATTCAGGACAGCATAACACATTGTTGTTCGCTGCATGACCAAAAGTATGTGGACACCAGGAGCTTCCCGAGTGGCGCAGCTGTCTAAGGCACTGCATCGCGGTGTTGAGTTGTCACAACTGTCTGGGTGTTTGATCCCAGGCTGTGTCACATAGGGCGGCGCACAGTTGTCCCAGCGTCGTCCGGTTTAGGGGCGGGTTTGGCCGGGGGACTTTCATTGGCTCATCGAGCTCTAGCTCCTTGTGGCGGGCCAGGCTGCGGGGGACTTGCTTCCGTTCAGCGACAAGAGCATTAGTGAGGTCGGGCACTGATGTTGGGGCGATTAGGCCTGGCTCGCAGTTGGCGATCCAATTCATCCCAAAGGTGTTCGATGGGGTTGAGGTCAGGGTTCTGTGCAGGCCAGTCAAGTTCTTCCACACCGATCTCGACAAATCAAACCCCCCATGCTCTAACAGAGCCCCACCCCAAAACCAGACTGAAAGCAGGCTTGATAAACAATCAGTAATATAATCAAATAGTTAAAAAAATACAAAGATATTATAAAACAAACATTTTGAGTAATAATAATGATACATTCTAATGTTGGTTTATGGAGTTGTGAAATTACCTGTGTTCCTGTCTTCTACAAAGGATAGGTAAAGGTTGTCAGACATTATAAAATGTAAATGCAGATCCCCTAACGGAGTAGCGTATTTTCTCTAGCTTGAGATGTTGCATAACTTCCTATTATCCAATGGTTAAAAGTAGGAGGAAACCGATCCTTCCACTTAAAGTGCTTTGAAAGGTTGGTAATGGCCCACATCAACACCATTATCCCAGAAACCCTAGACCCAACTCCAATTTGCATACGCCAAAAAGATCCACAGATGATGCAATCTCTCTTGCACTCCACACTGCCCTTTCCCACCTGGACAAAAGGAACACTTGTGTGAGAATGCTATTCATTGACTACAGCTCAGCGTTCAACACCAGAGTACCCTCAAAGCTCATCACTAAGCTAAGGATCCAGGGACTAAACACCTCCCTCTAAAACTGGATCCTGGACTTCCTGATGGGCCGCCCCCAGGTGGTGAGGGTAGGTAGCAACACATCTGCCACGCTGATCCTCAACACTGGAGCTCCCCAGGGGTGCGTGCTCAGTCCCCTCCTGTACTCCCTGTTCACCCACGACTGAATGGCCAGGCACGACTCCAACACCATCATTAAGTTTGCAGATGACACAACAGTGGTAGGCCTGATCACCGACAACGACGAGACAGCCTATAGGGAGGAGGTCAGAGACCTGGCCGGGTGGTGCCAGAATAACAACCTATCCCTCAACGTAACCAAGACTAAGGAGATGATTGTGGACTACATGAAAAGGAGGACCGAGCACACCCCCATTCTCATCAACAGGGCTGTAGTGGAGCAGGTTGAGAGCTTCAAGTTCCTTGGTGTCCACATCAATAACAAACTAGAATGGTCCAAACACACCAAGACAGTCGTGAAGAGGGCACGGCAAAGCCTATTCCCCCTCAGGAAACGAAAAAAATTGACATGGGTCCTGAGATCCTCAAAAGGTTCTACAGCTGCAACATCGAGAGCATCCTGACTGGTTGCATCACTGCCTGGTACGGCAATTGCTCGGCCTCTGACCGCAAGGCACTACAGAGTGTAGTGCGTACGGCCCAGTACATCACTGGGGTTAAGCTGCCTGTCATCCAGGACCTCTACACCAGGCGGTGTCAGAGGAAGGCCCTAAAAATTGTCAAAGACCCCAGCCACCCCAGTCATAGACTGTTCTCTCTACTACCGCATGGCAAGCGATACCGGAGTGCCAAGTCTAGGCCAAAAAGGCTTCTCAACAGTTTTTACCCCCAAGCCATAAGACTCCTGAACTGGTAATCAAATGGCTACCCGGACTATTTGCATTGTGTGCCCCCCCAACCCCTCTTTTTACGCTGCTGCTACTCTCTGTTTATCATATATGCATAGTCACTTTAACTATAAATTAATGTACATAATACCTCAATTGGGCCGACCAACCAGTGCTCCCGCACATTGGCTAACCGGGCTATCTGCATTGTGTCCCACCCACCACCCACCACCCGCCAACCCCTCTTTTACGCTACTGCTACACTCTGTTCATCATATATGCACAGTCACTTTAACCATATGTACATACTACCTCAATCAGCCTGACTAACCGGTGTCTGTATGTAGCCTCGCTACTTATATAGCCTCACTACTGTATATAGCCTGTCTTTTTACTGTTGTTTAATTTCTTTACCTACCTATTGTTCATCTAATACTTTTTTTGCACTATTGGTCAGAGCCTGTAAGTAAGCATTTCACTGTAAGGTCTACACCTGTTGTATTCGGCGCACATGACAAATAAACTTTGATTTGAAATAGTATAGGACTACAAGCTAGAAGATTAGTAAATGCCAGCATGTTGCCCATAGAACGGTTTAGAGGTGGCCTTCTGTGGTGCCCCTCCGAATAATGCAATAAATGCAGAAGGTTCTATAGGTCTCTCCAGTATCTTAGAAAACGTACAAAAAATGGATATCCAGAAATGTGTCAATTTCGGGCATGTCCAAAACGTGTAATAAAGTAGCAGGAGCCTGCTTACATCGGTCACAAGTGGGATATATTTCTGGTCTGATCTTGGATAATTTTTCCTTTGACTAATGCAGCTGATGAACTATTTTAAATTGAATTACAGCATGTCTTAGAAATATAGATGAAAAAAGTATTCTCTGAAGCATACGCTGCCAAGTTATGTCTGAAAGTTGTTCACCTAAATCCTCTTCCCATTGGTTAGGAGAGTTCAAGGAATCCAGATTGTGCAAGTTTAATAACATGTAGATCATGCTCATGACACAGTAGCCTGCTGCAGATGTGCCCCACTGATGGCGCCGACAGAGATGGTCGCCTCGCTTCGCATTCTTAGGAAACTATGCAGTATTTTGTTTTTTTATGTATTATTTCTTACATTGTTACCCCAGGAAATCTTAAGTCTTATTACATACAGCCGGGAGGAACTATTGGATATAACAGCAATGTCAACTTACCAACATTACGATCAGGAATACGACTTTCCCAAAGCGGATCCTCTGTTTGGACCACCACCTAGGGCAATGGATCGGATCCCAGTAGGCGGCCCAAAACAACGGCACCGTAGAAGGGGCAGACGGAGCGGTCTTCTGGTCAGGCTCCGTAGACGGACACATCGCTCACCGCTCCCGAGTATACTACTCGCCAATGTCCAGTCTCTTGACAACAAGGTAGACGAAATTCGAGCCAGGGTTGCCTTCCAGAAAGACATCAGAGATTGTAACATTCACTGTTTCACGGAAACATGGCTCACTCGGCATATGTTATCAGAGTCGGTACAGCCACCCGGTTTCTTCACGCATCACGCCGACAGAAACAAACATCTCTCTGGTAAGAAGAAGGGCGGGTGTGTGTGCCTTACGATTAACGAGTCGTGGTGTGGAAATAACAACATACAGGAACTCAAGTCCTTTTGTTCACCTGACCTAGAATTCCTTACAATCAAATGCATTATCTACCAAGAGAATTATCTTCGATTATAATCACAGCCGTGTATATCCCCCCAAGCAGACGCCCTGAAAGTACTTCATTGGATCCAAGATGATCCAAAAAAATATAAAAAATCCAAGATGGCGTAGCAGTTCAGACGTCTTTGTCTTCATCTTGTCGTGTCCCATGTATATATATTTTTTCCTTCGTATATATTTCGTATATATTTTTTTTATATTTAACCTCAGTTTCAACATACTCTCCTGGAACCCACCTCACCCAATGTGGTATGGATATGCTATTTTCTATATTTTAGGACCGGAACCCCCAACAGAAGCTAGCCAGCTAACTAGCTACTAGCTAATATTCAGTTAGCCACGGCTAGCGGTCATCAGCTAACCTTAGCCTGGTCAACTCCTGCCAGTCTGCACAGCGCGTTTCAACCCAGAGCTTACCGGACTGCTCTTTCTCCACATGCCGGTTTCCAACCGCAAGCTCTGAACCTTTTCACCTGGATCATCGCAGCTAGCTAGCTGCTAGCCGAGTGGCTACCCCCTGGCTAACGTCTCTGTCCCGAAGCAAGCACCAGTGAGCCTGGGAACTAGCCTCACGCTAGGCCCATCCCCCAGCTAGCTGAAGAGGACCATCAGCCAATTTCTTGGGCTGCAATACATATTTTGCAAATTGGCCTGGACCCTTTTACTGCCTACACGGAGCCCTGCCAATCCAACACGACTGGTCTGCCGATGTAACCGTCCGAGGGGGCTACAACAGACTTCTTCCGTTGCGACGTCCCCCCTAAGGCCCTTCTGCTATCCCCAGCCCGCTAGCTGTCTGAATCGCCGTGTCTCCAGCTCACCTAGCCTCCCACTGGTCCCTATGATCACTCGGCTACGCATGCCTCTCCCTAATGTCAATATCTCTTATCCATTGCTGTTTTGGTTAGTGATTATTGTCTTATTTCACTGTAGAGACTCCAGCCCTGCTCAATATGCCTTAGCTAGCCCTTTTGTTTCACCTCCCACACATGTGGTGACCTCAACTCATCTCTAGAGACAAAACCTCTCTCATCGTCACTCAATGCCTAGGTTTACCTCCACTGTATTCACATCTTACCATACCTTTGTCTGTACATTATGCCTTGAATCATTCTTCCGCGCCCAGAAACCTGTTGCTTTTACTCTCTGTTCTGAACGCACTAGATGACCAGTTCTTATAGCCTTAAGCCGTACCCTTATCCTACTCCTCCTCTGTTCCTCTGGTGATGTAGAGGTTAATACAGGCCCTGCAGCGCCTAGCCCCACTCCCATTCCCCAGGCGCTCTCATTTGTTGATTTCTGTAACTGTAAAAGCCTTGGTTTCATGCATGTTAACATTAGAGGTCTCGTCCCTAAGTTGGTTTTACTCACTGCTTTAGTACACTCTGCCAACCCAGATGTCCTAGCTGTGTCTGAATCTTGGCTTAGGAAGGCCACCAAAAATCCTGAAATTTCCATCCCTAACTATAACGTTTTCCGACATGATAGAACTGCCAAAGGGGGCAGAGTTGCAATCTATGGCAGAGACAGCCTGCAGAGTTCTGTCATACTATCCAGGACTGTGCCCAAACAATTCAAGCTTCTACTTCTAAAAATCCACTTTTCCAGAAACAAGTCTCTCACCGTTGCCGCTTGTTATAGACCAGCTTCAGCCCCCAGCTGTGCCCTGGACACCATACGTGAATTGATCGCACCCCATCTATCTTCAGAACTCGTACTGTTAGGTGCCCTAAACTGGGACATGCTTAACACCCCGGCCGTCCTACAATCTAAGATAGATGCCCTCAATCTCACACAAATTATCAATGAACCTACCAGGTACAACCCCAAATCTGTAAACATGGGCACCCTCATAGATATCATCCTGACCAACCTGCCATCTAAATACACCTCTGCTGTCTTCAACCAGGATCTCAGTGATCACTGCCTCATTGCCTGCATCCGTAATGGGTCTGCTGTCAAACGACTACCCCTCATCACTGTCAAACGCTCCCTAAAACACTTCAGCGAGCAGGCCTTTCTAATCTACCTGGCCCGGGTATCCTGGAAGGATATTGACCTCATTCAGTCAGTAGAGGATGCCTGGTTATTCTTTAAAAGTACTTTCCTCACCATCTTAAATAAGCATGCCACATTCAAAAAATGTAGAACCAGGAACAGATATAGCCCTTGGATCACTTCAGACCTGACCGCCCTTGACCAGCACAAAAACATCCTGTGGCGTACTGCATTAGCATCGAATAGCCCCCGCAATATGCACATTTTCAGGGAAGTTCGGATCCAATATAAACAGGCAGTTAGGAAAGCAAAGCCTAGCTTTTACAAACAGAAATGTGCATCCTGTAGCACAAACTCCAAAACGTTCTGGGACACTGTAAAGTCCATGGAGAATAAGAGCACCTCCTCCCAGCTGCCCACTGCACTGAGGCTAGGAAACACTGTCACTGATAAATCCACAATAATCGAGAATTTCAATAAGCATTTTTCTATGGTTGGCCATGCTTTCCACCTAGCTACCCCTACCCCGGTCAACAGCCCTGCACCCCCCACAGAAACTTGCCCAAACCTCCCCCATTTCTCCTTCACCCAAATCCAGATAGCTGATGTTCTGAAAGAGTTGCAAAATCTGGACCCCAACAAATCAGCTGGGCTAGACAATCTGGACCCTCTCTTTCCAAAATTATCCGCCGCAATTGTTGCAACCCCTATTACTAGCCTGTTCAACCTCTCGTATTGTCTGAAATCCCCAAAGATTTGAAAGCTGCCACGGTCATCCCCCTCTTCAAAGGGGGAGACACTCCAGACCCACACAGTTGCAGACCTATATCTATCCTACCCTGCCTTTCTAAAGTCTTCGAAAGCCAAGTTAACAAACAGCTCACCAACCATTTAGAATCCCACCGTACCTTGTCCGCTATGCAATCTGGTTTCCAAGCTGGTCACGGGTGCACCTCAGCCACGCTCAAGGTCCTAAACAATATCATAACCGCCATCGATAAAAGACAATACTATGCAGCCGTATTCATCGACCTGGCCAAGGCTTTCGACTCTGTCAATCACCACATTCTTATCGGCAGACTCAACAGCCTTGGTTTCTCAAATGACTACCTCGCCTTGTTCACCAACTTCTCAGACAGAGTTCAGTGTGTCATATCGGAGGGCCTGTTGTCCGGACCTCTGGCAGTCTCAATGGGGGTGCCACAGGGTTAAATTTTTGGGCCGACTCTTTTCTCTGTATACATCAATGATGTCGCTCTTGCTGCTGGTGATTCTCTGATCCACCTCTATCCAGACAACACCATTCTGTAAACTTCTGGCCCTTCTTTGGACACTGTGTTAACTAACATCCAGGCGAGCTTCAATGCCATACAACTCTCCTTCCGTGGCCTCCAAGTGCTCTTAAATGCAAGTAAAACTAAATGCATGCTCTTCAACCGATCGCTGCCCACCCGTCCAGCATCACTACTCTGGACGGTTCTGACTTAGAATATGTGGACAATTACAAATACCTAGGTGTCTGGTTAGACTGTAAACTCTCCTTCCAGACTCACATTAAGCATCTCCAATCCAAAATGAAATCTAGTATCAGCTTCCTATTTTGCAACAAAGCATCCTTCACTCATGCTGCCAAATATACCCTCATAAAACTGACTATCCTACCGATCCTTGACTTCGATGATGTCATTTACAAAATTGCCTTCAACACTCTACCACAGTGCCATCCGTTTTATCACCAAAGCCCCATATACTACCCCCTACTGTGACCTGTATCCTCTCGTTGGCTGGCCCTCGCTTCATATTCGTCGCCAAACCCACTGGCTCCAGGTCATCTATAAGTCTTTGTTAGGTAAAGCCCCACCTTATTTCAGCTCACTGGTCACCATAGCAGCACCCACCCGTAGCACGCGCTCCAGCATGTATCTCACTGGTCACCCCCAAAGCCTATTCCTCCTTTGGCTGCCTTTCCTTCCATTTCTCTGCTGCCAATGACCGGAACGAATTGCAAAAATCACTGAAGCTGGAGACTCGTATCTCCCTCACTAACTTTAAGTATCAGCTGTCAGAGCAGCTCACAGATCACTGCACCTGTACATAACCATAATCTGTAAATAGCCCATCCCCATATTGTTATTTTTTTTGCTCCTTTGCACCCCAGTATCTCTACTTGCACATTCATTTTCTGCACATCTATCACTCCGGTGTTTAATTGCTAAATTTTAATTACTTTGCAACTACAGCCTATTTATTGTCTCGCCCTAATCTTACCTCATTTGCAAACACTGCATCTAGATTTTTTTCCTATTGTGTTATTGACTGTACGTTTGTCTATTCCATGTGTAACTCTGTGTTGTTGTTTGTGTCGCACTGCTTTGCTTTATCTTGGCCAGGTCGCAGTTGTAAATGAGAACTTGTTCTCAACTGGCCTACCTGGTTAAATAAAGGTTAAATAAAAAAATAAATATGTAAACTGGAAACCACATATCCTGAGGCTGCATTTATTGTAGCTGGGGATTTTAACAAGGCTAATCTGAAAACAAGGCTCCCTAAATTTTATCAGCATATCGATTGCGCGACCCGGGCTGGCAAAATTCTGGATCATTGCTACTCTAATTTCCGCGACGCATACAAAGCCTTCCCTCGCCCTCCTTTTGCAAATCTGACCACGACTCCATTTTGTTGCTCCCAGCCTATAGACAGAATGTAAAACAGGAAACGCCCGTGCTCAGGTCTGTTCAACGCTGATCCAACCAATCTGATTCCACGCTTCAAGATTGCTTCGATCACATGGACTGGGATATGTTCCGGATAGCATCGGACAACATTGATGTATACGCTGATTCGTTGAGCGAGTTCATTAGCAAGTGCATCAGTGATGTTGTACCCACAGTGATTATTACAACCTTCCTCAACCAGAAACTGTATATTGATGGCAGCATTCGCGCAAAACTGAAAGCGCGAACCACTGCTTTCAATTATGGCAAAGCGACCGGAAACATGACCGAATACAAACACTGTAGCTATTCCCTCCACAAAGCAATCAAACAAGCTAAGCGTCAGTATAGAGACAAAGTAGAGTCGCAATTCAATGGCTCAGACACGAGATGTATGTGGCAGGGTCTACAGTCAATCACGGATTACAAAAAGAAAACCAGCCCCGTCACGGACCACGATGTCTTGCTCTCAGACAGACTAAACAACTTATTTGCTCGCTTTGAGGACAATACAGTGCCACTGACACGGCCCGCTACCAAAACCTGCGGGTTCTCCTTCACCGCAGCCAACGTGAGTAAAACATTTAAACGTGTTAACCCTCGCAAGGCTGCCGGCCCAGACGGTATCCCTAGTCGTGTCCTCAGAGCATGCGCAGACCAGCTGGCTGGTGTGTTTACGGACATATTCAATCAATCCCTATCCCAGTCTGCTGTTCCCACATGCTTCAAGAGGGCCACCATTGTTCCTGTTCCCAAGAAAGCTAAGGTAACTGAGCTAAACGACTTCAGCCCCGTAGCACTCACTTCCGTCATGAAGTGTTTTGAGAGACTAGTCAAGGATCCTATCACCTCCATCCTACCTGACACCCTAGACCCACTCTAATTTGCTTACCACCCCAATAGGTCCACAGACGACGCAATCACACTGCACACTGCCCTAACCCATCTGGACAAGAGGAATACCTACAGTTGAAGTCGGAAGTTTACATACACCGTAGCCAAATACATTTAAACTCAGTTTTTAACAATTCCTGACATTTAAACGTAGAAACCATTCCCTCTCTTAGGTCAGTTAGGATCACCACTTTATTTTACGAATGTGAAATGTCAGAATAATAGTACAGAGAATGATTTATTTCAGCTTTTATTTCTTTCATCACATTCCCAGTGGGTCAGTTTTGGCGCAGTGGCTTCTTCCTTGCTGAGCGGCCTTTCAGGTTATGTCAACATAGGACTCGTTTTACTGTGGATATAGATACTTTTGTACCTGTTTCCTCCAGCATCTTCACAAGGTCCTTTGCTGCTGTTCTGGGATTGATTTGCACTTTTCGCACCAAAGTACTTTCATCTCTAGGAGACAGAACACGTCTTCTTCCTGAGGGGTATGACAGCTGTGTGGCCCAATGGTGTTTATACTTGCATACTATTGTTTGTACAGATGAACGTGGTACCTTCAGGTGTTTGGAAATTGCTCCAAATGGTGTACCAGATTTGTGGAGGTCTACAATTCTTTTTCTGAGGTCTTGGCTGATTTCTTTTGATTTTCCCATGATGTCAAGCAAAGAGGCACTGAGTTTGAAGGTAGGCCTTGAAATACATCCACAGGTACACCTCCAATTGACTCAAATGATGTCAATTAGCCTATCAGAAGCTTCTAAAGCCATGACATCATTTTCTGGAATTTTCCAAGCTGTTTAAAGGCACAGTCATCTTAGTGTATGTAAACTTCTGACCCACTGGAATTGTGATACAGTGAATTATAAGTGAAATAATCTGTCTGTAAACAATTGTCGTAAAAATTACTTGTGTCATGCACAAAGTAGATGTCATAACTGACTTGCCAAAACTATAGTTTGTTAGCAAGAAATTTGTGGAGTGGTTGAAAAATCAGTTTAAATGACTCCAACCTAAGTGTATGTAAACGTCCGACTTCAACTGTATGTAAGAATGCTGGTCATCAGCCCCTCTTCAACCTCAGGAGGCTGAAGAAATTGGGCTTGTCACCGAAAACACTCAAACTTTTACAGATGCACAATCGAGAGCATCTTGTCGTAAGGCTCTCCAGAGGGTAGTGAGGTCTGCACAATGCATCACCGAAGGCAAACTACCTGCCCTCCAGGACACCTACACCCCCCGATGTCACAGGTCCAAAAAGATCACTAAGGACAACAACCACCCAAGCCACTGCCTGTTCACCCCGCTATCATCCAGAAGGTGAGGTCAGTTACAGGTGCATCAAAGTTGGGGCCGAGAGACTGAAAAACAGCTCTGTCTCAAGGCCATCAGACTGTTAACTTCTAGCGTCCCACCTGCGGGACACAGCCAGTGAAATATCAGGGTGGCAAATTCAAAAACAACAAAATGTCATAAAACTTTCTCAAATATACAACCATTTTTCACCATTTTAAAGATACACTTCTCCTTGATGTAACCACATTGTCCGATTTCAAAAAGGCTTTACAGCGAAAGCAAAACATTAGATTATGTTACGAGAGTATATAGACAAAAATAATCACACAGCCATTTTCGAAGCAAGGACATGTGTCAATAAAAGCCAAAACACAGCTAAATAAAGCACTAACCTTTGACGATCTTCATCAGATGACACTCCTAGGACATTATGTTACACAATACATGTATGTTTTGTCCGATAAAGTTCATATTTATATCCAAAAACAGCATTTTACATTGGCGCGTGATGTTCAGAAAATGTATTCCCACCAAAACTCCAGATGAATGTGCACATCAATTTACAAAAATACTCATCATAAACATTGACAAAATATATAACAATTATTTAAAGAATTATAGATAGACTACTCCTGGATGCAACCGCTTTGTCAGATTTTAAAATAGCTTTACGGAGAAAGCACATTTTTCAATATTCTGAGTACATAGCTCAGCCATCACAGAGAGCTGTACAGACACCCGCCAAGTTCGGGGCAACCTAAACTCAGAATTAGAATTAGAAATATTCTCTTACCTTTGCTGATCTTCATCAGAATGCACTCCCAGGACTGCTACTTCCACAAGAAATGTTTTTGTTCAAAATAATACATATTTATGTCCAAATACCTCCGTTTTGTTCGTGCGTTCAGAGCACTAGCCAAAGGCATAACGCGCGAGCGCGGTACCAGAGACGGAAAGTCTAAATGTTCCATTACCGTACTTAGAAGCATGTCAAACGCTGTTTAAAATCAATCTTTATGGTATTTTTTACGTAAAATTACGATAATATTCCAACCGGACAATAGCGTATTCATTCAAGGAGAAAAAGAAGGAACGGCGTGCTCGAGTGACCGCGCATATCCAATCCCTTTGTCCACAGGCAGTCCACTCAGTAACTGAGCTCCTATTATCTGCCCAGTAACAGGAGAAGGCTGAAACAACTTTCTGAAGGCTTTTGACAGCCAATGGAAGCCTTAGGAAGTGCAACGTAACCCCACAGATATTGTAGTTTCGAAAGGGACTAGAAAGAAATACAATTCTCAGATCCTCCACTTCCTGGTTGACTTTTTCTCAGGTTTTTGCCTGCCATATGAGTTCTGTTATACTCACAGACACCATCCAAACAGTTTTAGAAACCTCAGAGTGTTTTCTGTCCAAATCTACTAATAATATGGGTACATTTTTTAAATTGGGTACATTTTTCATCCGGCTGTGAAAATACTGCCCCCTAGCCCCGACAGGTTAAGCAGCCATCACTAACATTGAGTGGCTGCTGCCAACATACTGTTTCAAATCTCTTGCCACTTTAATAATTAAAAATTGGATGTAATAAATGTGTCACTTTAAACAATGCCACTTTAATGTTTACATAACCTACATTACTCATCTCATATGTATATACTGTACTCTATACCATCTACTGCATCTTGCCAATGTCATTCGGCCATCGCTCATCCATATATTTATATGTACATATTCTTATTAATTCCTTTACACTTTGGTGTATAAGGTAGTTGTTGTGAAATTGTTCGATTACTTGTTAGATATTACTGCACGGTCGGAACTAGAAGCACAAGCATTTCGCTACACTCTCATTAATATCTGCTAACCATGTGTATGTGACCAATACAATTTGATTTTTGATTTGATATGTCCCCTTTGAATATAAGGGTTCACTTTTTAAAAATAGAATCTAGAAGGGAGGTAGGTGAGCGTGATGGGAAGTGACCAGAGTATGACAAAACCTGCTATTGCTTAGTTTTGTATCTAAAGAAATGGGATCAAGGGAAATTGAACTTTTGTTCAACTGTTAAAAACATGCAAAATCCATATCATTGTACAAGTCGTTCAGTGATGCCATCTCTTTTCCAGAGCAGATATGGAACACCTGGTCTAATAATAATGGAGAGAGTGTATGGTTCTTTAATAATGGGGCAGAAGTTGAACATTCACAGAGACCAAATGATCGCCTGAACTGTTTACAGATTTTCAGAGAATGTTTCACAATAGGGTTTTTAGTGTATTTGGAAACAGGCTCAGCTAATGCAAGTTTTGAGCAGAGTAAGGCAGCTAAGGAGGTGGGGCCACAATAAGAGATCTCCAAGGTCAACCACTTCAGGCCTGTACCATCAGGGATTTATGTTATCCAACATAGGATTCTTATATTAGCTGCCCAGTAATAATATTGGGCAGCTAATATAAGAGTCCACCCTGGGGACGAGATCTCTGCAATTTGTTCCAGATAAAAGCAGACATCAGTATCTATGGAGATTAAAAAAAAAGATTGTCAGAAAGATAGGAATACATTGAAATAAGTATAACTTAGGTAATACATTCATTTTAACATAGTTCATTCTTCTGCCAAAACAGAGAAAGTAAATCCCAGCGTTCAAGATCCCGTATCAAGGGAGGGAAAAAGGGCTTTATAAAGATCTTTGAATTTGCGTTTGACCCAAATTCCCAATAATTTCAATATCTGTGTCGTCACTCTGAAGGGCACATGACTAAAATAAGTTTGCATAGTAGAAGGATCACTTTTTGTAGAGTAACTTTATACCAATATATTTTACCAAATGTCTTTAGTAGAACCTGGATCTCTGGAAGACCAGTTAAAGGGTCAGACATATATATAGTAGCATGTCATCCGCATAGATTGAAACTTTATGCTCTAAGCCCCCTCCTAGAATACCTTTGATAGTGGTGTCATTACGTATTGTGATTGCAAACAGCTGAGGGGATAGAGGACAACCCTGTCTTGTCCCACATTGAAGTTGGAAATAGGATGAAAGGTTATTTGTGCACACTGCAGCCATAGGAGAGGAGTAAAGGACTTTGATCCAGGACATAAAATTGGGACCGAATCCAAAATGTTTGAGAGTATAAAATAGACAATCCCACTCCACCCGATTTTAAACGCTTTCTCAGCATTAAGTGATAACAAAATCTCTGGAGTGTCAGATGAAGAAGGATTATAAAGTATATTATAAAGACGTCTGATGTTGAAAAAATAATTACGTTTTTTAATATAACCAGTTGGATCTGTAGAGATAATGGAGGAAAGGACTGACTCAAAACGGCAGGCAATCATCTTCGAAAGTATATTTACATTGCAATTCTGAATAAGTGAAATACATGCTTGTCTCATTGTTGAGGGTAAAGCGTTTGAGGAGAATGATTCCTCAAATACGGAAAGCAAGAGAGGAGAGAGTTGATGTGATCATTTTTTTAAAGTATTTGCTCGGAAATCCAGCGGGTCCAGGGGATTTACCACACTGCATAGATTTAATTTCCAACACAATCTCTTCTACAGAGAACTGTTCTTCTAATTCAGCAGCTATCTAAGTTCTCAAAGAAGGTGTCGAGTAAGGAAACATTACCAGCGGATTCCGACGTGTATAATTGTGAGTAAAAGTTAGGAAAGCATGAATTGACCTCAATCAATACATTTGTTATCCAGCTCGTCAGTTATCATAAGCATGGTTTGATTTGCCGTTCTCTGATGCAGCTAGTGTGCTAGCATTTTCCCTGATTTCTCTCCATGTTCATAATTATTGTATAGAGATTTACTCATTCGATTTTCAGTTTGTTGAGTTGGAAGAAGATCAAACTCTGTCTGAAGTGTCAAACGTTGTTTTTTAGTAAATCTGCAGATGAAGAGTGTGAATATGCCATATCCAAATCCAAGATTTTATTTGTAAATTCCCCTAGCCATTGAATATTTCACTTCCTTACTCTTGCGCTTTACGAAATAATTTGGCCCCTTAGATAAGCCTTCATGGATTCCCATACTGTTGTAGGGGTTTTGATTAAGCTCGAAATAGCTTAATTTGAGATGATATAAAAGCAACAAAGGTTTCTTCTGATAACAGTAGTAAGTTAACTAGGCTGTGTATTTGGTGTAAGTAGTTTCATAGTAAGAGGAGAATGATCCGAAATGACTATGCAGTGGCAAGAAAAAGTATGCAAACCCTTTGGAATTACCTGGATTTCTGCATAAATTGGTCATAAAATTTGATCTGGATCTTCTTCTAGGTCACAACAATAGAAAAACACAGTGTACTTACAATAATTTGTGTGTTATTAGTTCATTTTTCTTGTCTATATTGAATACATAATTTAAACATTCACAGTGTAGGTTGAAAAAAGTATGTGAACCCCTAGGCTAATGACTTCTCCAAAAGCTATTTGGAGTCCAATCAATGAGACAAGATTGGAGATGTTGGTTAGAGCTGCCTTGCCCTATAAAAACACTCACAAATTTGAGTTTGCTATTCACAAGAAGCATTGTCTGATGTGAACCATGCCTCAAACAAAAGAGATCTCAGAAGACCCAAGATTAAGAATTGTTGACTTGCATGAAGCTGGAAAGGGTTACAAAAGTATCTCTAAAAGCCTTGATGTTCATCAGTCCACGGTAAGACAAATTTTCCATACATGGAGAAAGTTCAGCACTGTTGCTACTCTCCCTAGGAGTGGCTGTCCTGCAAAGATGACTGCAAGAGCACAGCGCAGAATGCTCAATGAGGTTAAGAAGAATCCTAGTGTGTCAGCTAAAGACTTACAGAAATCTCGGGAACATCTCTGTTGACGAGTCTACGATACGTAAAACACTAAACAAGAATGGTATTCATGGGAGGACACCACGGAAGCTGCCACTGGTGTCCAAAAAAACATTGCTGCACGTCTAACGTTTGCAAAAGAGCATCTGGATGTTCCACAGCACTACTGGCAAAATATTCTGTGGACAGATTAAACTAAAGTTGAGTTGTTTTGTAGGAACACACAACACTGTGTGGAGAAAAAAAGGCACAGCACACCAACATTAAAACCTAATCCCATCTGTAAAGTATGGTGGAGGGAGCATCATGGTTTGGGACTGCGTTGCTGCCTCAGGGCCTGGACAGCTTGCCATCATTGATGGAAAAAATGAATTCTCAAGTTCATCAAACATTTTGCAGGAGAATGTTAGGCTTTCTGTACGCGAATTGAAGCTCAACAGAAGTTGGGTGACGCAACAGGACAATGACACAAAACACAGAAGTAAATCAACAACACAACGTCTTCAATAGAAGAAAATACACCCTCTGGAGAGGCCCAGTCATAGTCCTGACCTCAACCTGATTGAGATGCTGTGGCATGACCTCGAGCAGTTTACACCAGACATCCCAAAAATTTTGCGGAACTGAAACAGTTTTGTAAAGAGGAATGGTCCAAAATTCCTCCTGACCGCTGTGCTGGTCTGATCCACAACTACAGAAAACGTTTGGTTGAGGTTATTGCTGCCAAAGGAGGGTCAACCTGTTAATAAATCCAAGGGTTCACATATACTTTTTGCACCCTGCACTGTGAAATGTTCACACAGTGTGTTCAATAAAGACATGAAAATGTATAATTGTTTGTTATTAGTTTAAGCAGACTGTGTTTGTCTATTGCTGTGACTTAGATGAAGATGAGATCAAATTTTATGACCGATTTATGCAGAAATCCAGGTAATTCCAAAGGGTTCACATACTTTTCTTGCCACTGTAGCTTGATTATCACACACTGTGATAGGTGGCACAAATCTATTGTCGTGGAAAAAGTAGTCTATACGTGAGAATATCCTATGAACTGGTGAGAAAAAACAATACTCCCTAGCTGTGGGATTGTGGAAATGCCACGCATCCAATATGTCATATGTCTTAATAAATAGATGAATTGTGGATACTGTCTTTGATGAAAATGATACCTTAGGAGAGCTACGATCCAGATTGGGCGACAGTGCACAATTCATATCACCACCTAGTATTAGGTGGTGTGTCCATATTTGGTAATCGAGAAAATAAATTTGAAGAATGAACTGTTATCCCAATTTAGTGTATTTTTCAGTCTTCCTACTACAATAATGAAACGGCCTGCTGAGTCTGTCTCTATACTTGACATTGCAAACGGTTTGTTTTTACAAATTAAAATGGTTGCTCCTCTAGTTTTAGAATGAAAATTGGAATGATATAATTGACCGATCCACCCTCCTTTTAACCTCTCTGGCGCATGTGGGACGAACTCGTCCCACCTACGTAACAGCCACTGAAATCCAGTGGCGCGATTTTTGAATCATTAGAAATACTATTACTTCAATTTCTCAAACATATGACTATTTTACAGCTATTTAAAGACAAGAATCTCGTTAATCTAACCACACTGTCCGATTTCAAAAAGGCTTTACAACGAAAGCAAAACATTAGATTATGTCAGCAGAGTGCCCAGCCAGAAATAATCTGACACCCATTTTTCAAGCTAGCATATCATGTCACATAAACCCAAACCACAGCTAAATGCAGCACTAACCTTTTATGATCTTCATCAGATGACACACCTAGGACATTGTGTTATACAATACATGCATGTCTATTCAATCAAGTTCATATTTATATCAAAAAACAGCTTTTTACATTAGCATGTGACGTTCAGAAAAAGCATAACCCCCGCAAACTTCCGGGGAATTTACTAACAGTTTGCTAAATTACTCACGATAAACGTTCACAAAAAGCATAACAATTATTTTAAGAATTATAGATACATTACTCCTCTATGCACTCGATATGTCCGATTTTAAAATAGCTTTTCGGATGAAGCACATTTTGCAATAATCTAAGTACATAGCCCGGCATCACAGGGCTAGCTATTTAGACACCCACCCAGGTCAGCCTCCACCAAAATCACATTTCCTATAAGAAAAATGTTCTTACCTTGCTTGTTCTTCGTCAGAATACACTGCCAGGACTTCTACTTCAATAACAAATGTTGATTTGGTCCCAAATAATCCATCGTTATATCCAAACAACGGCGTTTTGTTCGTGAGTTCTAGACACTATCAGAATGCTACATCACGGTCTCGCGCATGGCGCATTGGCGTGACAAAAAATTTCTAAATATTCCATTACCGTACTTCGAAGCATGTCAATCGCTGTTTAAAACCAATTTTTATGCCATTTATCTCGTAGAAAAGCGATAATATTCCGACCGGGAATATGCATTGAGCCTAAACAGCCGAATTAAATTTCTCCTCAGGAGCGAATCGTGCACGCGCCTCATTCAAAGGTCCTCTGATCCGCCACTTACCAAAGGCGATAATGTGTTTCAGCCTGAGGCTGCCTCGTCAACCTTCAGGTATTTCCCGGGTTCTGAGAGCCTATCGGAGCCCTGGGAATTGTCACGTTACAGCTAACATCCTTACTTTTCAATAAACAGATGCAAGACGCACGACTCCTTGTCAGACAGGGTACTTCCTGCATGAAACCTTGTCAGGTTTTTGCCTGCCATAGGAGTTCTGTTATACTCACAGACACCATTCAAACAGTTTTAGAAAATTCAGAGTGTTTTCTATCCAAACCTGAACAATAATATGCATATTCTAGCTTCTGAGTTGGTGTAGGAGGCAGTTAAAAATGGGCACATATTTTTTCCAAAATTCTCAATACTGCCCCCTAGCCCAAACAGGTTTTAAACGAGAGTGGTCGAAAGTGCGGCGATGTCTCCTGAAGAAAGGCGATATCTACTTTTTAGGTGATTTAAATGCAAAATAACCTTTTTATATTTCACTGATTGATTTAAAGATTTAACATTCCAGCTAGCAAAAGTGTTTGAGTAACCAGCTGTCCCTCATGATTTTACGCCTAGCAATGTAAAGGATAATGCCAGATTACAAAACTGATCCATTTAAAAAAATATATATATATATATCAAATAAAACGTTGAAGAAGAATAAAACAGATAAACAATTATCTGAAGTCTGGTATGAAAAAGAAAACCCACCCTGATCACCTAATAGAACAAGGTAACCGCTAATCCCCACGCAAAGATAGCCACACATAATGTGCTTGTAGTGGGGAATACTAAACCTATCGAGTAGAGAGCCCTGCTGAAATGGTGAAGGATTTAAAACAAGTTGCGCATAATAAATAAGCAATACTTATTTACAACCCAAAACTAGGCTGTTTTTAAAAGAAAGTATAAAACATTTTAAAACACATCTTACAGCAATTACCACTAAGTAACCTGCAACATCTTTAAAGAAATGACGTAACCTAATAATAGAACTGTGCTTTATCTACCCTGGATACGGCTACCATCAATAAATAGAAATGAGCAGCTTCATGGTAATAAAATAAAACGTTAAACCAAAAGTAGAATTGACTCACCAAAACTAAGGCACTAACATTACCTAATAATAGCAATATCAACTGATACCACTGGCAATGCTATACAGTATCTACAAAAGAAAGTCTGCAGTGGTACACACATTCGCCCATTACCCTAATTGCCAAATAGGTGAACATTCAGCCATTTGCTTCGTCTGACCTCTAGAATATTTGCCTTTACGAAGGCCATCGCCTTTTCGGGGTCTTGGAACTTTTTCCCGGCGCGGTTGTATGTTATACTGAGCCGGGCAGTAAAAGCCACACCATTGAAAGTGGCACATTTATGAGCAATGCTGGGGGCATAGTCTGGGAAGATAGAGATGCGTGCTCCGTTGCATCGAAGTGGGCCAAATTCTCTGGCACGCCGAAGAACATCAATACAATCCTGACTGTAGTGTAATTTAGCCACAATGACCCAATGATTTCCACCAGGCTTTCTTGCTTGGGAGCCCCGTTGTGAGTGGTCTACAAGGACCTCTTTATCCTATTTGAGAGTTTCCTTCAATAACTTTGAGACCGATGAAGTAGAACTTGAGCCCGGGTCCTCAGCTACACCCTTGATCCTGATATTGGATCTTGCATATAACCTTGTAAATGTATGCATTCCTTAAGGCTAGCCCCATAAGTTTCGAGCTTCTTAACCATGGTTTGAAGCATAGTCGTGTCGTCTGAGCATGTTGACAAGCCTTGTTCCATGTTGGAGTTTTCTGTCCAGTTTAGTACGAACCATTGCAGTATGCTTTGTGAGTGAGTTCTTGACTTCTTGTAACTCCGACTTAATAAAATTAAAATCCTCAATGAGCGCCTCATTGAGTTCTTAGATGAAATGTTTGCTCTGAGGGCAGCAAGAATCTCGGCCTTCAAATCCTCGGTGTTCATTTTTTTGCCGAGCTGAGGGGCGGAGCTGCTACACCCACTTGTTGAAGAACTCGAGCTCCTCGTCTTGGGCCTAGAGTTTTCTCTTTTGTCAGTGACTCCGCTGAACTTAAACTTTTACAGGTTATGCGCCATTTACGCATTAAAACAAATATAAAAGTTGAACAAAGTAAAGCACATCATTCAAAGGCAGTGTTTCATAACGCTTTTTAGGTCAAAGCACAAAGAAAGTATTAAATAAACGAAATTTCAGCAGTAGCTCGGAAAAACGTGAACTACTCCATGGCTTGCTCACTAGCGCCCCTCGACAAACCATTTCTGTATGGACCTTGGATTGTATAGCACTTTGTGACATCTGCTGATGTAAAAACTGCTTTATAAATAAATAAATAAGCCACAAAGTTGGAAGCATAGAATCGTCCAGAATGTATGCTGTAGTGTTAAGATTTCCCTTAACTGGAACTAAGGGGCCTAGTCCGAATCATGAAAAACCGCACCAGACCATTATTCTTCCTCCACCAAACTTTACAGTTGTATGTGTGTATATATATATATATATATATGTGTGTGTGTGTGTGTGTGTGTATATGTGTGTATCTATCGATATAGTATAGGTTTTGAGCACAATGGAGGGGAATGATGTGTGACAGAATATAGTAACATTACAAAAGCATTGTAGACCAAAAGCCATTTTTTTTTATGTCAACTGAATCTGAAATCATTGTTATGAATGTTTGGTTGGATGCTTTACTGTATGTGCCTAAATTCTGCTGTTCGTAAATTAGACACTAATATAATACACATTATTAATATTAGTTAGCTATTTGTTTCGACATCTCACTGTGGGATTCACCAGAAAATCCTAAGTAGCTCGAAGGACCAATCAGACACTTCTGTCAAAGACGGACAGGTCGAGTGGCGAATTAGGGAGCCCCTCCACTCATACTAAAGAGCCACTCACCCGACTTGATCTGTTTTCCTGTTTGACTATTCACAGGTGTGGTGTTAACCAACGTGTAAGACATTGAATTGATGTCTGTGCCCTGTGAGATGATTCCTTGAATGCAATATGGAATACTATACAGTAGGCCTAACAACAATCTATCACTTGGCAATATACAGACAATATTATACACATGTAGATCAGTGTCCATTGAACAACAAGAAAGCTTTTGTAATTGAAACAGTTGTCTTGTTTTATGCCTGAAAGCACATTTGTTGTGTAAAAGAGGACGATTGTTCCTCTCTCATTGCTTATCTGGCTGCCTGATGCACTTTCTCTTGAATTCTACAATTGGAATTTCAGTTAATTTCCCAAATTACTAAATTGACTGAATTAGTCACGTCAACTCTGTCACTGGGGTCTTCTTAGCAGTTTGAGTCCTTCACCCCCACTGGGAGGTAGCCATCTTTGTTTGGTAGCCCTACTGGCTCCATGCCTCCTTCGCGCCAGCATCCTCTCCTGTTCTCTTTTGGTTTGGGGTAGGTCGTTAGAGGGCTGGAGGAGAATGTGAATGCGCTGCAGAGAAGATGAGAAAAATGAATAAAGCATAATGGACTGAGTAGATTGAGACAATGTTAGTAGTCATGTTGTATCATAGAGGAATGAAACAATGTTCATAAAAACACTGGACTGAGAAACTTAAGGTTACTTGCTAAACCCCATTTCTCTGATAATATGGGTGAGACATCTAACTGTGGGGTTCACCAGAATAAGTAGCTCGAAGGACCAATTATACACAACTGTTGGACACAGGTCGCATGGCGAATGAGGGAGCCCCTGCCCTCATACATCTGATCATTCTTGAACGTGACAAACTTCCTCACACGCATGCAAGTAGGGGAATGTGGTGAGATGTCACGCTCATAATATTTATTCGAGAACTGGGGTTACACAAGTCACCTTAAGTTCTCTTTAAATTATTTGTATAGACATCTCACTGTGGGATATGGCCAAGTCCCATATCGCACACGCTCTCTGAAGCCAGGCAGTCTCAATATCAACCCCGACACCGAGGACAGTATGAGCCAATGAAGGCGCAGTGACATCTAGTCGGTAGAACCTCAAAAGTATGAGGGGATGCCCAACAAGTCACATCACAAATCTCCTGCAAGGAGATGCCCTTGAACAGTGCTCAACCGGTGGCCATATCTCTGGTGGAGCGAGCCTTTACACCCTCCAGAGGCTGCAACCCATAGCTATTATAGGCCAATATAATAGCCTCCACAATCCAAGGAGACAACCGTTGATGAGGAGCCTCCCCTTGCAGGGAGGCGCCCAAGACACAAAGACTTGGTCAGTCTTGCGCAAAGCTCTTGTCCTATCCAAGTATATGCGCAACGCGCATACTAGACACAAACGGTGTAGCCGCTCCTCTTCTATAAAAAGGCGGGTGGAAAGCCACAAGCTCCAAGGCGAGACAATTTTAATTGTCGCCAACCTTGGGCATAAAAGCGGGTTTGGATAACAAGGTGACCTTGGAAAAGCCCCGGGAAAACTGCAGGCATGAATTGTGAACTGACAGTTCATGTAGCTCACGCACTCGCTTTTGAGGACATAAGGGCGACCAGTAAAGTGGTCTTAAAAAGGCTGATATTTAATCTCCATGCTTTCAAACAGCGCAAAAGGCTGCTGTGAAACAGCCTTAAGCACAATAGACAAATTCCATGACAGGGCTAAAGGCTTTGGAACTGTACGTAAGGGATATGCGCCCTTCATGAAACAACATGACAGAGGATGTTTTCCCACCGTGTTTTTGTGGAAGCCTATATGACAGGCCGAGATAGCGCCTAGATAGACCTTAACAGTTGAGAAAGCCTTCCCTCTATCCACGTAGAAGCATAACACCTTGGATACAGAGCATTGGTAAAGTATCTGTTTTTGGTCACACCACTTCTCAAAAACCCACCACTTATTTATATACAGTGAGCATGTAGAATAGGACCTAGCACTCTGGATCATCTCAATGACAAGAGGGAAGGAAGCCTGTTGCATCCAAATGTATCTTCTCATGGACCAGGGCCAGAGGGCCAGTACTTCTGGGTGAGGGTGGAAAATCTTATTTTTGCTTAGGTCAGCAGATCCCTGCCTAACGGGAGTTGACAAGGCTCGTTGTATTGCCTTGCTGCCATCGCGAGGCTACCAAGATGAGGCTGAGGGGAGGAAAAGCGTAAAGCAACGCCCTTGGCCAAGGGTGTGCAAGCGTGTTCACCCCCAGAGGTGCGTCTCCTGCAGTGTGTGTGTTGTTGCAACAGGGTAGAGTGGATTACCTATGTCTTCCTTGAGAGCAAAAACATTAAACTGAGCTGCTGCACAAAGGGAAGGGTTTTAGGAGCACAGATGTGCATAGTAGTGGCCATATGTGCCTGTCCCCCTCTGTTGTCCAACTGAGAGGAGGCAGGCCAGAACCCAGAGTGAACTGTTGGCTGCCCCTCTCTGCCGCAGGGGGCGTACCCCTAGGTCGGGCGCTCCTTCTTCCATTAGGAGGGGTAGCCATAATTCCCAGGTCTTACGGGCAGAGAGAAGTTGAAGGCTTTGCCCTCCTCCACACTTCTGCCACATGGAGGTGGCAACTGGCACAAACAGTTCCTTAGGCTCAATAGATGCGTAAAGGAAATCTGCTTTCTCCCTGTCAGACAGGTTGTGTCACAAAGCTCTCTCCCTTACCACTGCAAGGCTCATGGCACGGCTACATCCTTGAACAGTACCCCTGAAGGCTCGGAGGTTGGCGTCTGTGACAGCACAGATCTCATCCCAAAGGTCTGGGTCAGGCTTGCAAATCGATTTGAGATTGTGCATCTCCAACATCAAATTGGCCTGGTAAACCAGTAGTATAAACTTAACATTCAATGCCTGTACAGAAAGTGTTGAAGACACAAGGACCTTTCGGTACATAGACGCGGAGAAGCAATGCTAGCTAGCATTCGCTACGTGGGCTAGTTGCCTAGTTAGTTAGGACAAAGTTAGCCAAAGGAAGCTAGCGCTATGTTGGTCTAGCGACGAACAAAAACATGGCTCTCGGCCAATAAGCAATGTCTAGTCAACGCCGGCGAGAGAGCAAACTAGTAATTCTACCCTTCCAAGAAGAAAAGCCTTGCAACTAAGTCTCCGTAGCTAGCCTTGTGACGCTAGCTACAACTGGAGACGAAGTAAGAAAATCAGTGAAGCAAATTCTTACCCAACACAAAAGACGCGAGCTGATAACCCTGCGCTCGGCGATGTTACGTGGAAACAACATTTGATTCAACCAGTGTGTGCCCAGTGGTATGGTAAAGAAAAGGAAGCTGTACCTTACAAATTAGATGAATAACCATTGATGTTAGAATGTGGATCATTGTTAAACGATGATGTATTGTATCACCTTTGTCAATTTAATCTATCAACCGTTGTACTAATAGAAAACGTGTACATTATTTTAATGATTTAATTTTCTGTGTAACATGACTTCAAAAGACAGATTCATATTTATTTTGTACAATGTTTTGAAATAAATGAAATGTGTAATATCAGTGTCTACGCTATTATGATATTTATGAGATCACTCTTCACTAGGGAAGGCTTTACAATCACTTCACAGTATTGTTCTAGTCTATTCAAGTATTTTCCTGTCTAGTCCTTGGGCCAAGTACTATTCTATGGATATTGTCAGATCTATTATAAATCAGAGCAAGAATGATGTAGCAATATTCAGGGGACATGGTGTGAACCACTAGAAGTCGCGCTTTCCCCGCTATCTACTAGGCCAGAGTTCCAGTTCGGGTTGATGATTGGCTAAAAGGGCTGTTTTACGTGCGTAATGACGTTTTTCTGTCCCACCATGCAGCGGGTGATGTCTAAGGAAAGATGGCGGAGGGAGGAGCGGCTGATATGGATACCCAGAGAGGAGAAGTCGCAGCACTGCTGAAAACACAGCTACGAAAGGGAGATACTTGGTAAGAGTTTGCCGATAACTTTTTAAAAGTCTTAGGGAGGGAGGGGGGGTGCAGGCTGACTCTGTCTGGGCTGTCAAAGTGCCTAACCAGCGGAGAGCGGTGTGACAGTTACCCTGCCAGTTAGCAAGTCAGTCAGACCGTTGGCTATCAAGTCTGCCAGTTAAAGCCAGCCAGTGGGATTCGCTACATTCCACAGTTTCTAGTGACCGAGTTATTTGCCAACATGTTATTGTCTAGATACATAGTTATGTTACCAACGTAGTTAGTAAAATACATTTATTTCCCCAATGGTTTTATGATCTTGCGATTACAATCTGGCTAGCTTGATTTCAAGTGATTTGTCCGTGACGTGCGCTCATCTGGCAAATCAGGGAGGAGTCGTGAAAAACACCTGTCTAAATTATCTAGATTGTCAATTAGCTAACACTCTCAAACGTGCCAGTATCAAACAATCAAGTGTCCCAACTAGCTCACTTTTGGCTAGCTCCCACTGTTAGCAAGCGTCTATTTCATGATAATTGTAACATTGCTTACATTATTTAATAGGGATGCACCAATATGACATTTTTTGGCCATACCGATATCCAAATATTTTCCTTGCCCAAAAAAATGATAACGGGTATTTAAAATTATCGGCCTTAAGCATTCTAGTACAGTTAAATTGTTGACACAAACTGACCAGAAAGTTATTTTGTTGGCATTTGCGTGTCCCCATTACCAGTAAAACATAATCAAAACTTATTTATTTCACTTACTTGCTGTGCTGTTTTGTTGTTCAGTCTCAACCAGGATTTCATCATACATGTCAAGCAGTGAAGTTTCAGCTGTCTGTCCGTGGCCTCTTCCCCGGTAGGCACTGTCTGTTTCCATCTTGTCCAGCTGTATCTAACATTTCACATAAACCTTGTTTCTTGTCTGCATCGAAGTAGTGGTCCTTGTACCTAGCTTCGAGCATGGTGGCTACACCATAAAGAGGCTCAGAGAATGCCACCGAATCGCTTATTCACAGCCCCTTGTAGAGTACTTTTACAAGTTTTAACCCCACGGTCTGTCGGCAGTTTTGTTGAGCAGGTGTTTCAATGCCATGACAAAGGGTATCGCGTCTGCTGCAGACACAGTTGATTAGCTTATTTCTCAGTCAGTTGTTCGAATGGAGCTAGTTAGTGTGTTAAAGTTTCAGACATGTTCTCAAATGCCATTAAAATGGCAGCAGCGGTATGAGAACCAGCACATTCTTGAGCATGCAATACGGCTTTCCTCAGTACGAAATCCTCGTCCACCCACTGTGCTGTCAGACTCAGCATTCTCATGGGGCTGACATTGCTGTTCCAAATGTCAGTCGTGAAGCTAATAGCAGTGACGCCCATAGCAAGTAGCTCAGTGATGTGCGTTTCAACAATACTGTGTAACTCCGGTAGGGCAACATCTGAAAAATAGCACCTACTTGGTAGTGTGTACCAGGGCTTGAGGTGCTCGACCAGTCAGCGAAATCCAACATCATCGACGACAGAGAATGGTTGATTGTCAAGGGCAATCAATTCCATTGTCTTGGTTAATGGATTTCGCCTTTGAGTTGTCTCGCTGAAAATCTTACTCTTTCAAATGACTGCTCAACTTGAACTTGTTTAGTTGTTGGAACTGTGCGCTTAGTATTTTTCTGCGTTCTGTGTAGCGCTGTATTTTTCGTGGCGTCATTACTTAATCTACCTACGCTATATAGGTATGAAAGTCAGCTTTGACATCGGTTTTGCACAATGGCGTTAAACTAAACATCGGGGCGTTGTTGGCATTTTTAGCTAATATCGTCCGATATGCTTACTGATATATTGTGCGTCCCTCTTGTTTAACATTACTCCAAATGAATGTCAGTGAATGTTATTTAACTAATCAAAACATAAGCTGCTGATAACCTCTGTTTTGAGTTCTTCTCTCCTCTAACAAAGATAATCTGAATGAGACTTTTGTAACCCGAGGCCTGTACTTTGGAGCTTCACACATATTCTTAAAAAAAAGTACTTATCAGATACAATCTATCACCCCAAACTTATTAGATCTAATCTAGCGTGATCTCAGATCTAAATAATCAGTGCTCTCGCTCGTTATACATAGGTACCTAGTGGACAGCCACTGGTTCAAACAGTGGAAGAAATATGTGGGCTTTGACAGCTGGGACAAATATCAGATGGGAGACCAGAATGTCTACCCTGGACCAGTGGACAACTCGGGGCTCCTTACAAGTGGTAAGATGCACCACACTTGGACCTCTTTGAAGCAATATTTGTCAATCTCTGGTGTGATTAGGGGAAATGGTGACTTCATAACATGCTCTTTTACTCATCCCCAGTGTGTCTGGATGAACCCACCACTGTTTTGCGCAGTACAGGATGTTTAGAGTGAACAAGATGTATCTTACCTAACATATCAAACTAAAGGCTGTTATACATGCAATTTCTATAGGCTAAGTATGACAGAAAAAGTAGGTCTATAATTGACTCTGTAAACACCAATGAAAATCGACAAGGGTAGCCTACCTCTGGTCTATAGAAAGCTGTCTGTTGCTTTGTTTTATTGTATGAGAATCTGCCATTATGAGTAGGCTACCACCATTGAAGCTGTCCCAATTGAATGACCCCATTTATAACCCTTTAGTAAACCTTCTTTCACCACTAAACCTGGGTCATATTCATTATGGCAAACAAACAAAAATGAATATCTGTTATTGGCCAGGTTTGGATAGTCCTTCCATGTCAGTCCATTTTCTTCTGTTGCCTAATGAACATGACCCTGTTCTTTCTGTCTGTCGTGACTAGGTGGGGATGTTCTGGCCATCAAGGAGCACCTCATTGATGAGCTGGACTACGTCCTGATCCCAACAGAAGGCTGGAATAAGCTAGTGAGCTGGTATGCACTGATGGAGGGACATGAGCCCATCTCACGCAAGGTAAGGATGGATGACATTAGTGGCTAATTATGGCTGGTGTGGTCCAATACCTTGTTTTTAAATGTAAGTAGAATAATGTTCAGCAACCGTATGGGTGGAAGAGCTGATCAGGTACAGTGCACGTAGCGCCAGTGCCTCAGCAGTGATCAGATGAAAGAGAAGCTCAGTAAGATCACAGGTACATTATGTAAAGTGGGGAATAGTATGAGATAAAATAATATGTTCAGTACACACTTATATTTCTATGGTTGCCGTTAGGCCTGTTTGTTCATAACCTACTTGTAGTCGAAGAGCTTATTGTGGTGTGAGGAGTAATTGAGGAGTTTAACTGTCAAAATCTTGGATGTGTTCTATAGGGTTGGATTGATCAATACACTTCAACACTGGTCAGATTGGGACGGTTGTGAAAAGGATAACTTTGATTTCTAGATCGATATTAAGGCCTACCCAGCTAGTAACTGAATCTCAAGTGTAAGATATCTCAATGTTGAGGCTGTCTCTGTCACGGTCTTCTTCAAGAGAAACACAGCTGGACTGGTCATGCGATTTTGATACAATTTAGCTACCGGTATTCCACATATGCTAGCTATTATTTTTAATACATGCTGTATAAGGACTTATTTGGTTTTTAAACGTAAAGTGGACCAGAGCACAGATGCTTACTGAGGGAATGTTGTCCTCAGAAGATATGTCTTTATAAAGTGGAAGTAGGCTACATTAATATTTAGTTGCTTTTTTATTCAGTGTACTTTGGGTTTAACTCTTGACAACTGACTACAAGTTAAGCCAGTAACTGGGCCTATTGTACTTCCGTGAGCCCAGACATGGCTTTCTGCATCTTCAAATCTAGCCAGTCATGGCATCATGGCTGCTGCAGTGCTTTCTTTCTCCCCCCATCGATCCTCCCCTTTTTGCCATGTATGTTGCTGGGGGTATCGAGTGGCCCTGTCCGTTTCTATTTTCAGAGAGCGTTCTGGATGACTTAAACACCGCTACATGGAGCGAACTATGAGACACAACATGCATGAGGTTTTCTTTTCTTTCTCACTTTTGGGGGTTCTTTTACCGTGTTGCCAGACGGTTGGAATTGATTTTCCGGGTTCTCCTCTTGCTGTTCCACTCAGGTTCTCTGTGTTGAGGCTATCACCTGGGGAGTGATTCTAGTGTCCTTGTTTTTTGAAATGGAGGAATGCTGGCTGAGTTCAAACTGAGAGCGTCAGAGGCTTTTTAAGAGTGAGGGGAGAGATGGCCTAGCCTAAGCAGAAAGGAGTGGGCGGGGTAGATCTGTTCTCGTTGGTTCTTAGCCTAGCTGTTCAAGAACTTTGTAACAGTTCTTTTCTGTCAGTTTAATTTTTTTCCTGTGAGACTTGCAACTTTTATCTCTGTTATGTGGAACACATGGCTGGGCATTCATCTTATAAGGAGGGGCGGTGGGTCGTGTCTGGTGGTGGGTGAATCTGACCCATGCCTACAGCTGGTCTCATTGCCTGGGGCTAGGGCAGGTCTGTACCCTACGGTGTGGTGTAGGGCCATCCACCAGCGGAGAGGCTGTGTGAAATGAATAGGAATGGACCCTTCACCTGTCTCTACACTCTGGGGCTATATTAAGAGTCTGTGTCTTGCTCCTATCAAGGGAGTTAGAAAGTGTAGCTTTTAGTTTATACACTTAGAATGCTTTCAGTGTATAGATAGGCCTATTAACTGGGTAGCCAAATTCTTAGTTTGTTTCTGTTTTGTTGATTTGTCCCAAATAATGAGCTTTACTAATCTAATGCCAAATGCTGTTTTCTTTATTTCTTGTTTCCTTGATGTTGGTGACTGCTTCTCTGCTCAATGTTGAGTTTTAGCAAGTTGTAATCAATCAGCAATGCAAATCTTGCCTGTATTGGAACAATGTCATGAGTTTAATTAATCATTCATATGCCATGTACAGCAAATGCTTTGAACAAAATGTAACTGAGTGATGCCTTTTTTATTCTCATGCCATCTGTCATGTAAGATGACTTTAACATTGTCAAGTGTTTAATTTGCGAAACAAACATTTTGTTAATATGAGTTGATTTCTTGTGCCATCTGCCATGATGTAAGACACTATCAACATATTTCGACAGGTGGTAGAACAGGGTATGTTTGTGAAGCACTGCAAGGTGGAGGTGTACCTCACAGAACTGAAGCTGTGTGATGACGGCTACATAGACAACGTAGTCACCAGACGCTTCAGCAAAGCAGACACGATAGGTAAGCAGACACTTCTTCTCCCTGACAGAATGAAATCAGCAGATTATATATTTATTTTGAAGAAACTCTGCTCTCTCTTCCTCATGGATAATTTCTACCTGTTTTCTACCTGCCATTTATAATGTAACAGTATGCCCTTTTGCCTACATGTGTATCTATAGCGACTTAGTCATGCGTGCACGTATGGGTATGCATAGTCCTGGGAATAGAACCCATGCTCTACCAACTGAGCTATAGAGAACCATTATATTCATTGTACAGTCAACCTGACAAAAGTAGCAACTGGCCACTTCTCTCAGCCAGAGAATGAATGAATGAATTCCCATCCATTAGCCACCAGTCATAGTGATTGTACAGGAGCACTTCACTTCTACATGACAGAGAATTAATGAGTAATATATTTGTTTTGAAATGCGCAGACGCTCTCCTTTTTTCGTCTTTGGCGCAATTCCACAAATGTTTAACCGGACATTAGGATTGTATATTTATAACCTGATGTGTTCTGTTTTTCTTAATATGACTTGTTGATTGTATACTTTGGTTCACTGTGCCCCATTGCTCTTAGTTATTTCACTGATAATACTAACATCTTTTGTTCAATTTATGCAAATCGGATGCATTGCCAAGCCTTTTAATGGTCAATTTAAACAGTGAAATCACAGGGGAAGGTCACTGATAACTCTGTTTTGTTTGTCTACTTCTTATGTAAACTGACTTTTGGCTACTGCAAAATGATGCGCTCCTACAAGAACTGCCTAAACTCTACTCTCTAAAGCGCACACACAAGTAATCAACAATTACCTGAGCAGGGAGTGTTACTATAAAGTAATTCATTTATCTGCTGCCTATTTATCAGAGCATGAGCTTTATACACTCAATTATTCTCTGCCCTAAGTATGCAGGTGCATGAGTGTAGTTTTGTCGGTTTGTCACCTTCACTGAGCATACAAAACATTAAGAATACCTGCTCTTTCCATGAGACTGACCAGGTGAATCCAAATGAAAGCTATGATCCTTTATTGATGTCAAATGTTAAATCCACTTCAATCAGAGTAGATGAAGGGGGGGAGACTGGTTACAGAAGGATTTTTAAACCTCGAGACAATTGAGACATTGATTGTGTATGTATGCCATTCACAGGGTGAATGGGCAAGACAAAAGATTCAAGTGCCTTTGAACGGGATATGGTAGTAGGTGCACCGGTTTGTGTCAGGAACTTAAACGTTGCTGAGTTTCTCACACTCAACAGTTTCCTACGTGTATCAAGAATGGTCAACCACCCAAAGGACACTCAGCCAACTTGACACAACTGTGGGAGGCTTTGATGTCAACATGGGCCAGCATGGAAAACGCTTTCGACACCTTGTAGATTCCATGCCCTGACAAATTGAGGCTGTTCTGAGGGCAAAAAGGGGGTGCAACTTAATTTTGTTGGTCATAATTTATAGTAATAATCAATGTATGTGGCATGTTGCTTATTTGTTACCTTTGTCCTATAACCTCCTGTGATGCAGACACCATTGAGAAGGAGATGCGTAAACTGTTCAGTATCCCAGACGAGAAAGAGACCAGGTTGTGGAGCAAGTACATGAGCAACACGTTCGAGCCTCTGAACAAACCGGACAGCACTATACAGGACGCAGGACTCCACCAAGGACAGGTATGAAGTAACCCTTGGATACCAGGCTATTTATACCTTAATGTCTCTATTTCCTGTCCTGTCATCGCAGCAGTTATATAGGGTCTAGATTATTCCAGACCATGCAAACTGACAAGGAAAGTCTCTATGCTCTTGTTTACGAGGAATGGCGCTGGAGGGAATGGCTGCTGTTTTACGGGCTGCTAACCAATTGTGCTAGTTTTTTTAACTTATTTTGTACAGAATGCTGCCGTCTCTTATGTCCGAAAACAGCTTCTTGATATCAACAGCAAATACTCACCTCGTACTGGATGTAGATTTTTTTCTTTAATGAGTCGCACCCGAAGAATATAATATTGCTCTCAGACGAGGCCCAAATGCATGAAGCAAATACAGGGAGTGGATCAGGGAGAAATTCGTTGGCGTGTGGGTAACCTGCCCCTACCATCCGTTATATTAGCCAATGTGCCATCACTGGATGAGCTCCGTTTAAGACTATCCTACCAACTGGACATTAACTGTAATATATTATGTTTCACCAAGTCGTGGTTGAACGACACGGATAATATACAGTTGGCAGGGTTTTCCATGCATCGGCAGGACAGAACAGCTACGTCCAGTAAGGGGTGGGTGTATTTGTCAATAAAAGCTGGTACGCGATGTCTGATATTAAGTTAGTCTCGATGTATAGACCACACTATCTACCAAGAGTTTTCATCAATATTTTTCGTAGCTGTCTATTTACCACCACAAACGAAGCTGTGCTCCTTGTGGTTGGGGACTTTAATGCATGCAAACTTAAATCCGTTTGACTTAATTTCTACCAGAGGGAAAAAAACACTCTAGACCACCTTTACTCCACACAGACATACAAGCTCTCCCTCCATTTGGTAAACCTGATCATAATTCTATCTCATGATACCTGCTTACAAGCCAAAATTAAAGCAGTGACTTGCTCAATATGGAAGTGGTCAGATGACGCGGATGCTACGTAGTCGCTGTTTTGCTAGCACAGACTGGAATATGTTCCGGGATTCATCCAATGGCATTGAGGAATATACCACCTCAGTCACTGGCTTCATCAATAAGTGCATCTGAAGTCCCCACCACAGTGACCGTGTGTACATATCCCAACCGGAAGCCATGGATTACAGGCAACATCCGCACCTAGCTGAAGGCTAGATCTGCCGATTTTTCAAAGAGCGGGACACTAATCCGGATGTTTAAGAAATCCCGCTATGCCCTCGGACGAACCCTCAAACAGGCAAAGTGTCAAAGGACTAAGACACACCAAGACAGTCGTGAAGAGGGCACAACAACGCCTTTTCCTCAGGAGACTGAAAAGATTTTGCAATGGGCCCCAGATCCTCAAAAGGTTCAACAGCTGCACCCTCGAGAGCATCCTGACCGGTAGCATCACTGCCTGGTATGGCAACTGCTTGGCATCCGACCGTAAGGCACTACAGAGGGTAGTGCGTGCAGCCCAGTACATCACTGGGGCCACGCTTCCTGACATCCAGGACCTATATACTAGGTGGTGTCAGAAGGCCCAAAAATTGTCATTGTTCATTGACTGTTCTTTCTGCTACCACACGGCAAGTGGTACCGGAGCGCCCAGTCTAGGTTCAAAAGTCTCCTTAGCCTTAAGACTGGTTAACAATTAATCAAATGTCCAGATGGACTTTTTGCATTGATTCCCCCCCCCCCCCCCCCCCCCCCCGTGTTTTTACAATGCTGCTACTTGCTGTTTATTATCTATGTATAGTCACTTTACCCCTACCTACATGTACAAGTTACCTTGACAAACATGTACCCCTGCACATTGACTCGGACATGTACCCCCTGTATATTGCCTCATTGTTTTATTTTTTACTTTAGTATATTTCTTAATTCTATTTTCTTAACTGCGTTGTTTGTTAAGGGCTTATACGTAAGCATTTCACGCTAAGGTCAAAACCTGTTGTATTCAGCATAGATTTCATTATAGTCTATGTAGGTTCTGGAGTTTTTCCTGGTCAGGTGAGTTCACATGCTTGGTGAAAATTCAAGGACTGTAATATAGTGTACGTCAGTCTTCAGATGTGAAGCCTAGTATTAATAAAATTTCAGCTTTATGGTTTTGTACTGAACAAAAATATAAACGCAACAATTACAATTATTTTACTGAGTTACTGTTCATATGAGGAAATCGTTCAATTTTGAAAAATACATTTCGCCCTAATCTATAGATTTCACATGACTGGGAATAGATATGCATCTTTTGGTCACATACCTTCAAAGAAATGGGCCTCAGGATCTCATCACGGTATTTCTGTGCATTCAAATTGCCATCATTGAAATGCAGTTCATTGTCCATAATGTATTTCTGCCACCATGGGGCACTCTGTTTACAACGTTGACATCAGCAAACTGCTCGCCCACATGACGCCGTACACCTGGTCTGCGGTTGTGATGCTGGTTGGACGTATGGCCAAATACTCTAAAATGTCATTGGAGGCAGCATATGGTAGAGAAATGAACAAATTCTCTGGTGGACATTCCTGCAGTAAGCATGGCAAAACGACACTTTAAAAAAAAAAAAAGTTGTCATTTATGGTCCCCAGCACAAGGTGCACCTGTGTAATGGTCATACTGTTAAATCGGCTTCTTGATATGCCACACATGTCAGATGGATGGATTATCTTGGCAATGGAGAAATGCTAACTGACATGGATGTAAACAATTTTGTGCACAAAATTTGATTCGCTTTTTGTGTGAATTTCTGCTACTTTTATTTCAGCTCATGAAACATGGGACCAACTTTACATTGGTTTTGTTTAGTATCCACTGTAATTATAATACAGTACCTAAATATAGCCTACACATCTTAAGTGTCTGGCTCCAAAGAACAGCAGAAGCCGCAAGTGTTCTGCCCCCCCCCCATTTACCAGAAGTAGCCTGGGCCTAAACATACATTTACAAGCAAGGATTAAACTAGACAATGGGTCACTGTAGTGGGCATTCTGCTCAATGGCAACAGCTGTTCTACAAGATTTACAGGGATGTGTCCCAAATGGCACCCTATTCCCTACATTGTGCACGCAGACTCAAAATTAAAATGTGTCATTGGTAGTACTTAGTGGTAGCTCCCTACTTAAAGTTCAGAGCAAAACATATAAAATCAAATACCTACTTTTGAAGCACACCTATTGACATGTGTTACATTACATTTTACACAGTCTCTTTAAGAGCCTCAAGTTTGAGTGATGACATGCATGAGATCAGTCCTTCATTAATTGCTATGATCATTTATCTTCAATAGAAGCTATCCCTTTTCCTTTTTTCTGTGCCCCCAAATGTTTAATATATACTGGTAAAGTAACCAGGTTGTCCTGTGACTGAACAAGGTGTTAGCAAATAATGTGAGTGGTTTTGGAACCACCCATGACATGGTTTATGAACTAACTTGATGAAGAAAAAAATAATCTACCTGCCAACACATTTATTTGGCACAACACCAAAAACAATTATCAGCTTTGTTTTTCCAGGTTTTGGATTTCCCTTATTATTATTATTATTATTATTATTATTATTATTATTATTATTTAACTTTTTCTTCATGTTTTCATTCTCAATCACATCCAATTTTGTTGTTTTTCAAAGTCCACAACAATGCTCAAATCACATCATTTTGCGATCTGGGAAAGAAATGTAAACATTTTGGTGTGTAGTTGGCCTTTAATTTCAATGTCAAGAGACTGGTGTTTCTGCATGGCAATAATAGATATAGTAGTTTGTGAAACAAAATACCACCTGATAGATACAAATCATTTTGCCAGGTTAACTTTGCTGTTAATATTTAATTTGGAAAGTTTTGAGAGCCTTTTTATAATTGAATGTTTCGGCATCGCTAGCTGGCAACAGTGGTAGGCTCAGGCATTCCCATGCAATTATGTCTTGAGAAAGTTGCAATAAATACATTTTTATTTCAACCTTTATTTAACGAAGTAGGCCAGTTGAGAACACATTCTCATTTACAACTGCGACCTGGCCAAGATAAAGCAAAGCAGTTCCATAAAAACAACAGTTACACATAAACAAACTTAGAGTCAATGACACAAAAGAAAAATCGAAAAATCTATGTACAGTGTGCGCAAATGTAGGGAGGTATGCAATAAATAGGCCATAGAAGTGAAAATAATTGCAATTTAGCATGATACCTGTCGCACTGGAGTGGTAGATGTGCAAGTAGAGATACTGGGGTGCAAGAGGGTAAGTAATATGGGGATGAGGTAGTCGGGTGTGCTATTTACAGATTGGCTGTGTACAGGCATAGTGATCGGTAAGCTGCTCTGACAGCTGATGCATAAAGTTAGAGCGGGAGTTATAAGGCTTCAGAGATTATTGCAATTCGTTCCAGTCATTGGCAGCAGAGAACTGGAAGGAAAGGCGGCCAAAGGAAGTGAAATATACATGCTGGAGCGCGTGCTGCTATGGTGACCAGTGAGCTGAGAAGGCGTGGCTTTACCTAGCAAAGATTTATAGATGACCTGGAGCTAGTGGGATTGGCGACGGATATGTAGTGAGGGCCAGCCAACGAGAGGATACCTGTTGCAGTGGTGGGGGTAGTATATGGGGCTTTGGTAATAAAAAGGATGATGCTGTGATAGACTACGTCCAGTTTGCTGAGTGGAGTGTTAAGGGCTATTTTGTAAATGACATCGCCGAAGTCAAGGATCGGTAGGATAGTCAGTTTTACGAGGGTATGTTTGGTGGCATGAGTGAAGGAGGCTTTGTTGCGAAATAGGAAGCCTATTCTAGATCTGGAAGGAGAGTCTGGAAGGAGAGTTGAGTCTAACCAGACACCTAGGTAGTTGTCCACATATTCTAGTTCAGAACCGTCCAGAGTAGTGATGCTAGTCAGGCGGGAGGGTGCAGGCAGCAATCGGTTGAAGAGCATGCACTTAGTTTTTCAACAGTTGGAGGCCACGGTAAGAGTTGTATGGCGTTGAAGCTCGTTTTGGAGGTTAGTTAAGTGTCCAAATAAGGGCCAGAAGTATACATAATGTCTGTGTAGAGGTGGATCAGAGAATCACCAGCAGCAAGAGCGACATCATTGATGTATACAGAGAAAATAGTCTGTCTGAGAATTGAATCCTGTGGTTCCCCTATAGACTTCCAGAGGTCCGGACAACATGCCTTCCGATTTGACACACTGAACTCTATCTGAGAAGTATAGAAGTCTATAACAGTTTGGGTCTAGAGTGTCTCCCCCTTTGAAGAGGGGGATGACCGCGGCAGCTTTCCAATCTTTGGAGATCTGACGATACGAAAGAGTGGTTAAATAGGCTAGTAATAGGGGTTGCAACAATTTCAGCGGATAATTTCCAGATTTTCTAGCCCAGCTGATTTGTAGGGGTACAGATTTTGCAGTTCTTTCAGAACATCAGCTGTCTAGATTTGGGTGAAGGAGAAGTGGGGGGGGGGGGGGGGGGGGGGGGATTTGGACAGGTGGCTGCAGGGGGTGCTGAGCTGTTGGCCGGGGTAGGGGTAGCCAGGTGGAAAGTATGGCCAGCCGTGGAAAAATGCTATTGAAATTATCTTAGATTTATCGGTGGTGACAATGTTTCCTATCCTCAGTGTAGTGGGCAGCTGGGAGGAGGTGCTCTTATTCTCCATGGGCTTTACAGTGTCCCAAAACGTTTTGGAATTAGTGCTACAGGAAGCAAATTTCTGTTAGGAAAGCTAAGGCTAGCTTTTTCAAACTGACTGAGTATATTGGTTCCTGAATAATTGCATATCGCGGTGGCTATTCGATGCTAATGCAGAACGCCACAGGATGTTTTTGTGCTGGTCAAGGGCAGTCAAGTCTGGGGTGAACCAAGGGCTATATCTGTTCTTAGTTCTACAATTTTTTTGAATGGGGCATGCTTATTTAAGATGGCGAGGAAAGCGCTTTTGATGAGCAACCAGGCTTTTTCTACTGACTGAGGTCAATATCCTTCCAGGATCCCCAGACCAGGTCGATTTAGAAAGGCCTGCTCGCTGAAGTGTTTTAGGGAGCGTTTGACAGTGATGAGGGGGGGTTGTTTGACCGCGGGCCCATTACCCACGCAGGGAATGAGGCAGCGATTGTTGAGATCCTGGTTGAAGACAGCAGAGGTGTATTTAGAGGGCAAGTTGGTCAGGATGATATCTAAGAGCGTGCCCATGGTTACGGATTTAGGGTTGTACCTGGTAGGTTCCTTGATAATTTGTGAGATTGTGGGCATCTAGCTTAGATTGTTGGATGGCCGGGGTGTTAAGCATGTCCCAGTTTAAGTCACCTAACAGTACGAACTCTGAAGATAAATGGGGGGGCGATCAATTCACATACGGTGTCCAGGGCACAGCTGGGGGCTGGGGGGGGGGGTCTACGGTGAGAGGCTTGTTTCTGGAAAGGTGGATTTTTAGAAGTGGAAGCTTGAATTGTTTGGGCACAGACCTGCAACTCTACCCCCTTTGGCATTTCTATCTTGTTGGAAAATGTTAGTTAGTGATGGAAATTTCAGGAATTTTGCTGCCCAGCATAAGCCAGGATTCAGACACGGCTAGGACATCCAGGTTAGCGGAGTGCGCTAAAGCAGTGAATAAAACAAACTTAGGGATAAGGCTTCTAATGTTAACATGCATGAAACCAATGCATTTACAGTTACAGAAGTCAACAAATGAGAGTGGACCTAGGTGCTGCAGGGCCTGGATTAACCTCTACATCATCACCAGAGGAGTAGGTTAAGGGTATGGCTGAAGGCTATAAGAACTGGTCGTCTAGTGCGTTCGGAACAGAGAGTAAAAGGAGCAGGTTTCTGGGCGGGGAGGAGTAGTTTCAAGGCATAATGGGTATGGTAGGATGTGAGTACAGTGGAGGTAAGCCTAGACATTGAGTGACGATGAGAGGTTTTGTCTCTAAAGGCACCATTTAACCTCTAGGGTTGGCGGGACGAAATCGTCCCACCTACTAACAGCCAGTGGAATCCTGTGGCGCGTTATTCAAATACCTTAGAAATGCTATTACTTCAATTTCTCAAACATATGACTATTTTACAGCATTTTAAAGACAAGACTCTCGTTAATCTAACCACACTGTCCGATTTCAAAAAGGCTTTACAACGAAAGCAAAACATTAGATTGTCAGCAGAGTACCCAGCCAGAAATAATCAGACACCCATTTTTCAAGCTAGCATATAATGTCACAAAAAGACAGCTAAATGCAGCACTAACCTTTGATGATCTTCATCAGATGACACACCTAGGACATTATGTTATACAATACATGCATGTTTTGTTCAATCAAGTTCATATTTATATAAAAAACAGCTTTTTACATTAGCATGTGACGTTCAGAACTAGCATACCCCCCGCAAACTTCCGGTGAATTTACTAAAAATTTACTAAATTACTCACGATAAACGTTCACAAAAAGCATAACAATTTATTTTAAGAATTATAGATACAGAACTCCTCTATGCACTCGATGTCTGATTTTAAAATATCTTTTCGGTGAAAGCACATTTTGCAATATTCTAAGTAGATAGCCCGGCATCACAGGGCTAGCTATTTAGACACCCAGCAAGTTTAGCACTCACCAAAGTCAGATTTACTATAAGAAAATGTTATTACCTTTGGTGTTTTTCGTCAGAATGCACTCCCAGGACTTCTACTTCAATAACAAATGTTGGTTTGGTCCCAAATAATCCATAGTTGTATCCAAACAGCGGCATTTGTTCGTGCGTTCAAGACACTATCCGAATGGTAAAGAAGGGTTACGAGCACAACGCATTCCGTGACAAAAAAAATCGAAATATTCCATTACCGTACTTCGAAGCATGTCAACCGCTGTTTAAAATCAATTTTTATGCATTTTTTCTCGTAAAAAAGCGATAATATTCTGACCGGGAATCTGCGTTTAGGTAAAAAGACGAAAGAAAATAAAGCATGGGGTGGACTCCTGCCCGCGCCTAAGCCCATTGTCCTCTGATCGGCCACTTGCCAAAAGCGCAAATGTGTTTCAGCCTGGGGCTGCCTCGATATTATTCAGCTTTTTCCCGCCTTCTGAGAGCCTATGGGAGCTGTAGGAAGTGTCACGTTACAGCAAAGATCCTCAGTCTTCAATAAACAGAGGCAAGAAGCTCAAGGAATGGTCAGACAGGCCACTTCCTGTAAGGAATCTTCTCAGGTTTTGGCCTGCCAAATGAGTTCTGTTATACTCACAGACACCATTCAAACAGTTTTAGAAACTTTAGGGTGTTTTCTATCCAAAGCCAATAATTATATGCATATTCTAGTTACTGGGCAGGAGTAGTAACCAGATTAAATCGGGTACGTTTTTTATCCGGCCGTGTAAATACTGCCCCCTAGCCCTAACAGGTTAAGCCAGGTGCGGTCACCGCATGTGTGGGGGGTGGAACGTAAGGGCTTGCTAAGGCATGTTGAGCAGGGCTGGAGGCTCTACAGTGAAATAAGACAAATACTAACCAAAACAGCAATAGACAAATATCACTAAGGCTTTTTTTAAACCTCCCGCTTTGGGCCGGAGGTGTCAATGTGTAGTTCATAAATGCAGAGTTACTGTCTTAGCTCAATTCGCCATGCGGTAAAAACCTGCCGTTCTGCCCCTGAGCAAGGCCGTTAACCCACTGTTCCCCGGGCGCCAAAGACATGGATGTCGATTAAGGCTTTCCTTTTCCTAGTTTGAAAGCGACTGTTTCTCTGGAAGTAGTGCTGTGACTTAACTACATTTTCCCCCAATGTGGTCCAGCCCGCTAGCAGTTCGAGTTAATCCAATGAGCTTCAGACCCTCGCAATATGAGTTACCGCTAGCAATTGTCTTTATTTAATTATTATAAAAAAATATTGAGGTCGTGCTTTTGCTCCCAAACTAAAATGTAAGGTCGCACAGCAAAATATCTTGGAGCGTATGTGACCAAAATGGTCGCACTTTAGAGCCCTGAGTGCACTACATTTGACCAGAGCCCTTTGGGGCCTGATCAAAAGTAGTGCACTATATAAGGAATAAGGTTCCATTTTGGACAGCCCAGGCCTCCACTTTGGCTTTTCAGTCTGCCCACGACAAAGCCAATTGAGGCATAGGCATACTTAGGGATCTGATTAATCTCCGTGTTTCCCTGTATTAATAAATTGGGAAATTACTGCTCTTAACTAGATGCAGTAAACCAATTAGAGAAATACAGAAGGACAAGTAGATTGATTAATAATTGAAAATTATGGTAAATGCAGAACTGCTGCACAATCGATTTCACATAAAAATCGCGATATTGACACTCAATATCCATATTGCAAGAAATCCATATTGCGTGCAATATACTGAAACGCCACTCAGCCTTGTGTAAGATCCATTTTTAGTGTTCTCAGTCTCTCCTCTTGCGGCTGCTTCCCACACATTAGAGGTCTTCACGGATCCACCTGTGCCCGAATACCTGAGACCCGTTCCGGGATCCGAACGGGTAATGTTATGGGTCTGAGTTGAGTCTGGTAAGATTGTCACGGGTCTCGGCCATGTGTAATTTTAACTGACTTGTCTGGACGGTACCATACAGATCCAAAAGCGACTGCTACAGTAGAGCGAGCAAGAGACATTTTGATAATTTATGCTGCTGCTCTTGTTTCATGAGAGTGGAGCTTGATGTTGTTGGCCAATCATAAGTCATGTAAGTGGCTATAGGCTACAGTCATAGCGCCTCAGTGTGTGGTGAAAGTTGGGTGATATCAATGGAAGATGGAATTAAAATGATGGAATTAATAGTTAAAGGATAGGTTACAATGACCAAGAGCCAAAGGGTAGGCTGCTACTTAATATTCTGAATTGAGTTAGTTTCAAATAACTTCTGGAGTGGCACCTCTCACGCTTTATAAGCTCTGGTTAATAAAGTAGCATGAAAAATGACTTTTCTGCTGCTTCCCTCACTTGGCTCTAACCTGGCCTGGATGCGACCAGGTCAATACGGAATGGGTCTAGTTGTCCTCGGGTTCGTTCGGGACAGGTCTCTCTATATTTAAAAATAATAATATTTATCCATATTGGGTACGGGTGGGAAAGCCCCAGATCCGTTTTGAATGGGTCCAATGAAGACCTCTACCACACACTCCAAGCCTCGCTTCCTGTCACTCAAGCAGCACAGTTCTTCCTCCTCGCTGGTAGATTCACTAAGTTTGCATGCTGTTCTATTAGATCAAATTCAGTCAACAGATTGTTCTTTTTTGGAACAGTGTTGCATTTCACTTTGCTTCTTTAACATCAAATCATTTTATTTCTATGATTCTAACATGTTCACCCAAGTCTTTGATCTATATTGTGAGTGCAATCGCAATATTTGGTAAAACAAAAAGGCTATTCGATTGTTTTGCCCATAGCGTACAGCCCTGCTAGAAGTAAATGCTGTTAACAGATTGGGAAATACAGCACTGCGAGTAGATGCAATTGTACAAAAGATTTGGAAATACTAAAAGACAAGTGTTTCCATAGTACTAACCAGGCGGCGAATCGCATCTCTGCATGTCTGGCAGACATATCAGTGTGGATGACGGATCACCACCTCAAGCTGAACCTCGGCAAGACGGAGCTGCTCTTCCTCCCGGGGAAGGACTGCCCGTTCCATGATCTCGCCATCACGGTTGACAACTCCCTTGTGTCCTCCTCCCAGAGTGCTAAGAACCTTGGCGTGATCCTGGACAACACCCTGTCGTTCTCCACTAACATCAAGGCGGTGACCGGATCCTGTAGGTTCATGCTCTACAACATTCGCAGAGTACGACCCTGTCTCACACAGGAAGCTAATCCAGTCCTAATCCAGGCACTTGTCATCTCCCGTCTGGATTACTGCAACTCGCTGTTGGCTGGGCTCCCTGCCTGTGCCATTAAACCCCTACAACTCATCCAGAACGCCGCAGCCCGCCTGGTGTTCAACCTTCCCAAGATCTCTCACGTCACCCCGCTCCTCCGCTCTCTCCACTGGCTTCCAGTTGAAGCTCGCATCCGCTACAAGACCATGGTGCTTGCCTACGGAGCTGTGAGGGGAACGGCACCTCCATACCTTCAGGCTCTGATCAGGCCCTACACCCACTGTGTTCATCCACCTCTGGCCTGCTGGCCCCCCTACCTCTGAGGAAGCACGGTTCCCGCTCAGCCCAGTCCAAACTGTTCGCTGCTCTGGCACCCCAATGGTGGAACAAGCTCCCTCACGACGCCAGGACAGCGGAGTCAATCACCACCTTCCGGAGACACCTGAAACCCCACCTCTTTAAGGAATACCTGGGATAGGATAAAGTAATCCTTCTAACCCCCCCCTTAAAAGATTTAGATGCACTATTGTAAAGTGGTTGTTCCACTGGATATCATAAGGTGAATGCACCAATTTGTAAGTCGCTCTGGATAAGAGCGTCTGCTAAATGACTTAAATGTAAATGTACTTTTATGTGTGTTGCTGTACATTTTACATTTGAGTCATTTAGCAGACGCTCTTATCCAGAGCGACTTACAGTAGTGAGTGCATACATTTCATTTCATGCATTTAAAAAAAAATATCAAAAATTGCACTGGCCCCCGTTGGAATCGAACCCACAACCCTGGCGTTGCACACACCATGCTGGCGTTGCAAACACCATGCTCTACCAACTGAGACACAGGGAAGGCTTGCTGTAGATACATTTATGGTACAGTAGGCCAATCTGATGAAGTTGGTTAACATAGTGGCATGTATTATGATTCCATATTTATGTGTATTATCTTTCTATTTCTGATGTCCATGCAGGTCCTGGTAATAGAGCAGAAGAATGAGGATGGATCGTGGCCTAGAGGTTCTTCTGCACCAAAGTGAGTGTCTGGCTGGGTCCATGACCTTGGGTTATGTGAGTGAGGAGCTGGACTTCCGATTTAGATATGACTCTCACTTGGGATGGAAAGACATTGGTTCTTCTGAGGCAGAGCTTTCTCTATCCTGGTCTATTTTGCTAAGTTTGTTTTATACATTCAATGTATACATTTTATGTTCAACCTAGCAGATCCTTACGATTATTTTAGGTACTATTTTACAACCGTCTTTTGAATTTCAACTCTCTATCATATATTTGCCTCTATCCTATTTGCTTGGCTTTAGTTGCTGACATCTCTTATCGTTTAACCCAGGGGTTTTCAAATGTTTCTTTCCCAGGCAAACCGGCGACATAGGAACCCCCATAATACATTACCAAAAAAAATGTCTTGTCATCAGGTGAATGATAATGGCAGGTAGAAGTAATCAACTTTTTAAACTGAATAAATTTGGTTAAGTTTTATTTTGACCTCCCCACACTTCATTGTCTGAGTTTACCCTTCATCTTCCAGTCTATTAGCTAGAAAGGTATCTTGACGCCATAGAGAAAATGTTGCTGTTCGAAGCACGATTTCTGCAATTCTACACATTTTTCCATTTTAGGTGTGAATTTAGCAGTTAATCAAATTTCCAACAATTCCACGTAGTTTGGCATGGAGCTGAAAGACAATTTTGCCATTTTTAAAGCACATTTCTTGCAATTCTATGCATTTTGCCATGGCTAAGGCTTTGTTCCTCTGCTCAAACATAACAAAATAAATGGGCATATACCCGGTTTTCTGAATTTTCCATCTCCCTGACTGTCCAGCTTTTATTTGATTCTTAGTTCTCAAAGTTGGTATTATTTAAAAATACATATGTTCAGTATCTTTTCTGCATGTTTTTTTATCTGGTTTTGGTCGTTTTAAGTTGAGACAAACTGTTTCTCAGTCCCTAAACCTACCACTTAGATGGCTTCCCTAAGAATGTCCTACACAGAACAAACCCTGTGATTAGCTCCAATTACTATAATTTCCTCCATTTTAAGGGATAGTTTGAGATTTTGGCAATGAATCCCTTTATCTACTTCCCCAGAATTGGAGGAACAGCTAGCATGCTAACTGTTCCTGTAGACTTCGTCATTGCGCTAACGCTAGTTAGCATTGGATCGTGAAACTTCCTTTAACATCTGGTGAAATTGCAGAGCGCCAAATTCAAAATACAGAATAGTCAAATTAAACATTCATAAAAATAGAAGTGTTATACATCGGTTTAAAGATTAACTTCTTGTTAATCCAGCCGCTGTGTCAGATTTCAAAAAGGCTTTATGGCGAAAGCATACCATGCGATTATCTGACAGTGCACCGCTTACAAAAGCATACAAACATTTTACAACCAAGTAAAGGAATTACAAAAGTCAGAAATAGCGATTAAAATTAATCACTTACCTTTGATCTTCATGTTTGCAGTCACAAGAGTCCATGTTACACAATAAATGTTTGTTTTGTTCGATAAAGTCCCTTTTTATGTCCCAAAACCTCAGTTTTGTCGTCGCATTTTGTTCAGTAATCCACTGGCTCAAAGGCGGTCACGACATGCAGACGAATACATCCTAATAGTACCGGTAAAGTTCGTCGCAACATGTCAAACGATGTTTATAATTAATCCTCAGGTTGTGTATTGTCTAAACAATCGATAATATTTCAACCGGACAATAGCGTCTTCAATTGAAAGGAAAAAAGAATGAAGGGCGTGCTATCGGTCACGTGCGCAAAGGAGCTCTGCTTCATTCTGCATGCCACTTACAAAATGGTCTCATTCTTCCTTGTTTTTCAGAATACAAGTCTGAAACAATGTCTAAAGACTGTTGACATCTAGTGGAAGCCATAGGAACTGCAATTTGGGTTATATCCAAACACATACTGTATATGCATTCAATAGAAAAGTACCCACATCAAAAATATCCCACTTTGTGGATGGATTTTCCTCAGGTTTTTGCCTGCCATATCAGTTCTGTTATACTCAGACACTATTTTAACATTTTTGGAAACTTGAGAGTTTTCTATCCAATACTGCAATATGCATATCCTAGCTTCTGGGCCTGAGTAACAGGCAGTTTACGTTGGGCACCTCATTCATCCAAAATTCCAAATACTGCCCCCCTACCCAAGAGGTTAATTAACTTCATACTGGTCGCAGAGACATAGAAATGGTATTCTGTTGCAGTTTGTGATATTCATAAAAATTGCAGACCCCCTGCAGTACCTGGACCCCAGTTTGAAAACCCCTGGTTTGACCTATTTCGATCATTTTTCAATTAATGGCAACACTCAAAAGCCTCTTCTTTGAGAGCGATTATCCTTTCTCTCTAATTTATGATATTCCTTATCTTTTGAAGGTCATCTGGTGCTTCCAATCTGTCTGCTTTGCCAAAGATCTCCCCTTCATCTCTCACAAACAATCATAACAGCAGGAAGTAAGGACTAGTGAGCATGGAGAGGGTTGTTTTATTGACTGACGGCTGGGACACACAGGGCCATAGAGGGACACTACGGAGTTGCGTGAACGAGTTTTGAACATCGGCCATCTTGGCTCCAAAGGTTCTATCTAGGCAAAGAGTGCAAATTAGAAATGTTATTGATTTAATGGAATGTTTGATGCCAATATGGAGGATAGTTTGTGGAACTCCAACATCTCTGGGTTTAGGCTTGAGGTGGTTATGCGGTGATTTGCAGTTGCCTGCATAGTTTATGGTTTTCATCTGTCATTTTAACTTTTCACAGCAGTGTTCTCCATCATAGGACTGAAGAGCTTCTGCGTGTTAAACCGTGTTTCAATGTCATCTCAGATTAATTGATAATCTGTTGATGGAATTATGAATTGATTGAAATGTAACTCTCTAACAATATTCAAGGAGAGTCATTTTGTGTAGGTGGTTCAAGTGAGAATCAATAGTTACTGTGAAACTCATGCAACCCATAAACTCTTGAGACCTGGGTTGTTCACCGCTGGTGTGGATTGTGTTGTCCCTGTCCAGTAGTTAAACAATAGCCTAGTTGTAGAGGAATGTTTTATTTTCCACTGTAGTTGTGAACCATTGCATGCTGGAGTGGTTGTAATATCAGTGTCACTCAACACTGTAGGTTATTCTCACTGAAGGCTTGTGTGGGGATATAGGATACCTGCAATTTTATTTTACCCAGCGTCTGAGAAATAAGGGCACACTTCTGAGAGATTAATGTAAACTTGGCAAAGAAAGAAATGTCCCCTTTTCAGGACCCTGTCTTTCTAAGATCATTTGTAAAAATCCAAGTAACTTCATTGTAAAGGGTTTAAACACTTTCCCATGCTTGTTCAATGACCCATCAACAATTAATGAACATGCACCTGTGGAATGGTCGTTAAGACACTAACAGCTTACAGACGGTAGGCAATTAAGGTCACAGTTATGAAAACTTAGGACACTAAAGAGGCCTTTCTACTGACTCTGGAAAAACACCAAAAGAAAGATGCCCAGGGTCCCTGCTCATCTGCGTGAATGTGCCTTAGGCATGCTGCAAGGAGGCATGAGGACTGCAGATGTGGCCAGGGCGATAAATTGCAATGTCCGTACTGTGAGACGCCTAAGACAGCGCTACAGGGAGACAGGACGGACAGCTGATTGTCCTCGCATTGGCAGACCACGTGTAACAACACCTGCACAGGATTGGTACATCTGAACATCATACCTGCGGGACAGGTACAGGATGGCAACAACTGCCCGAGTTACACCGGGAAGGCACAATCCCTCCATCAGTGCTCAGACTGTCCGCAATACGGTGAGAGAGGCTGGACTGAGGGCTTCACCAGACATCACCGGCAAAAACGTCGCCAATGGGCACAAACCCACCATCGCTGGACCAGACAGGACTGGCACAAAGTGTTTTTCATTGACGAGTCGCAGTTTTGTCTCACCAGGGGTGATGGTTGGATTCGTGTTTATCGTCGAAGGAATGAGCGTTACACCGAGGCCCTGTACTCTGAAGCAGGATCAAGGTGGAGGGTCCGTCATGGTTGGGACGGTGTGTCACATCATCGGACTGAGCTTGTTGTCATTGCAGGCAATCTCAAAGCTGTGCGTTACAGGGAAGACATCCTCCTCCCTCATGTGGTACCCTTCCTGCAGGCTCATCCTGACAAGCCCCACCAGCATGACAATGCCACCAGCCATACTGCTCGTTCTGTGCGTGATATCCTGCAAGACAGGAATGTCAGTGTTCTGCCATGGCCAGCGAAGAGCCCGGATCTCAATCCCATTGGCCCATTGAGCACATCTGGGACCTGTTGGATCGAAGAGTGAGGGCTAGGGCCATTCCTCCAGGAATTTCAGGTGCCCTGGTGGAAGAGTGGGGCAAAATCTGGTGCAGTTCATGAGGAGATGCACTGCAGTACTTAATGCAGCAAGTGGCCAGATACTGACTTTTGATTTTGACCCCCCCCCCCTCTTTGTTCAGGGACGCATTGTTCAATTTCTGTTAGTCACGTGTCTGTGGAACTTGTTCAGTTTGTCTGAATCTTATGTTCATATGAATATTTACACGTTAAGTTTGCTGAAAATAAATGCAGTTGACAGTGAGGACGTTTATTTTTTTGCTGAGTTTATGTAGCACACTTACGGTCTGAGCACATCACTGTTTTCACCATTGCGCACTAAGGGCAGATTTATTTCCATATTGTCTTCTTGTATCTGTGGAATCCATGGTGATGTGGGAGTAGGCTCTCCATACAAGCATTTTGCTACACCTGCAATAACATCTGCTAAATGCGTGTATGTGACATACAATTTTATTTGAGATCCCCTTCCTGTCAACCCACTCCTCACTGTACATTGCCAGCTTGGTCTACTCTGGCATTGAATAATGGATAGGATGCTATTTTAATCTTGGCTGTTTCAAACCAGGATTAAGTACGCAAGGATGGATCTCTGTCTTTGACTGTTTGATTGTAGATGAAGTGGGACATGATTAGGGTTGCACATTTTGGGGAATATTCAGAGGTGGTAACTTCCTGTGTGAATTAATGGAAGTGTGTGCAAATTAATATTAATACCATTTAAATATAGATGTTTTTTGCATTGGATATATTTGCCATATCATATGGAGGCAAACATAAACCTTTTACCTTATAAGTAGACATAATTGTAAATGATTAAATCCTTCCATTAGAAATAAAAAAAAAAACAATTTAGTTACGAATTAAAATGTAACTTAATTTGCTTACTCTTGACATGGGATTTCACTGAACAACAAAAGGGAATATTGAATGATCAGGCAGATGTCTTCACACTTTTTGATGTATTTCAGAACTGCAGTTTCCTCTGCTTGGAGCAACAGTGAAGTGGGCAGGCAGTACGGATTTCTTCCGACAGGATAGCATTGTCTCCCTCAATCCGTGCTATTGCTATAGGTTTAAGGCTGCTTACCACTCTCTCCCAGAATACGTCATCCAGGAGGATCCTCTTGATGGGGCTGTCCATATCGGCCATTTCTTGGAGAGACTCCTTCCCCTCCAGGAGACTCAAACATGACAACTTCAATGTGGTGCTCTTATTCTTCTCACTTTGCTTGGTGAAGTAGATTGCTGATGTAACTTGATGACCCTTCACATACCTAACCATTTCCTTGACTCTCTTGTAGAGTGTGTCCATTGTTTTCAGTGCCATGATGTCCTTGAGGAGCAGATTCAATGCATGAGCAGCACAGCCAATGGGTGTGATATGAGGGTAGGCCTCCTCCACTTTAGACCAAGCAACCTTCATGTTCGCAGCATTGTCTGTCACCAGTGCAAATACCTTCTGTGGTCCAAGGTCATTGATGACTGCCTTCAGCTCAATTGCAATGTAGAGACCGGTATGTCTGTTGTCCCTTGTGTCTGTGCTCTTGTAGAATACTGGTTGAGGGCTGGAGATGTAGTTAATTATTACTTGCCCACGAACATTTGACCACCCATCAGAGATGACTGCAATACAGTCCTGCTTTCTCTGATATGCTTGACCTTCATTTGAACTCTGCAACCAACAAATGAGTAGATAAAGCATGTCTGACTTGAGGGGTGTATGCTGGGTGAAGAACATTCAGAAATCTTTTCCAATACACATTTCCTGTGAGCATCAGAGGTGAACCAGTTGCATACACAGCTCGAGCAAGACATTCATCTGCAATTCTTTCTCTGACAACGTTCCTCCATTGAGTCAAAAACACTTCTGATTCCAGGAGGACCATGAGCTGTTGCTTTCGATAAGGTGTCACCTCGAATAGAAGTCGACTTTTGTCAGAGGTTGCTTGTGGTGAGCGCTGAGGGAACTTTATGCACTTGGCCAGATGAGTCTGCATCTTTGTTGCATTCTTCACATATGATTTGGCACAGTATTTGCAAATGTACACAGCTTTTCCTTCTACATTAGCTGCAGTGAAATGTCTCCACACATCAGATAGTTCCCGTGGCATTTTCCTGTAAAGATTAGATTTTTTTTTTTTTTAAACAACAAATACAATTCCATGTACAGATAAATAGTTAAGTTAGATTAAACAACTCCTTTGTAAGATAAATGTTTTAAAATTTAACATGTATGAAAATAGGTGAATTAACCTGTTGGGGCTAGGGGGCAGTATTTGCACGGCCGGATAAAAAAACATACCCGATTTAAACTGGTTACTACTCTTGCCCAGAAACGAGAATATGCATATAATTAGTAGATTTGGATAGAAAACACCCTAAAGTTTCTAAAACTGTTTGAATGGTGTCTGTGAGTATAACAGAACTCATATGGCAGGCCAAAACCTGAGAAGATTCCATACAGGAAGTGCCCTGTCTGACAATTTGTTCTCCTTCTGTTGCATCTCTATCAAAAATACAGCATTTGTGCTGTAACGTGACATTTTCTAAGGCTTCCATTGGCTCTCAGAAGGCGCCAGAAAGTGGAATGACGTCTCTCCTGTCTCTGGGCGAAAAACAGCAGGAGTTTTTGTGAGTGGTCAGGCAGGGAACAATGACACTGGAGATGCGCGTCCACGAGACGACTCCATGTTTTTCTTTGTCTTTGAATGAATACATCGTCGCCCGGTTGGAATATTATCGCTCTTTTACGAGAAATCGCATAAATTGATTTTAAACAGCGTTTGACATGCTTCGAAGTACGGTAATGGAATATTTCAATTTTTTTTTGTCACGAAATGCGCTCGCGCGTCACCCTTCAGATAGTGACCTGAACGCACAAACAAAACAGAGCTATTTGAATATAACTATGGATTATTTGGAACCAAAACAACATTTTGTTGTTGAAGTAGAAGTCCTGGGAGTGCATTTTGACGAAGAACAGCAAAGGTAATCCAATTTTTCTAATATTAATTTAGAGTTTGGTGAGCCCCAAACTTGGTGGGTGTCAAAATAGCTAGCCGTGATGGCCGGGCTATGTACTCAGAATATTGCAAAATGTGCTTTCGCCGAAAAGCTATTTTAAAATCTGACACCGCGATTGCATAAAGGAGTTCTGTATCTATAATTCTTAAAATAATTTATGTATTTTGTGAACGTTAATCATGAGTAATTTAGTAAATTCACCGGAAGTTTGCGGTGGGTATGCTAGTTCTGAACATCACATGCTAATGTAAAAAGCTGTTTTTTGATACAAATATGAACTTGATTGAACAAACATGCATGTATTTTATAACATAATGTCCTAGGAGTGTCATCTGATGAAGATCATCAAAGGTTAGTGCTGCATTTAGCTGTGGTTTTGGTTTTTGTGACACATATATGCTTGCTTTGAAAATGGCTGTGATTATTTTTGGCAAGGTACTCTCCTGACACAATCTAATGTTTTGCTTTTGCTGTAAAGCCTTTTTGAAATCGGACAATGTGGTTAGATTAACGAGAGTCTTGTCTTTCAAATGGTGTAAAATAGTCCTATGTTTGAAAACTTTGAATTATAAAAATTTTCGGTTTTAAATTTGGCACTCTGATTTGTCACTGGCTGTTGAATAGTGTGGGACAATTTCGTCCCACGTACCCTTTAACACCTCAGTTAGCAGGCTCAAGCAAGCTAAAACCCACATGGTAGCAGAAATTAACTAAAACATTGTTAACAAGTTAGAAATGATTTAAACACACTTTGTAGGCTACTATTTACTAGTTAACAAAAAAGAATGTAATGTAAAATATACTGCTCAAAAAAATAAAGGGAACACTTAAACAACACAATGTAACTCCAAGTCAATCACACTTCTGTGAAATCAAATTGTCCACTTCGGAAGCAACACTGATTGACAATAAATTTCACATCTGTTGTGCAAATGGAATAGAAAACAAGTGGAAATTATAGGCAATTAGCAAGACACCCCCAATAAAGGAGTGGTTCTGCAGGTGGTGACCAGACCACTTCTCAGTTCCTATGCTTCCTGGTTGATGTTTTGGTCACTTTTGAATGCTGGCGGTGCTTTCACTCTAGTGGTAGCATGAGATGGAGTCTACAACCCACACAAGTGGCTCAGGTAGTGCAGCTCATCCAGGATGGCACATCAATGCGAGCTGTGGCAAGAAGGTTTGCTGTGTCTGTCAACGTAGTGTCCAGAGCATGGAGGCGCTACCAGGAGACAGGCCATTACATCAGGAGACGTGGAGGAGGCCGTAGGAGGGCAACAACCCAGCAGCAGGACCGCTACCTCCGCCTTTGTGCGAGGAGGAGCAAGAGGAGCACTGCCAGAGCCCTGCAAAATGACCTCCAGCAGGCCACAAATGTGCATGTCTGCTCAAACGGTCAGAAACAGACTCCATGATGGTGGTATGAGGGCCCGACATCCACAGGTGGGGGTTGTGCTTACAGCCCAACACCGTACAGGACGTTTGGCATTTGCCAGAGAACACCAAGATTGGCAAATTCGCCACTGGCGCACTGTGCTCTAAACAGATGAAAGCAGGTTCACACTGAGCACATGTGACAGAGTCTGGAGACGCCGTGGCGAACGTTCTGCTGCCTGCAACATCCTCCAGCATGACCGGTTAGGCAGTGGGTCAGTCATGGTGTGGGGTGGCAATTCTTTGGGGGGCCGCACAGCCCTCCATGTGCTCGCCATAGGTAGCCTGACTGCCATTATGTACCGAGATGAGATCCTCAGACCCCTTGTGAGACCATATGCTGGTGCGGTTGGCCCTGGGTTCCTCCTTATGCAAGACAATGCTAGACCTCATGTGGCTGGAGTGTGTCAGCAGTTCCTGCAAGAGGAAGGCATTGATGCTATGGACTGGCCCGCCCGTTCCCCAGACCTGAATCCAATTGAGCACATCTGGGACATCATGTCTCACTCCATCCACCAACGCCACGTTGCACCAGACTGTCCAGGAGTAGGCGGATGCTTTAGTCCAGGTCTGGGAGGAGATCCCTCAGGAGACCATCCGCCACCTCATCAGGAGCATGCCCAGGCGTTGTAGGGAGGTCATACAGGCACGTGGAGGCCACACACACTACTGAGCCTCATTTTGACTTGTTTTAAGGACATTACATCAGTTGGATCAGCCTGTAGTGTGGTTTTCCACTTTAATTACATTTACATTTACGTCATTTAGCAGACGCTCTTATCCAGAGCGACTTACAAATTGGTGCATTCACCTTATGATATCCAGTGGAACAACCACTTTACAATAGTGCATCTAAATCTTTTAAGGGGGGGGGGGTAGAAGGATTACTTTATCCTATCCCAGGTATTCCTTAAAGAGGTGGGGTTTCAGGTGTCTCCGGAAGGTGGTGATTGACTCCGCTGTCCTGGCGTCGTGAGGGAGCTTGTTCCACCATTGGGGTGCCAGAGCAGCGAACAGTTTGGACTGGGCTGAGCGGGAACCGTGCTTCCTCAGAGGTAGGGGGGCCAGCAGGCCAGAGGTGGATGAACGCAGTGCCCTTGTTTGGGTGTAGGGCCTGATCAGAGCCTGAAGGTATGGAGGTGCCGTTCCCCTCACAGCTCCGTAGGCAAGCACCATGGTCTTGTAGCGGATGCGAGCTTCAACTGGAAGCCAGTGGAGAGAGCGGAGGAGCGGGGTGACGTGAGAGATCTTGGGAAGGTTGAACACCAGAAGGGCTGCGGCGTTCTGGATGAGTTGTAGGGGTTTAATGGCACAGGCAGGGAGCCCAGCCAACAGCGAGTTGCAGTAATCCAGACGGGAGATGACAAGTGCCTGGATTAGGACCTGCGTCGCTTCCTGTGTGAGACAGGGTCGTACTCTGCGAATGTTGTAGAGCATGAACCTACAGGATCCGGTCACCGCCTTGATGTTAGTGGAGAACGACAGGGTGTTGTCCAGGATCACGCCAAGGTTCTTAGCACTCTGGGAGGAGGACACAAGGGAGTTGTCAACCGTGATGGCGAGATCATGGAACGGGCAGTCCTTCCCCGGGAGGAAGAGCAGCTCCGTCTTGCCGAGGTTCAGCTTGAGGTGGTGATCCGTCATCCACACTGATATGTCTGCCAGACATGCAGAGATGCGATTCGCCGCCTGGTTATCAGAAGGGGGAAAGGAGAAGATTAATTGTGTGTCGTCTGCATAGCAATGATAGGAGAGACCATGTGAGGATATGACAGAGCCAAGTGACTTGGTGTATAGCGAGAATAGGAGAGGGCCTAGAACAGAGCCCTGGGGGACACCAGTGGTGAGAGCGTGTGGTGCGGAGACAGATTCTCGCCACGACACCTGGTAGGAGCGACCTGTCAGGTAGGACGCAATCCAAGCGTGGGCCGCGCCGGAGATGCCCAACTCGGAGAGGGTGGAGAGGAGGATCTGATGGTTCACAGTATCAAAGGCAGCAGATGGGTCTAGAAGGATGAGCGCAGAGGAGAGTTAGCTTTAGCAGTGCGGAGAGCCTCCGTGACACAGAGAAGAGCAGTCTCAGTTGAATGCCCAGTCTTGAAACCTGACTGATTAGGATCAAGAAGGCCATTCTGAGAGAGAGAGCAGGAGAGCTGGCCAAGGATGGCACGTTCAAGAGTTTTGGAGAGAAAAGAAAGAAGGGATACTGGTCTGTAGTTGTTGACATCGGAGGGATCGAGTGTAGGTTTTTTCAGAAGGGGTGCAACTCTCGCTCTCTTGAAGACGGAAGGGACGTAGCCAACGGTCAAGGATGAGTTGATGAGCGAGGTGAGGTAGGGGAGAAGGTCTCCGGAAATTGTCTGGAGAAGAGGAGGGGATAGGGTCAAGCGGGCAGGTTGTTGGGCGGCCGGCCGTCACAAGACGCGAGATTTCATCTGGAGAGAGAGGGGAGAAAGAGGTCAAAGCACAGGGTAGGGCAGTGTGAGCAGGACCAGCGGTGTCGTTTGACTTAGCAAACGAGGATCGGATATCGTCAACTTTCTTTTCAAAATGGTTGACGAAGTCATCCGCAGAGAGGGAGGAGGGAGGGGGAGGGGGAGGAGGATTCAGGAGGGAGGAGAAGGTAGCAAAGAGCTTCCTAGGGTTAGAGGCAGATGCTTGGAATTTAGTGGTAGAAAGTGGCTTTAGCAGCAGAGACAGAAGAGGAGAATGTAGAGAGGAGGGAGTGAAAGGATGCCAGGTCCGCAGGGAGGCGAGTTTTCCTCCATTTCCGCTCGGCTGCCCGGAGCCCTGTTCTGTGAGCTCGCAGTGAGTCGTCGAGCCACGGAGCAGAAGGGGAGTTTTTAATTTTGAGTATGACTCCATGGGTTGATAAATTGGATTTCCATTGATTTAGTTTTGTGATTTTTGTCAGCACATTCAACTATGTACAGAAAAGTATTTAAGACTATTTCATTCATTCAGATCTAGGATGTTATTTTAGTGTTCCCTTTTATTTTTTTTGAGCAGTGTATATTCACCCCACCCAGTATTGTAATCAAGACTTACCAGAAAGCGTGTGGGCTCAATAGCATCTCATTAGTGCAAGATCTTGAGAATCAGCTGTACATATAATGGAAGAGTGCACTGCACATGTGATGGAAAAATGCACTGTGCATGCAGAGGGTTGCAATTCCAGTGAATTGGGGATAGTTTAACCAAAATATGTCACAAGACCTAGAATTGACTTATGTGCATCCCACAAAAGGTTCACTGTTATAAGATAACGTTTTGAATTTAAGGAAAATTCCCAGGTTTAACTTCACGGAAAGTTTCCAACCCTTTGCAACCCTAGACAAGATGCATTTGTTCTGAGCCACTGTCCCTAGACTCCCTGTGTGCAGTGACAGTCCTCTCACATTTTTCTCTCACACTTCTTCCCCTCTCTCTCTGAGCTCATTGTGCTGCATATTCTGCAATCCCTGTGTGACCTTCAGAATGAATTTCATCTGCCTCCCCCCCTTTCCCTCTCTCCACCACACCCTCTCTCTTGCCTGGCTGCGACACAGATGCTAACTTCATTATTCTCATCACATCCTCCAGCTATGCTCTCTACTCAGGCTACAGTAGATTCTTAAGGAGACCCAGCTATTTGAATACCTAATTGCATATTAAAGTAGCTGTCTATTTGGACAAGATGTATTCTGCAACCTCAGCAGGAACTCTCTGCTGTCAGGCCCCCTCTGTCACCCCCTCTGCTCTTTTCCCTCCTTTCTCTTGAGCTATCCATCTGTCTTTCTTGCCTGTACATCCCCTTTCTTTCCTTTACCCATCTGTCTCTCTCCTGTACCCCTTCCTCTCACCCTACGTCTCTCTCCTGTACCACTTTCTATTCCCTCTATTTTGCCTCTCCTTTGCTCTTGTCTTCCCTTTCCCGCTTTCTTTCTCTGTCTGTGTATCTCTACTTCCTGAATCGTATTCTTGCGCATCGTTGTAGCTTAGGTAGCTGCTGCTATAAATAGGCTATCCTGTGGTAGCAGCAGTGCAGAGCACACGTCAGGGCAGGAGCAGGGTGATGCTAGGGGACAGGGCAGGGGATGGCACTGTCACTCAGCAGGGCCCGGAGAGAGTGAGGAGAGGCACTGCATAACTTCAACTGTGACTGAGGGTAGAGGCTTCTCGTTAGCTATGTTTGACTGTGTTGCGCTCGGAATGGGATGGAACTTGCTTACTGTGCTCCTCTGCTGCATATCTGAACTGGGACTGAGCTCTGGGACCAAGGCCTGGGCAAGGAGTGAGCTGAGCTAGACCTGGACTCTGGTTAAAGCGTTTGAGGTGAGATGCTGCTGGTGGTGGCTGAGACCTATATGGATTTTGACGAAAGATGGTTGTTGAAAGCCTGGGCAGAGGCTAAGTTAAGGCAATGGCAAATATTTGTGGAGCAGTAACTGTACGAGCTCTTAACGTGGTGAGGTAGGTTACATGCTAAATCAATTTACTTCCTTAGCGCTATGGCAGACTGTTGGTGATCACGCTAAATTCTGGAAAACCGATAATTCACTGAAGCCAGGTAATTCCTCTACTTCCCTGCCTAAGCAGTTTTCTGCATCATTACTGGAAAAAGTTACTACTTATGATGCTTTTAATCAGCATTTAACTCTGCTGGTTTCCTATTTGAAAGAAATGTGTATCATACTGGTTTTGGCCAGTCAGTTGACTCGATGGATAATCAGTCACCCTTACGTGACTTGGTAAATGGTAGTCTCGGTTTTTAATTTTGGCAACTCACAGAAACCGATGTTATTGCTGCCTTATTAGCAATTGACACCAAGAAGTCCATTAGCAGCTGACAGTTTGGACCTGTCTTTGCTTAAGTATACAGCGCCTCTCATTGCTGGGACAGGAACACAAATGTGTTAATATATATTCCAAAAGTGTGGAAAGCGGCTTTGTTGCTACCACTCCATAAGGGTGTGGATAGTAGTGATCTTGATAATTATCAATCCATTTCCAGGCTCCAGTCTTTCAAATTCTAGGATCATTGGTCCACAAACAGCTGTTATTTTCTGTAAATTGTTTTCTTAATGTTAATCAATCAGATTCAGACCTAAACATAGCACCACTACGGCTACCAAGCTTGTTGTAAATGATATTGCAAATGCCTTAAAGAATTTTTGCCATGTCTGTTGAATAAGCTGTCCTCGATAGGGTTGGGTACTGATGCTTGCCGATGGTTTCATAATTATCTCAATGACAACTCAGGCCAACAAGGTAGATGGGATCAAATCGGAGTTCCTTGACTTACGTAAAGGATGTTTTGCAATCTAAAGTGTATATAAAATTGGTTGCTTAAAAAATATATAGATGCAGATAGTGATCAGCTTTAATATTGCAGACTGAGTTCTATCAATGAGTGTTTGCATAATTTCCAATCGTCCATATTTTATAAAAATATATACATTTTCCTTCATTATTGTCCCCTAACCCTACCACTCCTCCCCTAATTGGAGTAAACTAATGGGCAACAATACTTCTACTTCCAATATATACATTGGTTATTCCTTTAAAAGTTACGAGCTTATGCCGCGACCGTTTAGTGGTAGATGTGGTTGGATTCTGTCATTGCACTACGCTATAATAAGGGGGAGTTAGAACACTGATCGATCGGTAGTCTAAACCGTGGCATTTAATGGAGCAGTTTTCAGTCTGAGTCTCTCCTCTGGCACGAGTCCTGCATCAGACAACAACAAAACTGTCAGTGGTCCTGGAGGTAAGAGAACTTGGGTTAATACATTGGGGGAATTTCACTTGGTGTGTGAACTGAGGCTTTTCAAAAAATAGGCATGGTGGGCTTTTGGTTTCTCTCCCTCTAAAATCAGGGGGAAAAAGTAAGGAACTTGTCTGTAGGCCCTGCATTAAAGACCAAAATTGGTTAAAGAAAATTGTGATAAATAAAAATATACCAGTTTCATACCAAAAATTGACAGCTGTGCCATATAGATTGCAAAATAGTTGGAATAGATTTTTGATGTACCGATTCCATGGTTTGTTTATTATATGTTTATTATAACCTTCTGAATTAATTATTTATATTGAAGATAGAAGTCGTCTCTTAGTAATGAGTTCTGAGAGCCGATCTGTTATCCAACGATTTAAATATTATTAACCCTGCTTTATAAAGAGTCCTCTTAGATGTTCTGTGTTTTTATTTACAGTAGTGATGGGCAGCTGGATCTATTTTGTTTTTCACAAGCGTAGCCGGCTGTGAATTCTGCAAACAAAGTTTCCAGGATTGGAGGACTCAAAATCTAAGGGGCTTTTTTTCGTTAGGGCAAATCTGGTCTGTGAGAATACCTAAGGGGCTTTTATAATGTAGGGTTAATAATAATCGTTGGATAACAGATCGGCTCTCGGAACTCATTAACAGGCGGTTTATCTGTAGCAGGTGTAGCCCATCATGCAAACAATGTTTCCATGATGGGCTATAAGCAGGACGATAGACTCTTCGTAGCCCGGCAACCTTAGGTGTGAACCCCCCGAATTTGCAATGTATTCGATGCTTGAGTACTCAAGTTTTTATTTTTTTCTAACTCAACCTCATGCAACTGAAATGTTGGTTAAAGTATACTGTACAGTATCTGTTCAACATCTTTATGCTGGCATTTAATAAAATAACGTGAAAAAATACTTTCAAAATGCAGATGTTTATTTCAACTACATGTCAGTTGCACTCTCCCCCCCCCCCCCCCCAGCTCCACGACCACGGGTAAAACTTTGCTGAGATGATCAATGAATTTGTCAACTTAGCTTGTAGGCTTGGCAGAGTTGCGGATGAATGTTTTCAGTTGATGCCAAACAAGTTCGATCGGGTCTAAATCAGGAGCTCTACATGTGGAGATGCAAAAAATATTTTGATATACTATAGGTTATTTTATTTAACCTTTTATTTTACTACATAAAAGTCTACTTAGTCTGCTGGCATCTTGACCCAGTTTATGCCCTCATTTGCAATGCAAACCCGGCAGTGTGTTTTGGGTCATTGTCTGCATTTGGAGAAGAAAAATACATTTAGCCTGACAGCCAACATTAGGTACAATTCTAGAAATATACATGTAAATATGCTTAAACATAACAAAATATTGCTATAATCCTACCTTGAAAGAAACGATGTGGTCCCTGAAACACCTCTGACATAGGGTCCAGCAAATCTCTTGATTTTTTTTCCTCATCTTGATCCATGATACCTGAAAAAGGAGCCAACAGTGAATTATTGTGGAACACAGCCATCTGTGAGGTGTAGGCTATAATATTTGATGTACCTTTTGCTTTGTAAATAGCCAAACTTAACATCAAAATGCAAATATGGGCCTGGTCCCTGGTGAGAAATTGCCCTCCTACACATGGAGTTTGAGGGGATGCTTGGGGCTAGGCTTGCTTGACCTTCATTCTTTTGTGTAGCAATTTTGAGCAGATAGCTCAAGGGCCACGGTTGATTTGTCTGTGAAGATCACGTCATTGCATGTCTCGCCAGCTTTGATCCATTCCTGGGCCTGCAGCACGCAAAGTTTTTTTTGTCAGATGAATCATTGGGTCGAAACTACATACCAGTACAAAACAAGAGAACACACATAGTTAATGTTCTGAAAAAAAGTAAAATTGTGTGTGCGTGTACACACTACCTTTCAAATGTTTGGGGTCACTTAGAAATGTCTTTGTTTTTGAAAGAATGTATGTATTTTTTTGGTCCATTTTTAAAATGACATCAAATTGATCAGAAATAGTGTAGACATTGTTGTAAATGACTATTGTAGCTGGAAACTGCAGAATATTTTGAATGTAATATCTACATTGGCGTACAGAGGCCCATTATCAGCAACCATCGCTCCTGTGTTCCAGTGACACATTGTGTTAGCTAATCCAAATTTATAATTTTAAAAAAGGCTAATTGATCACTAGAAAACCCTTTTGCAATTGTTAGCATAGCTGAAAACTCTTGTCTGGTTAAAGAAGCAATAAAACTGACCTTTAGACTAGTTGAGTATCTGGAGCATCAGCATTTGTGGGTTTGACTACAGGTTCAAAATGGCCAGAAACAAAGACCCTTCTGAAACTCGTCAGTCTATTCTTGTTCTGAGAAATGAAAGCTATTGCATGTGAGAAATTGCCAAGAAACTGAAGATCTCGTGCCACGGTGTGTACTTCTCTCGTGCCACGGTGTGTACTTCCCTCGTGCCACGGTGGGTACTTCCCTCGTGCCACGGTGGGTACTTCCCTCGTGCCACGGTGGGTACTTCCCTCGTGCCACGGTGGGTACTTCTTTCGTGCCACGGTGGGTACTTCTCTCGTGCCACGGTGGGTACTTCTCTCGTGCCACGGTGGGTACTTCTCTCGTGCCACGGTGGGTACTTCTCTCGTGCCACGGTGGGTACTTCTCTCGTGCCACGGTGGGTACTTCTCTCGTGCCACGGTGGGTACTTCTCTCGTGCCACGGTGGGTACTTCTCTCGTGCCACGGTGGGTACTTCTCTCGTGCCACGGTGGGTACTTCTCTCGTGCCACGGTGGGTACTTCTCTCGTGCCACGGTGGGTACTTCTCTCGTGCCACGGTGGGTACTTCTCTCGTGCCACGGTGGGTACTTCTCTCGTGCCACGGTGGGTACTTCTCTCGTGCCACGGTGGGTACTTCTCTCGTGCCACGGTGGGTACTTCTCTCGTGCCACGGTGGGTACTTCTCTCGTGCCACGGTGGGTACTTCTCTCGTGCCACGGTGGGTACTTCTCTCGTGCCACGGTGGGTACTTCTCTCGTGCCACGGTGGGTACTTCTCTCGTGCCACGGTGGGTACTTCTCTCGTGCCACGGTGGGTACTTCTCTCGTGCCACGGTGGGTACTTCTCTCGTGCCACGGTGGGTACTTCTCTCGTGCCACGGTGGGTACTTCTCTCGTGCCACGGTGGGTACTTCTCTCGTGCCACGGTGGGTACTTTTCTCGTGCCACGGTGGGTACTTCTCCCTTCACAGAACAGCATAAACTGTCTCTAACCAGAATAGAAAGAGTGCGAGGCCCTGGTGCACAACTGAGCAAGAGGACAAGTAGATTAGTGTCTAGTCTGAGAAACAGACGCCTCACAAGTCATTAAATAGTACCCGCAAAACACCAGTCTCAACGTCAACAGTGAGGAGGCAACTCCGGGATGCTGGCCTTCTAGGCGGTGTTCCTCTGTCCAGTGTCTTTTGCCCATCTTAATCTTTTTATTGGCCAGTTTGAGGTATGGATTTTTCTTTGCAACTCTGCCTAGAAGGCCAGCATCCCGGAGTCGCCTCTTCACTGTTGACCTTGAGACTGGTGTTTTGCGGGTTCGTGGTAGGTCCTTTATTTCCAGGTAAGGGAAATCTTAATGCTACAGCATACAATGACAAACTAGACGATTGTGCTTCCAACTTTGTAGCAACAGTTTGGGGAAGGCCCTTTACTATTTCAGCATGACAATGCCCCGGTGCACAAAGTGAGGTTCATCAAATGGTTTGTCGAGATTGCTGTGGAATAACTTGACTGGCCTGTAAACATCCCTGACCTCAACCCCATTGAACACCTTCACAATGAATTGGAGCGCTGATGGGAAGCCAGGCCTAATCGCCCCGACCTCATTAATGCCATTGTGGTTGAATGGAAGCAAGTCCCTGCAGTAATGTTCCAACATGTAGTGGAAAGCCTCCCCAGAAGAGTGGAGGCTGTTATTGCAGCAAAGGGGGACCAACACTGTATTAATGCACATGATTTTGGAACTGAGATGTTTGACGAGCAGTTGTGTGTGTGTGTGTACACACTACAAGACTAAAAGTGTGTGTCTCTCACACACTGAACAAAAATATAAACGCAACATGTAAAGGGTTTGTCCCATGTTTCATGAGCTGAAAAAATAGGCCCCAGATATCTTCCATACGCACAAAAATGGTATTTCTCTTTACATTTTGTGCACAAGTTGTTTATAACCCGGTTTTTGAGCATTTCTCCTTTGCCAAGATAATCCATCCACCTAACAGGTGTGGCATATTAAAAAGCTGATTAAACAGCATGGTCATTACACAGGTGCACCTTGTACTGGGGACAATAAAAGGCCACTTTAAAATGTGCAGTTTAGTGTCACAACTCAATGCCACATGTCTCAAGTTTTCAGGGAGTGTGCGTTTGGCATGCTGACTGCAGGAATGTCCACCAGAGCTGTTGCCAGAGAATTTAATGTTAAATTCTGTACCATAAGCCACCTTCAATGTCGTTTTAGAGAATTTGACGTTACAACAGCAGACCACGTGTAACCACGCCAGCCCAGGACCTCCACCTTCTTCACCTGCAGGATCGTCTGAGGGGTTGTGGGGGGGTGACGTGGGAGTATTTATTTTTGTAATAAAGACCTAAAAATGTTTAAGGTTTGTGTGTCGGCACTAGCCTTTGTATTTATTAAGGATCCCCGTTACTCTTCATGGGGTCCAAACAAGATTAAGGCAATTACTTAAAAATAAGCAGTACACATTATTATGCCGCTACTCTTAAGTACTTTATGCCTGCATTAGTTTGGTAACATCCAGTAATCTTATCCAGCCGTATGCAATAGGCTAAGTCCATGTTCTTTATTTATTCCTGACTGATGTTATGGATCCTCTTCAGTGTGAAAAACTCTAGCTACAGCCTTCCGTCCTACCACCCGTATAACAGCTATGAGTGCTCCGAAGGCAGGCAGAGTGAGCGGGCTGGCCTGTGTGGTCTCTCCAACCTGGGAAACACCTGCTTCATGAACTCTGCACTGCAGGTACCATACTCTAACCCCTCAACTTGCCAAATGATGTTTGTACCATGTTTTGTGCAGCTACCATTTTGTTATGTGGTGTTGCTTCCATGGTGTGTTGCTGCTATGTTGTCTTAGGTCTCTCTTTATGTGGTGTCTTGTCGTGATGCGCATTTTGTCCTATATTTTTAATCCCAGCCCCCTTCCCCGCAGGCCTTTTGGTAGGACGTCATTGTAAATAAGAATTTGTTCTTAACTGACTTGCCTGGTTAAATAAAAAAAATACATTAAACTGTTCACTGTGAACGTTGGTGTGTATGCATTTGTTTTAATTGTATCATGGCAGGAACTGCTGCTGGTTTTGATTGTGTAATACTGTTGGTTTTGGCGATTCCTTTGACTGTTGGGTTTTTCATTTGGATTTGCTCGTTATTCCCTGTCTTGTTTTACTGCTTTTTTCCCCCCAACTTTTAATCTTTTATATATTTTATGTGTTTCTCTCGTTTTTCTTCAGTGTTTAAGTAATGTTCCTCCTCTCACCGAGTATTTCCTGAAAGACAAGTACAACGATGAGTTGAACGAGGACAACCCTCTGGGAATGAAAGGGGAGATCGCCAAGGCCTACGCTGAGATCACCAAGCAGTCGTGGTCTGGGAAGTACAGCTACGTCACGCCACGGCCTTTCAAGGTAATTTACTGTACCAGGGTTGGTGTCAAGTCCATTTTCATTCCAGGCAATTCCGAATGTACACTGAAATTCCAATCATCTTCAATGCTTTTCAATTGGGAAAATGTCTAATTGAAATTTGGTTTACATTCTGAATTGACCCCAACCCTGTACTGTACCCGTACTAACTTCTGAAATTCACATGGTCTGAAAGTTGTTTCCTCACTTCTGCTTTGATTCTGGATTGAAATGCAGCAATGATGTGCCCAATCCCAAATTGACCCTTAGACCCACACGCCACAACAACAGTCTCTTGAGCAGTGATGTAGTGGTAGAAAGAATGGGTGGGTTAACACTGATTTCCGTTCGTGGTGAATAAAGTAACGCTCCCTATACTTTCAATGTGGTTTTCCGCAATAGGTGGGTCAACGTTCATGCAAAATAGAAAAGGTGCGTGAACGGTGTTTACGTGAGTTTACCTTCGATTACACCACTGCTCTTGAGTAGATCAGAAAGTATCACAGATATAAGAAATATGGCAATAGTACTACTTTGTTAACTGACAGGCTACAGGTTGGTGGAATCTGCTATTTTGCTTCTACTCATTCAATCTCCACAAGTTCCCTAGGGGTGAAGTGTGAATTTGGAATTTCCTATATACTTGTTTGTGTGTGTGTGTGTCTGTTCTCCCCTCCCTCCAGACCCAGGTGGGTCGTTTTGCCCCCCAGTTCTCAGGCTACCAGCAGCAGGACTCTCACGAGCTGCTGGCCTTCCTGTTGGACGGTCTACACGAGGACCTGAACCGTATCAGGAAGAAACCCTACATCCTGCTCAAAGATGCCAAGGGCAGGCCTGACAAGGTCCGTTACTGCTAACTTACTGTCACTCTTTATTAGTTTAATTTAATTCGTTTTACTATTTGTCAGGGACCATGCACAACAAATACTACATAGCTACAGTACAGTTCACAGCAATTTTTCTCTGTAGTCGCAGGCAGTCTTTGCGATCTTTCTGGCACTCAATACTCATTCAATTAATGTTGTGCGTTGATTTTTTTCAAATCAAATTCACTTAAATGTTATTTGTCACATGCGCTGAATACAACAGGTGTTGACCTTACACTGAAATGTTTACTTACAAGCCCTTAACCAACAATGGCGGGGTTTTTTTTAGTTAAAAAAATTAAAAGGTAAGAGATAAGTAAAACCAATAATTAAGGAGCAGCAGTAAATATCAATTGCAGGGCTATATACAGGGGGTACCAGTTCAGAGTCATTGTGCGGGGGCACCGGTATTGAGGTAATATGTACATGTAGGTAGGCTTATTAAAGTGGCTTTGCATAGATAATAACAGAGTAGCAGTAGCGTGGGGGGGTTGCAAATAGTCTGGGTAGCCATTTGATTAGCTGTTCAGGAGTCTTATGGCTTGGGGATAGAAGCTGTTTAGAAGCCTCTTGGACCTAGACTTGGAGCTCTGGTACTGCTTGCCGTGCGGTAGCACAGAGAACAGACTATGACTAGGGTGGCAGGAGTCTTTGACAATTTTTGGGGCCTTCCTCTGACACTGCCTGGTATAGAGGATGGCAGGAAGCTTGGCCCCGGTGATGTACTGGGCCGTACGCACTACCCTCTGTAGTGCCTTGCGGTCGGATGCCAAGCAGTTGCCATACCAGGCAGTGATGCAACACGTCAGGATGTTCTCGATGGTGCAGCTGTAAAACCTTTTGAGGATGAGGACTCATGCCAAATCTTTTCAGTCTCCTGAGGGGGATTAGGTTTTGTCGTGCCCTGTTCACTACTGTCATGGTGTGCTTGGACCATGTTAGTTTGTTGTTGATGTGGACGCAAAGGAACTTGAAGATCTCAACCTGCTCCACTGCAGCCCCATCGATGAGAATGGGGGCATGCTCGGCCCTCTTTCCTGTAGTCCACAATCATCTCCTTTGTCTTGATCACATTGAGGGAGAGGTTGTTTTCCATGCACCACACGGTCAGGTCTCTGACCTCCTTCCTATAGGCTGTCTCGTCGTTGTCGGTGATCAGGCCTACCACTGTTGTCATCAGCAAACTTAATGATGGTGTTGGAGTTGTGCCTGGCTGTGCAGTCATGCGTGAACAGGGAGTACAGGAGGGGACTGAGCACGCACCCCTGAGGGGCCCTGTGTTGAGGATCAGCGTGGCAGATGTATTGTTACCTACCCTTACCACCTGGGGGCGGCCCGTTAGGAAGTCTCGCATCCAGTTGCAGAGGGAGGTGTTTAGTCCCAGGGTCCTTAGCTTAGGGATGAGCTTTGAGGGCACTATGGTGTTGAACGCTGAGCTGTAGTCAATGAAAAGCATTCTCACATAGGTGTTCCTTTTGTCCAGGTGGGAAAGGACAGTGTGGAGTGCAATAGAGATTGCATCATCTGAGGATCTGTTGGTGCAGTAATGCAAATTGGAGTGGGTCTAGGGTTTCTGGGATAATGGTGTTGATCAGAGCCGTGACCAGCCTTTCAAAGCATTTCATGGCTACAGACGTGAGTGCTATGGGTCAGTGGTCATTTAGGCAGGTTACCTTAGTCCCTGGCCCAAGAACACTATGCTGCCCTACCAAGCAAAAAGGCAGTAACTGCTCATAGCGTGGAACTTATTTACCTTGGTTTCACAGTAACTTTATGCATTTATTGCTAACATGACCCCCATTTTCTCTAAAACACAATACAATAGAGGCAGGATACTTGTCCACATGATTAAGCATGTATTTAACGTTGTAAAAATGACATTAAATCATTTTCTACCAAATTAGCAGTTACTGCTTTTTTGATTGGTACGGCAGTATGGTGGTCTGCTTGAAACATGTTAGTGTTACAGACTCATACAGGGAGAGGTTGAAAATGTCAGTAAAGACACTTGCCAGTTGTTCAGCGCATGCTTGGAGTACACGTCCTGGTAATCCATCTGGCCCAGTGGCCTTGTGAATGTTTACCTGTTTAAAGGGCACATCGGCTGCTGAGAGCGTGATCACACAGTCATCCGGACCAGCTGATGCTCTCATGCATGTTTCAGTGTTCCTTGCCTCTAAGCGAGCGTAGAAGTTATTTAGCTTGTCTGGTGGGCTCGTGTCACTGGGCAGCTTACAAGCCCTGCCACATCCGACAAGTGTCGGAGCTGGTGTAGTACGACTCGATCTTAGTCCTGTATTGTTGCTTTGCCTGTGATGGTTCGTTGGAGGGCATAGCGGGATTTCTTTTAAGCTTCCGGGTTAGAGTGCCGCTCCTTGAAAGCGTCATCTCTGCCCTTTAGCTCAGTGAGAATGTTGCCTGTAATCCATGGCTTCTGGTTGGGGTATGTATGTACAATCGCTGTGGGAATGATGTCCTTGATGCACTTATTGATAAAGCCAGTGACTGATCTGGTGTACTCGTCAATGCCATCGGAAAAATCCCAGAACATATTCCAGTCTGTTCTAGCAAAACAGTCCTGTAGTTTAACATCTGCTTCATCTGACCACTTTTTTGTAAACCAAGTCACTGGTGCGTCTTGCATTTATTTTTGCTTGTAAGCAGGAATCAGGAGGATAGCATTATGGACAGATTTGGCAAATGGAGGGTGAGGGAGAGAGTTGTACAGGTCTCTGTGTGTGGAGTAATGGTGGTCTAGAATTTTTTTTCCCCTCTGGTTGCACATTTAACATGCTGATAGAAATTCGGTAAAGCTGATTTAACTTCCCTGCAATAAAGTCACCGCCGCCTCTGGGTGAGTGATTTCCTGTTTGCTTATGGTGGAATACAGCTCATGGAGTGTGGTTTTAGTGCCAACTTCACTCTGTGGTGGTATGTAGACAGTTACGAAAAATACAGATAGTGTGACATACAGCTTATCATGAGATACTGTACCTCACACGAGCAGAACTTTGAGACTTCCTTAGATATTGTGCACCCTGACAAATAGTGGATATCTTTGATTCCACAATCTTGAGTTTTGTTTCAGCCCAATGAGGCATTTATGTTGAAGAATCAATGGGTAAATCATTAATTTAAATGACCAATTGAATGGCAGAAAATATGCCAGATCTTGCGCAAACTCTATAACCTAATTATCGTCTCTGTAGCCAATGTGTTTCTGGAGGAGAACCTGTCGCAGTGGGAACAGGGTTCCTACCTCCAGTCACTCCACTGTGTCATTTTAGTCTGTTGAAATGGTTTCTCATAGCCCTAAGACATGGCTGTAACTTCCATTATTATAGCTTATTTGTATTTATTATGGATCCCCATTAGGTGCTGCCAAAGCAGTAGCTACTCTTCCTGGGGTCCAGCAAAATTAAGGCAGTTTATACAATTTTAAAAACATTACAATACATTCACACATTTCACAACACACTGTGTGCCCTCAGGCCCCAACTGCACCACTACCACATATCTACAGTACTAAATCCATGTGTATGTATAGTGCATATGTTATCGTGTGTGTCTGTGCCAATGTTTGTTGCTTCACAGTACCCGCTGTTCCATAAGGTGTTTTTTTTCATTTTTTTAATCTAATTTTACTGCTGGCATGAGTTACTTGATCTGGAATAGAGTTCCATGTCGTCATGGCTCTATGTAGTACTGTGTGCCTCCCATAGTCTGTTCTGGACTGTGTCCGAGCTGTGTGCCAGTAGTTTAGTGCATTAAACATGTCAATACTTCTCATAAATACAAGTAGTGATGAAGTCAATCTCTCCTCCACTTTCAGCCAGGAGAGATTGACATGCATATTATTAATATTAGCTCTCTGTGTACATCCAAGGGCCAGCTGTGCTGCCCTGTTCTGAGCCAATTTCAATTTCCCTAAGTCCTTTTTTGTGGCACCTGACCACACGACTAAACAGTAGTCAAGGTGTGAAAAAACTAGGGCCTGTAGGACCTGGCAGAGCATCGCTTTATTATAGACCGACTTCTCCCCGTTTTAGTTACTACTGCATCAATATGTTTTGTCCATGAGTTTATAATCTAGGGTTACTCCAAGCAGTTTAGTCATCTCAACTTGCTCAATTTCCACATGATTTATTACAAGATTTCGTTTAGGTTTAGGGTTTAGTGAGTGTTTTGTTCCAAATACAATGCTTTTAGTTATGGAAATATTTAGGGCTAACTTATTCCTTGCCACCCACTCCGAAACTAACTGCAGCTCATTGAGTGTTGCAGTCATTTCAGTCACTGTAATAGCTGACGTGTATAGTGTTGAGTCATCCGCGTACATAGACACTCTGGCTTTACTCAAAGTTAGTGGCATGTCGTTAGTAAAAATTGAATAAAGCAAGGGGCCTTAACAGCTACCCTGGGGAATTATATTTCAGAGGCTTCCATTAAAGAATACCCTCTGTCTTCTGTTAGACAATTAACTCTTTATCTACATTATAGAAGGGGGTGTAAAGCAGCAGACTGATCGATAATGTCAAAAGCTCCACTGAAGTCTAACAGAGGCCCCACAATCATTTTCTCAATTTCTCTCAGCCAATCGTCAGTCGTTTGTGTAAGTGCTATGCTTGTTGAGTGTCCTTCCCTATAAGTGTGCTGAAAGTCTGTTGTCAATTTGTTTACTGTGAAATAGAAGTTTACTAAGGGTTGGTAACAGGCTGATTGGTTGGCTATTTGAGCCAGTAAAGGTGTCTTTACTATTTTTGTGTAGCGGAATGATTTTAGCTTCCCTCCAGTCCTGAGAGCACACACTTTCTAGTAGGTTTAAATTGAAGATGTGGCAAATAGGAGTGGCAATATCGTCTGCTATTATCCTCAGTAATTTTCCATCCAGATTGTCAGACCCGGTGGCTTGTCATTGTTGACAGACAACAATCGTTTTTTCACCTCTTCCACACTGACTTTATGGAATTCAAAAGTACAATTCTTGTCCTTCATAATTTGGTCCGATATATACTTGGATGTGTAGTGTCAGCGTTTGTTGCTGGCATGTCATCGCTAAGTTTGCTTATCTTACCAATGAAAAAGTCATTAAAGTAGTTTGCAATATCAGTGGGCTTTGTGATGAATGAGCCATCTGATTCAATAAATGAAGGAGCAGAGTTGGCTTTTTTTTCCCAAAATGTCATTTAAGGTGCCCCAAAGCTTTTAACTATCATTCTTTATATAGTTTATCTTTGTTTCATAGTGTAGTTTCTTTTTCTTTAGTTTAGTCACATGATTTCTTAATTTGCAGTACGTTTGCCAATCAGTTGGGCTGCCTCATCCCTCTCAACTGTACAATTTTTCAATTCCTCATCAATCCAAGGGGATTTAACAGTTTTTACAGTCCTTTTCTTAATGGGTGCATGCTTATTAGTAACTGGAATAAGTAGTTTCATAAATGCGTCAAGTGCAGCGTCTGGTTGCTCCTCATTACACACCACAGACCAGCTAATATTCTTTACATCAACATATTAATCACCACAAAATTTAGTGTATAAGAGGTCATACAATATGTTCGGCCCAGCCTTTGGAACTTTGGTTTTCCTCGATATGGCTATTATATTGTCATCACGACATCCTATAAAGTCTGTCTCGGCTGTGTTTCTGATTTCATTGCTTTGCTTCCCTTCTGTAAGACTGTAGGCATGTCTCTAGAGTATAAACAATAAATAGACAGTGTACCACTCCATAGTGTTCCCTTGGTTTATCTCAAAATGGTTTCTCAGCTGTATCCCTCCCCTCTGTGTGACTACTGTAGGTGTTTCCCGAGGAGGTTTGTCTTTCCCTTCTCTTCTGTGTAACTGTAGGTAGTGGCTGAGGAGAAAAGAAAAACCAGTAGTGGGAATAAACGGTGTCATAGCAACAATGGAGTGTCTGAAGGAGGTACAGTACTGTCTCACCCTGTGTCTCACTATCTTCCCTCCCCTCTGTGTGTCTGTAGGTGGTGGCCGAGGAGGCATGGGAGAACCACATCAAGAGGAACGACTCCATCATCGTGGACATCTTCCACGGCCTCTTCAAGTCCACCCTGGTGTGCCCCGTCTGCGCCAAGGTCTCCGTCACCTTTGATCCCTTCTGCTACCTGACCCTGCCGCTGCCCATGAAAAAGGAGCGCACACTGGAAGTCTACCTGGTCAGGCTGGACCCCCTGGCCAAACCCACAAAGGTAACTACAGTATCTGGGTTATATTCATTAGTGCACACCGGAGCAAAAGCTTTTGCCACTGAAAACAAAAACTTGTGTGTCTTATTGGATAGCACCTTCCTGTTTTGGCCTGTTTGCACCTAGTGAATATGACCAAAGTCAGTCTGGACCCCCTGGCCAAACCCACACAGGTAACTGAGCTGTTACCGCCTTCCTAGAAATGAGTCATCCTTCACATATCTTCCCTCCCACAATATTCTCTGATTTTGAATGGATGTCCTCTGAAGTGGATTTTAGTGTTTGTAATCAGTTTATGCTCTGAATAGGGCCAGATGGAATCTGCAGGGAGATCCTTTTTATTAATTATTTTTGAAGGCTTGGTGTATATTTAATGAATCTGCAGCTATTCATTCTTCATGGGCTTGGGGAAATTCTTCTCCTATGGATTAAGTGATGAGTTAATCTTAGGACCCGGCTTAATGGGTGTTTGTCTTTCTGTGTTTCAGTGTAAACTGACTGTGCCCAAGGTGGGCTACATATCAGACCTCTGTACCTCACTCTCTATGCTATCTGGTGTCCCTGCTGAGAAAGTAAGATAGATAGATAGATAGATAGATAGATAGATAGATAGATAGATAGATAGATAGATAGAGATAGAGATATATATATATATATATATATCTCTATCTCTCGATGGATGGATATCGATGGATGGATGGATATGGATGGATGGATCGATAGATAGAGATCGAGAGATAGATATACACATCTGTCTTGCTCTTAACTAAATCAGTTCTCCCTCAAAAAATTGGTTTTTAACCTCCCAAGGGATTTTATACCTGGTTAAATAGAGGCTAAATTAAAATGTATGCTCTGGAATGGTATACAGTGCTTTCAGAAAGTATTCAGACCTCTTCCCTTTTTCCAGAATTTATTACGTTACAGCCTTATTCTAAAATGGATTAAATCGTTTTTTCCTCATCAATCTACACACAATACCCCATAATGATAAAGTGAAACGTTTTTGGGACATTTCTGCAAATGTATTACAAATAAAAAAACATACCTTATTTACATAAGTATTCAGACCCTTTGCTATGAGACTCGAAATTGAACTCAGCTGCTTCCTGATTCCATTGATCTTCCTTGATGTTTCTACAACTTGATTGGAGTCCACCTGTGGTAAATATAGAAAGGCACACACCTGTCTATATAAGGTCCCACAGTTGACAGTGCATGTCAGAGCAAAAACCAAGCCATGAGGTCAAAGGAATTGTCTGTAGAGCTCCGAGACAGGATTGTGGGGCACAGATCTGGGGAAGGGTACCAAAACATTTTTGCAGCATTGAAGGTCCCCAAGAACACAGTGGCCTCCATTTTTAAATGGAAGAAGTTTGGAACCGCCAAGACTCTACCTAGAGCTGGCCGCCCGGCCAAACTTAGTAATCGGGGGAGAAGGGCCTTGGTCAGGGAGGTGACCAAGAACCCGATGGTCACTCTGACAGTGCTCCAGAGTTTCTCTGTGGAGATGGGAGAACCTTCCAGAAAGACAAGCATCTCTGCAGCACACCACCAATCAGGCCTTTATGGTAGAGTGGCCAGATGGAAGCCAATCTTCAGTAAAAAGGTACATGACAGCCACTTGGAGTTTGCCAAAAGGCACCTGAAGGACTCTCAGACCATGAGAAGCAAGATTCTCTGGTCTGATGAAACCAAGATTGAACACTTCGGCCTGAATGCCAAGCGTCATGTCTGGAGGAAACCTGGCACCATCCCTACGGTGAAGCATGGTGGTGGCAGCATCGTGCTGTGGGGTTGTTTTTCAGATGCAGGGACTGGAAGACTAGTCAGGATCTAGGGAAAATGAACGGAGCAAAGTACAGAGATCTTTGATGAAAACCTGCTCCAGAGCGCTCAGGACCTCAGACTGAGGTGAAGGTTCACCTTCCAACAGGACAACGACCCTTAATACACAGCCAAGACAACGCAGGAGTGGCTTCGGGACAAGTCTCTGAATGGCCCAGCCAGAGCCCGGACTTTAAACTTGATCGAACATCTCTGGGGAGACCTGAGGATAGATGTGCAGCGACGCTCCCCATCCAATCTGACAAAGCTTTAGAGGATCTGCAGAGATGAATTTGAGAAACTCCACAAATACAGGTGTGCCAAGCTAGTAGCATCATACCCAAAAACACTCAAGGCTTTAATCGCCAAAGGTGCTTCAACAAAGTACTGAGTAAAGGGTCTGAATACTTATATGAATGTAATATTTCTGTTTTTGCTTTGTTGTTATGGGGTTTTGTGTGTAGGTTGAGGGGGGAAAAAAGCAATTTGGTCAGTTTTAGAATAAGGTTGTAATGTAACAAAATGTGGAAAGTCAAGGGGTCTGAATACTTTCTGAATGCAATGTATGTGTACTTAAGATTTCTTTTTTTTTTTCAAATTCAGATGATTGTAACAGATATCTACAACCATCGGTTCCATCGGATATTTGCCACCAATGAGAACCTCAGCAGCATCATGGAGAGGGACGACATCTATGTGTGAGTGTCAGACTATTCTGATGAAGGCAGTTGGATGAAGCACTGTCTACTCCTCCCTCCAGTGTTAGATCTGTGAAACCTGAGTTGTATTCATTAGGTACCAAACAGAAGGGCATGGACTGAAAACGGGAGGGACTACCTGAACCTGTCCAATTTGAAACACTCCATTTTTCCCTCGCAAAACATTTTGCTACAGTATGCCCGAATGAATACAACCCTTAACTTACCAAAGATGCGGATATCTGCAACATATTTACCCTACCCTATAGTTCTGGAGCTTTGAGGTGGCAGTGCATTTTTTCTTAATGACTAACATAATGTAGCAGACGTCCGCAGGGTTTCTTTCTTTCTGGTCCTGACGAGAAAGAAAAAAAACTGCACTGTTGAACCAATCCAGTAAATGTGGAGGAGGAATTAAGATGGCGTGTCGCCTTGTTAACATCCAAAAGTGGTAGTCGCGTCACAGGCTCTTTCCATTTCCCCTGGAAACCGGATGTATCTTGTTGTTTCCCGAGCCCGCAGAGGGTGGTTCTTAACTGACTTGCCATGGTAAATAAAGGTTAAATTAATGGGGGAAAAAATAACTATCTGCTTGTTGTACAGCTTTGAAGTGGCAGTGAACCTGCTGGAGGACACAGACCATGTGGTGATCCCAGTCCACCTTAGAGAAAAGTACAAGCAGTCAGGGTACAACCACACCTCCACTCCTCTGTTTGGCCAGCCCTTCCTCATCACTGTCCCCAGAACACTCAGCGAGGACAAGCTCTACAACATGCTGCTGGTACATCTCTGGTGGGTCACACACATATGCTCTAAAACATGTTGCTGCTACGCCTCTGGTGGGTTACACACACACACACACACTCTTACATGCATACAGTGCATTCGGAAAGTATTCCGACCCCTTGACGTTTTCCAAATTTTGTCACGTTACAGCCTTATTCTGAAATTGATTCAATTGTATTTTTTTCTCATCAGTCTACACACAATACCCCATAATGACAAAGCAAACACAGGTTTTTAGATTTTTTTTTGCAACAAAAAACTATCACATTTACGTAAGTATTCAGACCCTTTACTCAGTACTTCGTTGAAGCACCTTTGGCAGCGATTACAGCCTTCAGTCTTCTTGGGTATGACATTACAAGCTTGGCACACCTGTATTTGGGGAGTTTCTCCCATTCTTCTTTGCAGATCCTCTCAAGCGCTGTCAGTTTGGATGGTGAGAGTTGCTGCACAGATATTTTCAGGTCTCCAGAGATGTTTGATCCTGTTCAAGTTCGGACTCTTGCTGGGCCGCTCAAGGACATTCAGAGACTTGTCCCGAAGCCACCCCTGTGTTGTCTTGGCTGTGTGCTTAGGGTCATTGTCCTGTTGGAAGGTGAACCTTTGTCCCAGTCTGAGGTCCTGTGTGTTCTGGAGCATGTTTTCATCTTGGATCTCTCTGTACTTTGCTCCGTTCATCTTTCCCTCGATCCCGATTAGTCTCCCAGTCCCTGCTGCTGAAAAACATCCCAACACCATGATGCTGCCACTACCATGCTTCACCGTAGGGATGGTGCCAGGTTTCCTCCAGACGTGACGCTTGGCATTCCGGCCAAAGAGTTCAATCTTGGTTAAATCAGACCAAAGAATCTTGTTTCTCATGGTCTGAGAGTCCTTTAGATGCCTTTTGGCGAACTCCAAGCGGCTGTCATGTATGTGCCTTTTACTGAGGAGTGGCTTCCGTCTGGCCACTCTACCATAAAGGCCTGATTGGTGGCCAAGATTGGCCCAGCCAGAGCCCGGACTTGAACCTGATCGAACATCTCTGGAGAGACCTGAAAAAAGCTGTGCAGCGACGTTCCCCATCCAGCCTGACAGAGCTTGAGAGGATTTGCAAAGAAGAATCTCCCTAAATATAGGTTTGCCGAGCTTGTAGCATCATGCCCAAGAACACGCAAGGCTGTAATCGCTGCCAAAGGTGCTTCAACAAAGTACTGAATAAAGTGTCTGAATACTAATGTAAATGTGATATTTCAGTTTTTGCTTTGTCGTTATGGGGTATTGTGTGTAGATTGCGGGGGGGTGGGTCCATTTTAGAATAAGGCTGTAACGTAACAAAATGTGGGAAAAAATCAAGGGGTCTGAATACTTTCCAAATGCTCTGTACATACATTCATGCGCTACAGCAAGCTTTACAACATGCTGCTGCTATGCCTCTGGTGGGTAGGTAACCATCTCAGAAACTGCCGCTAACTAACCTTGTACTCTGCGCTCTTGTTAAGTACTTAGCCTAATTGTGACAATGTTGCTGTGAAAAGGGCTATATAAATACATTTGATTGCTCTTTTCATTGTTTCTATGGAACGTTTTTTGGTTTCTAGTGTAAACAAGACTTTGACACAATGTCCTGATCTTTATATGTTTTCTCATGAAATGTTTTGTACGCCGGGAGCACTGAAGAACTGCGTAATAATAGCACTGAGGGTGGATGTTTCTTTCTTCGAGGGGAGCATATCAGTTATGTTGAACAGTTAGATGTTGTTGGAGTATGTCTATGTATTGAATGGTAACTGATTATATTAATATTGTGTGTTTTATGTTGTATGGTGCAGTCGGTTTGTGCGTTCTGTCGTTGAGGAGGACGACACTGAGGAGACAACACCCTCTTCTAAACAACACACTGTCAATGGAAATGCTACTAATGGGGTCCTGGAGGACGGCTCGCCCAGTAGGTAACACACACGCTCAAGAACACACACTCAAACGGACACACTTACACATGCGCTAACCTAAGACTGAAGAATGTTTCATATGATTGTGTATTGTGTTTCCCTTTGATGTGTTTTGTAATTGATATGTAAATAGATATGTACAGTGTGTAGTTGTTTTATTGATATTACTCAGGGCTCATCTGCAAAAGAGACTGGTCTCAGCATTAAATAAAGGTTAAATAAAAAATGTAACCCCTGTCGAGAAAGCTATTCCAAAAACTGATCGGCTGATCCATTCCAGGCGAGATGGAGACTGACGAGCAGGATGGAGACGACGAATCCAGTCAGGACCAGGAGCTTCCCTCTGAGAACGACAACAGCCAATCAGAGGACTCTGTGGGTGGCGGGGACAACGAGCTGGAGAACGGGGTTGGTCTAGGGGGAGAGAATTCAGGGACCAAAGGTCACCAGAACCAGATTTCTACGACGATGGAGGACAAGAAGAGATTGTTTACATTCCAGTTTAACAACATGGGGAAGATGGACTTCAGCTTAATCAAGGAGGAACCGCGGCAGATCCGGTTCAACGAGGGACACCTCAGACTCAGTGGTAAGATGGGCATTTTGCATACAGTATGCAGATGAAGTCACAACCCTCCGATAAAGATAAAAACATGGTAACGTTCGAATAACATTATACTTATTGTAAGCACTAAGCAGTGCCTCTACTAGTTGTTAATGCACAATCCACATTTCTCTTTCTGTTATATTATCACCTTTACAATTAGTCTTAAAGGGTATATTGCTCTCTCCCTGTAATAGACCGGTCCTATCTCTCTTTGGACTGGGAACCAGAGGTTAAGAAGAAACACTTTCATGAGGGTATCACAGAGGTAAGGCTTTCTCCTCTCCTCTAACACTAGAAACCATTTTACCTACACTACCCTCCTTATTTATTTGGACAGTGAATATAAAATGTGATTTTTTTTTTTAAATTTATTTGAGATAATAAAATGTTTCATGTAAGGGGTGACAGTACAGAATGTCACCTTTTATATTTGAGGTTATATTCATACATATGTTTTACCATTTAGAAATGAAGTCACTATGTATCTAGTCCCCCCCATTGGAATACTTTTTTTCCCCATGAGTATTTGGACAAATTAAAGTGTATTAAAGTTGTCAACAGTTTAGTATTTGGTCCCATATTCCTAAACGACATCAAGCTTGTGACTCTACAAACTTGTTGGATGCATTTGCAGTTTGTTTTGGATGCTTTTTTGCCCAATAGGAACTGAATGGTGAAAAATGTATTGTCATTTTGGAGTCACTGTTATTGTAAATAAGAATAAATGTTTCTGAACACTTCTGCATTTTTTTAAATATATTTATTTAACTTTTATTTAACTATGCAAATCAGTTCAGAGCATATTCTTAATTACAATGACTGCCTGGCTTTAGGCCTCCTGTGGGGATGGGGGCAGGGATTAAAAACACCCATGAATGCGAATGGTACCATGGATAATCATGACAAAAAATACGTTAGAAAGTTACAGAGCAACAAAGATCATACCACCCAAAAAAAGCTAACCACCCGTTCGTTATTGGTAATGGTGAGAGGTTAGCATTTTTTGGGGGGGGTGTGTATGATTTTTGTTCCTCTAACTTTCTCACTCATCATTATGACAGGTGACATTCTGTATTGTTGCCTCATATGAAACATTTGATCTAAAATCCAAAATGCTGGATTATAGAGACGAATTTACATATTTTTGCATCGCTGTCTAAATAAATACAGAGGGGTGTATAGTATATCAATTAATGTCAGACTCCTCTGCATGGATGTCTGTGTCTGTCCTAGAATAGTGTTTCCCAAACCTGGTGTGCTTGTTTATAGATCAAATAGTTGGAATGGCTGGAGGTATTTGAGAAGAGGCTTGGAAACACTGTTGTAGAATGAATGTCTCTCTTTAAGCCTCGGATGGTAATAATTGAACTAAATAAGTAATAACCAAAATCTTGCTCTGCCTGTGAACAGGACTTTGAGAAGCATGAGAGCATGGAGTATAAGCCTCAGAAGAAAGCCTTCTTCAAGCTGAAAGACTGCATCGAGCTGTTCACCACCAAAGAGAAGCTCGGAGCAGAGGACCCATGGTGAGACTTAACTTCATATTGTCAAGGCTAATAAAGGAAATAATGAACATTTAAAAGAATAGTTCACTCAAAATAAAAATAATACATGTTTTAACATGATATTAATCTCCATTAACCCAGAACTAAAATCTTCTGTGATTTGGTCAGATGTGTAATTGATCCTGTCTGTCTCGGGTAGTACTAAGAAAGTATATGCTTTTTTTTTTAAATGTTTTATTGTCAAATCAAATATAATAATTAATTAATCCCAGGTACTGTCCAAACTGCAAGGTGCACCAGCAGGCCACTAAGAAGCTGGACCTGTGGTCTCTGCCTCCAGTCCTGGTGGTCCATCTGAAACGCTTCTCCTACAGCAGATACATGAGGGACAAGCTGGATTCACTAGTTGATTTCCCACTCGGGTACAGTTTTGACCAGACGGCCATACTTTTCTGTCAAAACAAGCTATAATGTCAATGAACAAGTATAATTGTGAAAGTAAAAACACTCAGCTGTTTCCCTATGATTTAAAGGGATACTTCTGGATTTTGTTCTACCTCCCCAGAGTAAGATGAACTCGTGGATACCATTTGTATGTCTCTGCGAGTAATTTGAAGGAAGTTGCTAACATGCATGCCCATACACTTCGTCTTTGTGCTGACGCTAGTTAGCATTGGCTCACGAAACTACCTCTAACATCCTTCATACAGGACACAGACATAACATTTTTATCCACAAGTTCATCTAACTCTTGGGAAGTAGTTAAAGGGCTTCATTGCCAAAATCCAAAAGTATCCCTTTAAGTTGTAAATCACTTATACAAATGTTAAATATCTCTTGAAGAATAAACAAGGAATGCTCCCCCCCATGAATGGTTCTTTGTGTGATTCTTTCTCCAGTGACATGGAAATGTCAGAGTTCCTGATCGACCCTAATGCTGGTCCCTGTCGCTACGATCTCATTGCGGTCTCCAACCACTACGGAGGCATGGGAGGAGGACACTGTAAGTCTGATTTTTAAGTATTTTTATTTGACAATTTAGTCATCAATACTAGAAGTGCAGACAACTTTATTTGAACGTAATGTGTATTCAAAATGATACATTCAGACATTGCTAGCCACAGTCTTATCGGAGTTGATTCAAACAAGGAAGTTGAACCAACAGTCTTAATTCCATGCGTGCTTTTAGCAGACAAATGCTCATCTTCTCATCTTGTCTTTGGGACACCTTAGATACTGCTTATGCGAAGAACAAGGATGATGACAAGTGGTACAACTTTGATGACAGCAGTGTCTCTCCAGCCAACAAAGATCAGATAGTGCTGAGTTCCATGGTCCTCTAACATCTTGTCAGATACACAGCACTGCCCAGTGTGAATTGAATGTGCACTTCATGTGTGTGTCTGCTCAGTCCAAAGCAGCGTACGTGCTGTTCTACCAGCGTCAGGACACAGTGAATGGAACAGGCTACTTCGATCTGGACCGAGAGGAGGAGAACAGAGAAGGGGAGGAGGAGAGGAAGAGCGTCGCCTCAGTCCAGAGCGACGAAGAAGATGTAAACGACAATGCCACCATGAAAACCAACTGAGCTGGAGAAACAGAGAAAGAGCCAACAATATCCATCCTAAGCCATATCGACAGACACAGAGCAGTGGGCCAGGCCTGAGGCTGTGCACTGACCTCTGACCCCATCCAGCCCTACGAAGAGTGGGCTACCAGGGGAAACTAAACACTGAGAAGTTTGTCAGTGCTGGAACACCCAAGCAACATTACTAAAGAAATCAGGGCCTATAGATATCTGTGGCCTGACTGACCGGTCTTATTCGTGTCAGTGAATCTTCTCCATGTCCATTCTACATGAATCATCCACTCTGGAGGAAAAAGAAGTCAAGCTCTGTTCTGATTCTGAACAATGACATAATTCTGAAATCTAATGGATCCATTAGAAGCGTTAGGAAGGCCTGCATTACGAAGTTCAGTTCGTCATAGAATCAAACACAGAATGTCACAGTGCAGTGGTGTCGCTGCTTTGGCGCTTCGAACCGATACTCCCTCCCAGCCACCTGCTTTAATTTTGTTAAGTTTTTATCTTTTTGAGAGCGCAATGCATTAGCATACCATTTTACCATTCTTTTTAAGCTAGGCCTTGTAAATATATATTTTTTGATGAACACTGAATTATTATTAAGTTTAATGATGCGCTGAAGCCTTTTTGGGAATTCGTCCTAATACTTTTATTTTGTTGCACATTCACCTCTACCCCATTTTTTAAAATAATGAATCGTATATTAGTGCCACGTACTGCAATTGTTTTACAAATTACTCTGAGCCAGGGTCTTCTCAGTTAAAATGCTTTGAATGCTGCCTTTTAAACACTGGTCAACAGAACACACATCCACACATAGTGACTATGCTCTGTGTAGAGTAGGAGTGCTGATCTAGGATCATTTTTGCCTTTAGGATCATAATGAATAAGGTTATATGGACAGGGAGGGACCTGATCCTAGATCAGACCTCCTACTCTGCTTTGTGTATGTGAGGAGGAAGAGCAAAATACATTTTCATAATGTAAAACAGCCAAACCAGTCATGTGGTGAACTTGCATTTTAGACACAACTAATGTACACAATATGAGCCTTATAATTAAGTTCAGTTTTTTTATTCTGCTGGTCCCTACAGTAAATATCCTCCAAGCCACATGAAGTCAAGTTCCAGAAACAACCCCTAGACACTTTTGTAGATCTGAAATTATCAGATAGGTTAGGTGAATTTTTCGTCCCATTTCACATACCTATCACATGACAAGGTGGAGCTACTACCATATTGCCCAGTTCTTTCAGATCTGCATAAGTGATTAGGAGACGTGTTTGCATATTAGGTAGGTGCTTTTCTGGGATGACCCACCACTCTTAGGCTGTATGATGCATTACTAGCTTTACATGGCTTCTTGAGCCTCTCCTCCGCTACCTGCTCCTTCTAGAGGCTTTTTGAGATTATGAATATTTGTGATACATTAGATTTCTGTTTCTTGGTTGGATCACCTCAGCCTTAACTCTTAATCTCAGATTGTAGTCTTCTGCACATTATGTCACGCTGTCTGTGCATGGCCCCAAAACACACACACTTAAACAGGACACAGATACGAGCTGAAACTCATTCATACATTCACAGGAACACTTACGTTCACACCCTCAACCCTATCTTTGAAACATACATGAATAGCAACCGCTGCTACCGGAATTCAACCAATTTTTTTTTTAAAGTCAAAAGCGAGAGCCCGCTGAATGACTGACTTCAACTGATCCACTTGTAAGGCCAGGTTGTTTTTTTTGCCTCTTTTCTTGCTTTGGTTAAATGTGAGGGGGGGAAATAGTAGGGGGTTAGAAATACCTGGGTACTGCTGTATGTGTCCACTCTTCCAAGGGAAAATAATGCTTCATTGTGGTTGGAGCATGAAGTAGGGTCTTTCGCTGTAGAGGGCGGGAGGGATGGGTGGAGGGTAGTATTACTGATCAGCCTGAGTAGATGAGATATGGTGATTACATATAGGCTATATAATACTGTACATAAGAGTTCACTCTGTGAGTGCACATTTGATAACATTTATTTATTTATGTAAGCATTTAATTTAAAAAAAAATATATATATATATATTTAAAGACCTTGGCAAGACTGACGATGTAATAGGAATTTGGCTTTATAGTCCACGAGTTCAGGGTTGTGTCCGAAATGGCGCCCTATACATAGTGCTCTGGTCAAAAGTAGAGCTCTATATTTTGGACACACGCCCAGAATTCTTGCCTGTACTCTCCTCTTCTGGGGGATTGAATATTTTTTAAAGAGCTATTGTTCTGACTTTTTTTGTAAAGGTGAGTACATTCAGTCATCCTTGCATGACAGGGTTTCCAGGTTTGGCTGCGTTTGAGTTCACTTGGGTTTACATTTGAAATGTGCATGTGTATTTATACACAAATGTCAATAAAGTTGTGTAAAGCCTAGTACTCATTTTTTTCTGTAAACTATTCGGAATTACCAACCTTAAGGTTGTGTAGGCTGTAATGTAACTTGATTGATAATGACTCTGATTGGGTATTCGTGCCCTAAGGAGGTAAATGTATAACGAGCATTCCTGGCTCAACAGAAATTGGAAATAGAGGCCCTCTTGTGGTTGAAGCTGGACCATGACTGGATATTATGGTTTATTCATACTATACTAAAATATATTTTGTCGGAGATTCTTAAGTGTTGAAGCTCAGCACAAACATGGATGACCATTTGTCTAACTTGATTATTTATTAGAGACTTCTTCAGAATGCGTCTGGCGCATTTTAGAATTTCACCCAAAATCTCAATGGCCAACATTTTGTGCATGAATTGAAATACTCCCTTACCCACAACCCAATACGAATGGAGCTGGTGTGCGGTGCTTTACGCCCAGTTTGACGTTTCCCGCGAATTTTATTCACAGTTGATCGCATACTCCTTAATTTACCACACGGATCGCTGGAAGGAGTTGGAACATACGTGGCAGTGCTAGACTTAATTGCTAGACTGACTGCACAGATAATTGTTCTGCCTTTGTTTTCTTTACAGGGGAGATGGTTGGCTGCTTCTTGCACCGACAATACGGTGTACGCACAAGAGAATATTGCATTGCTGGTCTGGATCAACCAATCACAATTATAAGGTTGTTTTGTGTGTATGCCATTTAACTTTTCTTAATTATCGGATTGTGATATAGCTTTGTTGTAAACTATTAAGCTATACTGGTATTCGATATTCTCTCTGTATTAATTCCTACGGTCTGTGAATTGTTGCATCTTTCATTCGGGACCCCAGGTAGGTTGATGCGGTTGAAAACGGCACATGGATGTTCAGTAGCCTATCAAATCAATTGTTGATAATGAAATATACCTCTTTGTGGATAAAAAAGAAAGACAACTACTTCTGTTAATACACAGTCAAACGCTGTGTAGTCTTGGTCTAAAACGAGAACTTGGCTGAGACATGATGCAAAGTCCAGCCAGGTCATTTTAGGGGAAGGACAGTGAAGTCAGGAGACTGAGTTGGTTGGGGACTTGGGTGGGGTTTCAATTGCGTTTTACGCTGGGACGTGTTGAACGACACAGGTACTGTATATGACGCACAATGGTCATTCTGAACCATTTGGACAGAAGGCAGACATACGGATGACACCGCTGGTTTGTTCCTTTCCACTGTTCTCCGGCTGAGGTAGTAGTTTGTGCTGTTGGTTGGGTTGTGACATGGCCCGCTGTGGAGATAACTGCGCAAACTACTGCCTTGCTGGCGCTGGTGATATGCACATCAAGAAACCTGGATTATTATTTTTCTGGAGCAAAAACATGTTTGGATTAAACCGATCCAAATTACTTTTTGGCATTCTGAGTAACTGGACTTGTGCTGTTGTAACATCATTAACATTCCATTAGGCCTGTATGTCTAATTTGTAGGCATATTCATAACAGAAGTGTTAACCTATAGATAGGTACACTATATATACAAAAGTATATACACCCCTATAGCTGACTGGTGTATAAAATGTAGCACACAGCCATGCAATCTCCATAGACAAACATTGACAGTAGAATGGCCTTACTGAAGAGCTCAGTGACTTTAATTGTGGCACCGTCATAGGATGCCACCTTTCCAACAAGTCAGTTCGTCAAATTTCTGCCCTGCTAGAGCTGCCCCTGTCAACTGTAAGTGCTGATATTGTTAAGTGGAGATGTCGAGGAGCAAAAGCGGCTCAGCCCTGTAGTGGTAGGTCACAAGCTCACAGAACGGGACCGCAAAGTGCTGAAGCGCGTAAAAATTGTGTCCTAGGTTGCAACACTTACTACCGAGTTCCAAACTGCCTCTGGAAGCAATGCCAGCACAATAACTCTTCGTTGGGAGCTTAATGAAATGGGTTTCCATGGCCGAGCAGCCACACACAAACCTAAGATCACCAGGCGCAATGCCAAGCGTCGGCTGGAGTGGTGTAAAGCTCGCCGCCTTTGAACTCTGGACCATCTGGCAGTCCAACAGACGAACCTGAGTTTGGGCGATTCCAGGAGAATGCTACCTGCACCAATGCATAGTGCCAACTTTAAAGTTTGGTGGAGGAATAATGGTCTGTGGCTGTTTTTTCGTGGTTCAGGATAGCCCCCTTAATTCAAGTGAAGGAAAATCTTAACGCTTCATCATACAATGATATTCTAGATGATTCTGTGTTTCCAACTTTGTGGCAACGGCCCTTTCCTGTTTCAGCATGACAATGACCCCGTGCACAAAGCGAGGTCCGTAAGGAAATTGATTGTCGAGATTGGTGTGGAAGAACCCCATCGAACACCTTTGGGATAAATTGGAACACCGACTGCGAGCCAGGCCTAATCGCCCCAAATTCAGTGCCCGACCTCACTGATGCTCTTGTGGCTGAATGGAAGCAAATCCTTGCAGCAATGTTCCAACATCTAGTGGAAAGCCTTCACAGAAGAGTGGAGGCTGTTATCGCAGCAAAGGGGGGACCAACTCCATATTAATGTGGAATGAGATGTTTGACGAGCACGTGTCCACATACTTTTGGTCATGTAGTGTAGGTGGTTGTCATCATCACCAACTTGAGCACTTGTTTTTTTTTTTGTAACATTCAAAATAAAGTAAAAATATTAAATATTAAAACTTGCCGTTAATTTAACATTTATAGTACTCTATTGCATCATGTATAAAAATTAAGAGGCATTTTTATCTAAGCCTACTGGAGTTGTAGCCTAGACCTATATGCACCCATTTCATCTGACTGCCAGAGTTGTTTTAATACAAGTTCTTCATGTTAGTCATGATTCTCTCATGCAGTGTGTCTTCTCAGGTCTTTGTCACGCCAATAGTAGGAGAATAATCACATCACAGATGAAGAGGGGGAGTCACGCTGTGTGCCGTCAGGAAATGCCATTAGAGAGGAGATAGTGTTACCCTCCATTCAGGCAGCCTGTGTAGTATTTCTCATTCACTCAGGTGCTCTAGTTATTCACGGAGAGTGAGAATGAATGAAATAGCAATACTACTATTCCTAGGCTTACTACACATCAAATCACTTTATTTTACAGATTACAGAGAGTCAATCCTGCCAGTGCATTGCCTGGTCTCATAGAGTAGACATAACAGCAAATGTAAATCTGGGACACTCAAAATGGTATGATTTGTAACCATGCCAATGGCAAAAATGAAAGTGGGGCGGATGGATGGGTGTAAAACATGAACATCTAGCAATCCAAAGGTTGTGCGTTCGAATCTCATCACAGACGTTAGCATTTGAGCTAATTAGCAACTACTTGCTACTTTACAACTACCAACCCTTCCCCTTACCAAACTCTTAACCACTAGCCTAGCTAACGTTAGCCTCCCTGCTAACAGTATTCGTAACATATTGTACGAATACCTCGATGGCCCTGAAAGAACTTCACTGGTTATGTGACCTTGAAACCAAATATCCTGAGACTGCATTTATTGTAGCTGGGGATTTTAACAAGGCTAATTTGAGAACAAGGCTACCTAAATTCTACCAGCACATTGATTGTTGTACCCGCTCGAGCAAAACACTTAACCACTGCTGCTCTATCTTCTGCGACGCATACGAGGTCCTCCCCCACCCTTCGGCAAATCTGACCATGACTCCATCTTGTTGCTCCCCTACTATAGGCAGAAACTAAAACAGGAAGCACCGTGCTTTAGTCAGACCGGCGTTGGATAGACCTATCGGATTCCACACTTCAAGATTGATTCGATCATGTGGACTGGGATATGTTCCGGGTAATCTTCCCTAGCCAGAAACTGTGGATTGATGGCAGCATTCATGCGAAACTGAAAGCGCGAACCACCACATTTAATCATGGCAAGGCGACTGGAAACGTGACCGAATACCAACAGTGTAGTTATTCCCTCCGCAAGGCAATCCAATAAGCAAAGCGTCAGTATAGAGACAAAGTAGAGTCGCAATTCAACGGCTCAAACACGAGACGTATGTCGCAGGGTCTACAGACAATCACGGATTACAAAAAGAGAACCAGCCCCGTCGCGAACATTGACGTCTTGCTCCCAGACAAATTAAACAACTTTGCGCGCTTTGAGGACAATACAGCACCACCAACACGGCCTGCTATCAAAGACTGGGCTCCCCTTCTCCGTGGCCAACATGAGTAAAATATTTAACCGTTTTAATCCTCGCAAGGCTGCCTGCCCGCCCAGACAGCATCCCTAGCCGCGTCCTCAGAGCATGCGCAGACCAGCTGGCTGGTGTGTTTATGGACATATTCAATCAATCCCTATCCCAGTCTGCTGTCCCCACATGCTTCAAGATGGCCACCATTGTTCCTGTTCCCAAGAAAGCTAAGGTAACTGAACTAAATGACTATTGCCCGTAGCACTCACTTCTGTCATCATGAAGTGCTTTGATCATATCACCTCCACCCTACCTATCACCCTAGACCCACCCCAATAGGTCCACAGATGATGCAATCGCCATCACACTGCCTTATCTCATCTGGAGAAGAGGAATACCTATGTAAGAATGCCGTTCATTGACTACAGCTCAGCATTCAACACCATAGTACCCTCCAAACTCATCATTAAACTTGAGACCCTGGGTCTCGACCCAGCCCTGTGCAACTGGGTCCTGGACTTTCTGACGGGCCGCCCCCAGATGGTGAAGGTAGTAAAAATCTCCACCCTGCTGATCCTCAACACTGGGGCCCCACAAGGGTGCGTTCTCAGCCCTCTCCTGTACTCCGTTCACCCATGAGTGCGTGGCCATGCACGCCTTCAACTCAATTATCAAATTTGCAGACGACACAACAGTGGTAGGCTTGATTACCAACAACGACGAGACATTCTACAGGGAGGAGGGGAGGGCCCTCGGAGTATGGTGTCAGGAAAATAACCTCTCACTCAATGTCAACAAAACAAAGGAGATTATCGTGGGCTTCAGGAAACAGCAGAGGGATCACCCCCCCCATCCACATCGACGGGACAGTAGTGGAGAATCTATTGCATCTTGCCTATGTCACATGGCTATCGCGCATCCATATATTTATATGTACATATTCTTATGCCATCCCCTTACATTGTGTGTGTGTGTGTGTGTGTGTGTGTGTGTGTGTATAAGGTAGTCGTTGTCAATTTGTTAGTGCAGTAATATCTAACAAGTAATCTGTCAGAACTAAAAGCGCAAGCATTTCGCTACACTCGCGTTAGCATCTGCTAACCATGTGTATGTGACCAATTTATTTTAGAACTGAAACGTAATCCTTTCTGGAACTTGATTTCTGGCCAGGGCTGCTAACGGTCTTGGGTCCCAATATAAGTATCTTGCATTGTTAGAGGACAAGACACATGTATGTGAACACTTCAACACAAAACAGTTTTTATTCTCTGGAAAAAAAACATGGTCAAACTTTTCCCCAAAGTCGTCATTGCATATAAGTCAAATAATAATATTTGTAAATGTTTAAGTATCCTCTAGTTTACAAAATAAAGGGGTAGAAGAAATTAGATTAGTCAAAATTTGTAGCTATAAGTGTTCAGCGTTTCACCATGGTCCTTTTTGCTCCTTGTTCATAAAAATACACAGACATTCTTCAATCTTCCCATCACCACGGAATGGCCTAAATTCTAATCCCTTTCATTTTCAGTTACATGGATGAGTGTGGGTTTGAGAGATGATTTGGAACAACAGAAATTGGTAGACTACTAAAATATACAGCAACAGGAGAGGCAAATATAGCCTGGTAACAGCACAGTTTGTGCTTTATAACCAACCTGCCGTGTAAGCAACAGTTTATGGCATACAATGACTGACAAAGGAGTTGGGTAAAGAACATACGAATCTGCTACCAGGCTAGGTTAAATATATCTCCTGATTCAAAGTAATAATGTCAAAATGCACTTTTCATTTGATACCCTCTATTTACTCTATTGTTCTACTCAAGCAAATGTACAAATACTTAATGTCAAAAGGTCCACTGCCTTCAGCAATGTATTAATTCCAGTACAACTCATCTTTTTTCCTTCCAAACTACCAAAAACTTGAGTTGACCTCAGTGTGGGTGGCACAGTCTTCAATCTTTCTTCACATTCATCTAGTAGGAAACACATTTAACTATGTATTCATACCACATAGTTAAGTACGAACAATCCATAAATGTGTTACAACTTAAGTTATATTACAGTACATGTTAGTCAGTCTTTCTGGACACTTTGGGATAATAAATACAATACTGCATATCCCATTGCCACACTTTACAAGTGTGATCACTTTCTTTGAAACCCTCATTCCTAAAAATACACCAAAAAAACATACAAAAGATGTAGAAAACAACATACAAAACATGATTTAAGGTCCTGAACAATCATTCTGATTCCCATGTAAAATAGCCTTTTGAGTGACTAAAACATCACACACACTTAGTTTTCCAAGAACACTCAATATCTGAGTAAAAGTACTTTTTATCTCATGTCAAACAACCAGGAAGCCTGAAAAGACACACTGAGTGGGCAGGGAGCTAATAGGCTGAGTGGGCGGGGAGCTCACCTTGACTGACATTTATTGGAAAAAGCCTATGTCAAGCAACATGGACGCAGTGTTGCGGTGAGATTATCTCAAGCAAATTTGCTGATACACAAAACAATGGTACATGGTTTCACAAAAAAATGCTCATACGGACACTGAGGAGCGGTAGTCTTGTGGGCGAAAACAGCTCGTTGATGAGTGGTCAAAGGAGAATGGCAAGAATCGTACATGCGGGCCACAGACAAATAAAGGCGCATTACAACAGTGGTGTGCAGAACGGCATCTCGGAAAGCACAACTCGTCGATCCTCGTGAAGGATAGGCTATTACAACATATGACCACACCAAGTTCCACCCCTATTAGCTAAAAACAAGAAGCGGCTCCAGTGGGCATGCGATCACCAACACTGGACAATTGAGTGAAAAAAGATTCTCTGGTCCGACGAATCCCAGTTCCTGTTGAGTCAGAATTTGCCGTAAACAGCATGAGTCTATGGACCTATCCTGCCTGGTGTCAACGGTACAGGCTGGTGGTGTACTGGTGTGTGTTTTCCTGGCACATATTAGGTCTCATGAAACCAATTGAGCAACGATTGAACGCAATAGCGTATTTGAACATTGTTGCTGACCAAACTCAATATAGCATCTTTGGGATGAGATGGAATGGGCTGTTCGCAGCATGAATGAACCGCCGTCCAATCTGCAGCAACTGCGTGGTGCTATCGCGTCAGCATGGACCAACATCCCCGTGGAACATTTCTGACACCTTGTAGAATCCATGCCCCAAATAATTCAGGCTGTTCTGGAGGCAAAGAGTGGTCTGACCTGGTACCAGATGTGTGTACCAAAAAAAACTGTCTGGTGAGTCAGGCTTAGTCCATATATCATGACTATTAGTGATAGTCAAGAAGTTTGGATGAATCTCCCGTTTTGCATGTGTAATTATATGACAACTATCGGAGTTTTTGGCAACCCTTCTCCCGCTTTTGTTCCATGCTGGCTGAAGACTGAGCTAGTCAGTTGCTAGCTGACACCAGACACGGCTTAAAGTAAAAACCTAAGTATATTTGCTTTAGATGAATAGGGGCAGCCCAACCTCACATTCATGATAGGGGAAACCTCTAATTATATTTGCTGACATTCTGCAGTCAACTTTTTATCACCACTAGACTAGCCACCTAGCTATGTAAACCGCGTCCCTCTGCGAACGTTCCTTTTGCGATATTGGTTACAAGGCGGTACCTAATTTAAATCGGTGTATTAAAATGAGAGGATTTTGTGATGTCACAAAAATCTCTTAATAATCCTTCCTGAATCCAAATGGGGGAATGGACCAGTAACTATATAATTAAACTTTATCAATGTGGAAGCAAGTCATTTTTCATACTTTGGTCATCTTACTTTGATCTGGTTTCATCCAAATATCATCACATTTCATGAAAAATTTGATTTTGACTGCAAGACCTTTAAGGCCTGTTCAATCAGTTCCAGCGCAAACTTGCCATGACTGACAACTGCATAGCAGTTTCAATGCTTTTGTTTAGGTGATGTCAGAGGTGTAACTGTGTTGGAGCTGCTCTTGTTGTCATTGTCACGAAACCACATCGTCCATAAAACCTACCCCCGTCAGAAGTTCAGAATGAGAAAGTGTAGGCTATATAGAAAGTGACACTCAAATTGAAACTCATTAAACAAATAAGGATTGATATCAGCCTAAATGAGGTATAGATTATAGCACACATTTGAATTTGTAACAAGGCTGCATGGGATTTATACTAATGCGACTCGTGCATCCAATGGCAATGTCTGCAATAGGTATAACGCCGGGAATCACTTGCTGATTTGACAGTTCCAATGCAGTTACACCTCTAAAATCATCTAAATAAAAACAATGAAACTGCTATGCAGTTGTCCGTTATCGTGGGTTAAGGCAGATTTGATTGAAAATAGCCCTTAATGTACCACATGGTCTACTGACGGGTAGACATCGGACAAGAGCCAGAACTGGGTATCTTATGTTAGGAAACCATCTTTGAGCACTGCATCTGTGAACTTGAGCCACAATCAACAAAACATCAAGTGTAACAATGTCACCAAATATGTAGTGTATTATATAGTATGTTTACATCAATGTTTTATTATGGTATGTATGAAAATAACTTAAAATGTGCAGTTTGACATGTGGATTATTGCCACAGAATTGAAGGATCAAGTGTGACATACACAGTATAAATAAATCCTCTTACAATATTGAAAAGTAAAATACGCATAGAATTGTACAAACTGAAGTGGCAATTGTGTAGGCCAACATACTTAATAATCCATGGAGTATATGAAACCTAAAAACATCCTTCAGTGAAGAGATCTCTTTTCTTAGGGATAGTAGTTCAGACAGAACTCAATCTCCATCGCTTTCCCAAAGCAAGTAGCATTACATACAAACATCTTGACCATCATCAGCCTAAAATAATGATCTAACAGGTTGATGAACGGAGTGAAATATACAGCTACATCATCAGATTTGTAACAGAACGTGGGTCTTGGTCTATGAATACGTTGTATGATAGTCATTCAAACAACAATAAGGTGAGAGTTCTGATCGTTTTTACACAAATGAGAAAAACAATATCAAGTCATACAGGAACAGTACCGTAGTGAACTATTGCGCCTTGCTCAGTCAGATACAGAATCAATCTTCATTACATAGGCTACATCAACAAGTCAAAAACATGTAATCTTCACTTAGTTCAGCCTCCCTTTCCAGTTGAGAGGTTTGAGAAAACTACATAAAGAATACTTTTAGTAGAAACCATTTTCTGCCAGATAAACACCTGTCTGTACTGAACCTTGGTAGGTCTGGAAGAAATACTGTACTTCAGGAAGTGACTCCTCTGAAGCCACACTGGGGCAAAGTCAGGACAGTCCAGCGTCACATGACTGGGATGTCAGGTCACAGAGTGAGAGAGAAAAAAAAAACACTAACTGCCTGCTGGTTGAGGAGGGGGCCAGCTCCATTCAAGGCCTGTAGGTGGTTTTAGGGCTGGCGGTTTCCATACATCAGAGGGATGATGTAACAGGAGATATCGTCTCTAGATCCCAGCCATTCGTTAGTGATCCGCCAGCCTTGGTCCTTCAGTTCTCCCTTTGCTCGCTTCACCAGATCCTGAGCAGCCATCGTGTACCTGGTCACGTACTTGAAGTAGAGGGGTGTTATGGCAAAAATGGTCCACTGTCAATAGTTGTATTTGCCTTGTTTGTAAGATGTTGGATGTTCACTCAACTTAGTTTTATGTCAAACAAAAATTGTAAAAAAAAATGTTTTTGCTAAGAACTTGGGGGGCCAAATAAAACCACTGCGTGACACCCACCAGTTGTGGAACCCTATTGTACACCTTCACCTGTAACAAACAACAGGGTCTTATTCAGGAGGGTACACCATAGCAAAACCTCTTGCAGAGACAAATGTCATGAAAGTGGTTCATTAATCACTACCAGTAATCTTTATCATTCACCTCCCAGTAAAACTTTATAATACACCTCCAAGTAATCTTTATCATACAGATCCTGGAAGTCGAAGTCAGGTTAGGATTTACAAACCATAGACGTAATCCATATACTGGATCACATCATATGAGTATCATAATCCAGCATTGGGAGATTTCTTTGGATGTGCGCGCAATAGTCTGCCTCATAAAATTACATATATAATTGAATAGGATCTCTGTAAGTCTGATAGCATTATCAGACAACCTTGGTTTGACCATGACAGAGGAACTGTGGTACTGTACACCCATAGTGTATGTGCTTTAGCCAACTCTTCTATCGTCATACCTTACAAAAGTGTGGGAGCAGGCTACTGTAGACCCTGAAGCCATTCTCTCTGCCTTTGAGATAAAGACGATAACACTGTATAATAATGGCACCATAATTAACATGACATTAAGTGCCTCGTACATATTCCATCATACAGTACTGTACACTAGAACCAGTATACGTTCATACATTCACAGCAGAGAAAGTAGGAAAGACGTGGGGGTGGGGAAGCGAGGGAGGGAGGGAGAGAGAGAGAGAGAGAGAGAGAGTCCTCAATGAAAAAAAGGAAGTTCAACTTGAGGCAGCCAGATGAACCCTCACTGAACTGCCTGTGTAATGATTTAAAGATCAAAAGAGCTGAACATTATCAGATTGAATGAGACAACTCAACGAATGGACTATGAGTGAGATGAAAGAGCTGGGAAACTACCAGAGTCAGGGGGGCAAAGGTACTCCAGGGACCAAGCATGGCCAAAAATGTTATGCATTACTCTTTTCTTCCTTACTGTAAATATTTACCAGTCTGATAACTTTTGTCTTTACTCACTGTTACAAACCCAGTTAGCCAAAACTTTGACTTGGTCTAGGGTAACGTACGCCTAGTTACTTGGATCATAAACTGAGCTAAATGTGTGCACAAGACGTCATCTGGATATTAGATAGTGTGTGTGTGTGTGTATCTTTGGGTAGAATGGTGCCAGGATGCTACACACAGTGTGCCAGAATTGGATTTACCTCTGGATGGCAGGACAGGAAAGGCTTGATGTAGATGTTGGTGTCGTGGACTTTAAGATCATGATCACCAAGGCCTCTGGTCACTCATATGGTGGCCATCACCCCGGCCCGAGGAAGAGCCGTGAAGACACCAGTTAGTATACTATTAAAGTAAGATATAAATCAGTTTTTCCTGTGTAATAACTCTTTTATAAGTCTGTTATAAATTCTGTTCATATCCACATTCAAACACACACTCGCTCTCATGCATGAGACGCACACACACAAATAACCGTTTTCCCTTTGCCGTAGACAGGGGGAACCTCAGGTCCTCATCTTTTAGCGTTTTATACACCCTGTGTGGAAAGAGGAGATTTCATGGTTTATAGCGCTGAGCATTACACTGTATTTGATGATCCTCAGTAGACCTGTGCTGAAGGGAGGAGAGAGACAGAGAGAGAGAAAGAAGGCACAGTAAAAAAAATCACCTGAGAACGAGGGAAGCAGATGGAGACCTCAGAGAGATCTTTCAATCATGCTACAGTTCATGTAGTTTTTCCTTCTCTGCATAACAGGCCAGGGAGCCATTCTGGTTATTCAGAGCCACAGTCAGCAAGTTCATGACCCTTCCTCTAGTTTCACACACACACACACTGTAAAGGGGTTGCTGTGAATTTGACAGTAATTTCCAGGTAGAAAATGCATTTAATTGTGAGGAATTCTAAGTCAGGTGAACAGAAGGACTTGAGTTCCTGTATGTTGTTATGAGGACAGGTGAAACATCAGGGTGTGACAACAGTTGTAGCAGCTCCAGTCTCACTCTCTGTCAGCTCCTTCATGTGCCCCTCGGCCTCTTCTTCTTCCTCTGTCCCTATGGTTTTCACGGTTACCACCATTTCATTGATGTTTTCGTCCTCTTCCAGAGTAGTACATCAGCTGTGCCTTCTTCAGTGTCTTTCTGTCCTTAGTTTTATTTTCATTCAACTGCCTTTCCGCATGGGTGATGTATGGCTTTACATCAGGCAGTGGTTTTGTTTCCCATGCGATACAGGTTGTTGTTACAGCTGTCTTCAAATCTTCTTAGTCCTGTGACTACAGCATGGCACAATAGGCTGCTGTATGAGTCTTGGTCAGGTGTCAGGCCTGAGTCTTGGAGGAAAACTGTCTCTACTCTTTCCATGTAGTCACTCTCTCTCTCTCTCTCTTCCTTTTAGTTTTTGTTGGTAGCCTTCTATCTTCTGTTCCAGCACCCTCTGCAGCTCTTCTGACAGCTCCTAAATCTCCCACCCCTCCATCTGGCACCTGGCCACCCCCAAGTGGGTAGTGAAGAGGTGGGAGGCCACCAACTCCTTTTCGGCATTGGTGGATACCAAGGGGGCCCCATGAAAGGGTTCCCCTCAGAGAAGGGCCAGCCAGGCTTCTTTTTTTCTGTTCATCCTCCTCTTTCGTCTCTGGTAGTTCCATTTGTTTTACCATCAGTCTTCTTACAGCTCTCTCTCATCCAACACAGCTCAATCCCACAATATCACACAACTCTCACATCCACAATCACTTAGTACTATTCCCAAATACACTCAGCTATCTCCTCATTACCATGTGCATCGTCAACGATTCTCTCTGTCGTTACTTGCTATGCACATAAAAAAACACCACGTAGTCAAATATACCTCGTGTTATTGTTTAGTGGCTGGAGACCACAGAGACATTTGTTCTAAATGCCCACAGACAGCTGTCAGCGGGACTTTCCATGGTACCATTATGCCCTCGCTCTAGTCTTCTCTTAAAACTAGTGAATAGTCCTCTCTATAAGACTATGGGTGCCTTTATGAGTTACTCGTTTGAATTTCGTTTTTTTTTAATCATGCTTTTTTAAAACATTTTTTTTATAGATTCATTTACACTGACTTCTGAAATAAGTTGACTTGTCCTCAGAGGTTCGCGGATCAGGTATCTTCCCCCGGGCAGCTCTCAGTAAAGGTCTGGGCGGGTCCACGTCGTCTTTGGACAGACAGGAATTTCCCTTTCCAACTAGGGAAAGCAGCACAGGTTTCTTCCTCAAAGACCTTCACTGGGATGCTCTACAGGTGGAATCACTGATCTTGTTCGTTAACGCCATTGTTATGGAAATTCTTATATAGGACACTCAAAGTCAATGTTAAATTAATCACTCTTTATTGTCAGCAAGCTGGAGAGGTCACAGTCAAACTTACATGCATAAGTACCGGTCTGAAGTGAGTCTTATATACTGCTATATAAACCTACATAAACATGATTCATTGGATTGGTTCACATGTGACTGACTCCGTCTATCTTAACATATAGAACATATTCTGGGCATTCTGCCAGATGTTCCTCTGGAGGGGCCCTCCTCTCTTGACCAGACAGGATTGTTTATGACACCAAAGATAAGATGCACAAAGTAAATTTCATCCATTACAAGTCACTGTGATAATAGAAAAAAAAGACTAACATATTTTGGACTAAGTACACAACAGTACTAATACTAGCTACTGCATGTAGCCCATAAAATAACTGACTCTGAAGGCAATACTTTCTTTAACCCTGAAGGCAATAATTCTGTTGACTGAAAAAAATACTAAAAGCTGCCCCACCCTTAGGATACATTCCATGCTCTCGCCAATATACATGGGCTAAGGTGTGTGTGCGTGTGTGTGTGTACATTTCCGACTTCTGTATGTTGAAGTCAGACTAAACCTGCCTAATGCTGATTTCCCGACCGATGACCATTGGTGAGCAGACAAGTAGTGAGGTCTTTGCCAGAGCCCCATTGATGGGCATAGCAGCGTAGATCACCTCCTGACCCCTCAAAGATACTGGTTGATCTCACACACCACACTTTCAATGGTGGTTATGATTAGCCTGGTGATCGCTCCATTCACCTTTATTACACTTCAGATATAATAAAAAGCTAAATAGAATGTCGTTCAGGCTGGTTTCACCAGGCTAGGTTATGCCCTGGACATTATATACATTGTTACGTACACCTCTAGGAAGAGGGAACGCAACACCCTGCTACAACTCCCCGTGGAGTGAAAGAGGTATGGGATTGTAGGTGCAGGTAAGGATGACAGAGGCAGAGATTGGTACCGGTTACAGGGAATTTATTCCGTCACACGGTAATTTGAGGAAAAGGGGCTGGACGGAACCAAAGCCCCTCTCCTACCTTACCTGCCTACCCACTACTTACTTAACTTAGCTTGTTATGGATAGGGGGCAGTATTTTCACGGCCGGATAAAAAACGTACCCGATTTAATCTGGTTATTACTCCTGCCCAGAAACTAGAATATGCATATAATTAGTAGCTTTGGATAGAAAACACTACAAAGTTTCTAAAACTGTTTGAATGGTGTCTGAGTATAACAGAACTCAAATGGCAGGCCAAAACCTGAGAAGATTCTGTACAGGAAGTACCCTGTGTCTGACCATTTCTTGGCCTTCTTTGTCATCTCTATCCAAAACAGAGGATCTCTGCTGTAATGTGACACTTTCTAAGGCTCCCATAGGCTCTCAGAAGGCGCCAGAACGTTGAATGATGACTCTGCAGTTGCTGGCTGAAAAACAGTAGCGCATTTGGATAGTGGTCGATCTGAGAACAATGAGACGGGTGTGCGCGTGCACGTGAAGAGTGCATTTTCTTCTTTGAGTCTTCGAACGAAAACAACGACTCCCGGTCGGAATATTATCGCTATTTTACGAGAAAAATTGCATAAAAATTGATTTTAACCTCTTACATCTAGACGTTCCGCTAGCGGAACACCTGCTCCAATATCCAATGATAGGCGTGGCGCGAATTACAAATTCCTCAAATCCAAAAACTTCAATTTTTCAAACATATGACTATTTTACACCATTTTAAAGACAAGACTCTCCTTTATCTAACCACACTGTCCGATTTCAAAAAGGCTTTACAGCGAAAGCAAAACATTAGATTATGTCAGCAGAGTACCCAGACAGAAATAATCAGACACCCATTTTTCAAGCTAGCATATGTCACAAAAAACAAAACCACAGCTAAATGCAGCACTAACCTTTGATGATCTTCATCAGATGACACTCCTAGGACATTATGTTATACAATACATGCATGTTTTGTTCAATCAAGTTCATATTTATATCAAAAACCAGCTTTTTACATTAGCATGTGACGTTCAGAACTAGCTTTCCCACCGAACACTTCCGGTGAATTTACTAAATTACTCACGATAAACGTTCACAAAAAACAATTAATTTAAGAATTATAGATACAGAACTCCTTTATGCAATCGGGGTGTCCGATTTTAAAATAGCTTTTCGGTGAAAGCACATTTTGCAATATTCTGAGTAGATAGCCCGGCCATCACAGGCTAGCTATTTTGACACCCACCAAGTTTGGTACTCACCAAACTCAGATTTACTTTAATCTTACATCTAGACGTTCCGCTAGCGGAACACCTACTCCAATAGCCAATGATGGGCGTGGCGCGAATTACAAATTCCTCAAAAATACAAAAACTTCAATTTTTCAAACATATGACTATTTTACACCATTTTAAAGACAAGCTAACTAAACTCAGCAAAAAAAAGAAATGTTCTCACACTGTCAACTGCGTTTATTTTCAGCAAACTTAACATGTGTAAATATTTGTATGAACATAAGATTCAACAAATGAGACATAAACTGAACAAGTTCCACAGACATGTGACTAACAGAAATTGAATGTGTCCCTGAACAAAGGGGGGGTCAAAATCAAAAGTAACAGTCAGTATCTGGTGTGGCCACCAGCTGCATTAAGTACTGCAGTGCATCTCCTCCTCATGGACAGCACCAGATTTGCCCATTATTGCTGTGAGATGTTACCCCACTCTTTCACCAAGGCACCTGCAAGTTCCCGGACATTTGTGGGGAAATGGCCCTAGCCCTCACCCTCTAATCCAACAGGTCCCAGACGTGCTCAATGGGATTGAGATCCGGGCTCTTCGCTGACCATGGCAGAACACTGACATTCCTGTCTTGCAGGATATCACGCACAGAATGAGCAGTATGGCTGGTGGCATTGTTATGCTGGAGGGTCATGTCAGGATGAGCCTGCAGGAAGGGTACCACATGAGGGAGGAGGGTGTCTTCCCTGTAACGTACAGCGTTGAGATTGCCTGCAATGACAACAAGCTCAGTCCGATGATGCTGTGACACACTGCCCTACACCATGACGGACCCTCCACCTCCAAATCGATCCCGCTCCAGAGTACAGGCCTCGGTGTAATGCTCATTCCTTCGACAATAAACGTGAATCCGACCATCACCCCTGGTGAGACAAAACTGCGACTCATCAGTGAAGAGCACTTTTTGCCAGTCCTGTCTGGTCCAGCGACGGTGGGTTTGTGCCCATAGGCGACGTTATTGCCGGTGATGTCTGGTGAGGACCTGCCTTACAACAGGCCTACAAGCTTTCAGTCCAGCCTCTGTCCGCAATAAGCTGAGAATCTGAACACTGATGGAGGGATTGTGTGTTCCTGGTGTGTTCCTGGTGTAACTCGGGCAGTTGTTGTTGCCATCCTGTACCTGTCCCGCAGGTGTGATGTTCGGATGTACTGATCCTGTGCAGGTGTTGTTACATGTGGTCTGCCACTGCGAGGACGATCAGCTGTCCGTCCTGTCTCCCTGTAGTGCTGTCTTAGGCGTCTCACAGTACGGACATTGCAATTTATTGCCCTGACCACATCTGCAGTCCTCATGCCTCCTTGCAGCATGCATAAGGCACGTTCACACAGATGAGCAGGGACCCTGGGCATCTTTCTTTTGGTGATTTTCAGAGTCAGTAGAAAGGCTTCTTTAGTGTCCTAAGTTTACATAACTGTGACCTTAATTGCTTACCATCTGTAAGCTGTTAGGGTTTTAACGACTGTTCCACAGGTGTATGTTCATTAATTGTTAATGGTTCATTGAACAAGCACTGTTTAAACTCTTTACAATGACGATCTGTGAAGTTATTTGGACTTTTACGAATTATCTTTGAAAGACAGGGTCCTGAAAAAGGGATTTTTTTTCTGACTTTATATAACTAGGTTTCATCATCTAAAATACCCCTAATTTATAAGACAGTTCTTATTTGATTAATGGTGGTCGGACCTACCTATGTGAAGCTAGTCACAATAAGGATTAGCCACAATAACATTTGACAGTGATGAAAATGAATACAAATAGCGGAATTATGCCATAATTCAATAGATCATGCTAAACGAGTTTGGAATGTTAAATACATTTAACAAAAGACAATTTGTTAATTTTACAAAATCTGTTGAAATCACACTGGATGTATTAAGACTTTAGAATTACATTGGGGGCATACTTATTTCACTGTACGGCTTTACCTATGGATTGTGGATCAATGACATGGGTTATCAGTCTACTCAGTGACACACAGAGAACATTAGCGTCGTAGCTCTTATTACAGGACTCTGAAACCACTGAATTGAGCCACATTTATTGTACCAGTCAAACTACTATGTGTATTGCACACTATTCTAGAGGAAAAACAATACAACGTGGATGGTTTGGAGTCTGATATCTCTGAGGAGGACATTGGGAAAAAAGCACTTGGGTACTGAATTGACTGATACCCCATTTCATTGATCCCCAATCCTTAGGTAAGGCTGTACAGTGCAATATGATTGTCAGTACGCACAATAGACTGACTGGGGAGGTGATTTCCCACAGTCAAAGTCTCTTATAAGAGCTAAGATGCTAATATTTGCGTAAGCTCTTCACAGTTGTGTTCTGTGGGTGTCCCCGAGTAGACCCCATTTCATTGCTCCACATTACAACACTCCAACCTTGTTTAATAACATTATCTAGTCTAAATATGGCATGATTGCATCAAAAGTAACCTTCTTGGTCACTTTCAAAGAGGGTCTTTTATTTGGATTTCCAACCGCAAATTTTACTATTGTGGCTGGCTTTACTACACATAACGTTAAGCCTCACTCGCAGGAGGCGGCTAGCTGGCTGCTTATAACGTTAGCTTTGGGCAACAGGGTTAAGTAGCTAGCTAGCTATTTATTTTCATGAACTGAAGTCAACAAGTGGCTACTTAGCTAATACTTGCTCACATGGATTCCTAAATCATTGTTAAGAATATTGAAAATGACTGCAGTTTCCACTGGTCATTGTTTTCAGGCTGGTTGCATTGGTGCTAGCTAGGTACCAAGCTAAAGGCAAAGCTTGCTAGCTACCGCAGAAGTTGCTAATAACATCTGTACCAAAAATATTTGCTAACATTTTTGATCCTGATCTTATTTCAAATGCTCACAGACGTTTTCCCATTCGGTCGAACAAATAATGCCTTATTACCAACACGCTATTGTAAATACATCGGTTGTGGCCGGTGTGTGCTTGTATGCAGACTTATATTTCATACAGCTTTGACAGTGCTACTGATCGTAGTGATGGAGCATGGCTTGCACAATTCTATAATACAATTGTGTTATTTGACGTGTCAAATTAAAAGCTTATTTGACGTGTCAAATAGTGATATTTGATGTGTCAAATTAAAAGCTTATTTGACGTGTCAAATAGTGTCGTTTTTGTTTTTGACATGCAAAGACCCAAACGGCATTCCATAGAAAAGCTGTCTCTCTGTATCTCATGTTTTACAGATGTAGACGGATTGGCTCCAGATTGGATTAGACCCGTTACACTATGCAACCCAACCAACTGTGACATGTTTTGCTGTGGCCCTGGGTTGGTTTGAGTTTGGTGCTGCTAGTAAGTACACTGTTGTAGTCAGACATGAGTTAGCTAGTACCACCAATGCTGCATCCAATATTTATTTGTGCCTTTGCACGACTTCCGCCGGAGTCGGTCCCTCTCCTTGTTCGAGCGGCGTTCAGCGGTCGACGTCACCGGCCTTCTAGCCATTACCGATCCACTTTTCATTTTCCATTTGTTTTGTTTTTGTTTTTTACACTCCTGGTTTCAATTCCCCCATTACATGTTCATTATTTAACCCTCTGGTTTCCCCCATGTTTGTGTGTGTGTTTGTTTTATTGTAAGGCTGTATATGACGGCTAGTATATTGTTACCGGGTTTTGTTATTACGCCCGTTTATTTCGTGGTACCGGTATTTTTCCAGCACCATTACATTGTGTTTATACTGGTGTTTTCTTTAATTAAATACCTTGTCCACGCATCTCAGCTCTCCTGCGCCGGACTCCTTTCACCAGTTACCCACAAGCCTTGACAGCCTTATTTTTTTATTTAACCTTTATTTAATTAGGCAAGTCAGTTAAGAACAAATTCTTATTTACAATGACGGCCTACCCCGGCCACACCCAGACGACACTGGGTTAATTGTGTGCCGCCTTATGGGACTCCCAATCATGGCCAGATGTGATACAGCCTGGATTCGAACTAGGGACTGTAGTGAAGCTTCTTGCACTGAGATGCAGTGCCTTAGACCACTGCGTCCTTGTGTGTCTGTTAACTATTTAACTGTACTAGAATGCTTAAAAGGCCGCAACATTTTTTAAATATCGGTTATCGGTATCGATTTTTTTTGGCAAGGAAAATATTGGATATCGGTATCAGCCAAAATTATCAGTGCATCACTAACCAGTACAGAGGGATAGGCCAACAAGTGATATATGTTTCTGTAAGATTGGATTTTTAGCATTTATAGCAATGGTTATCAACTGTGCTGCAGGGATGGAACGTATCGCAGAAAATGGAGGTTGTGGAGCCAGCTGCAAATAAGTATTTGACATCAGAAGAGTTTCAGGGTGTGTTAAGTGGTGATGTCCTATCCTTTCACGTTGTTGGCATGAGGTAGGACTAAATATATTTAAATAGTGGAGAAGGGTGGTGTTATTTCTATTTTATTTATTTTTTTGAATTTTTTGTGAGTGTTGTGTTAGGGTATTTGTTTATTTATTTATAAAACAAATTCTGGCAAAGTATAAGGGAGTTGTACTCCAATCTAGTAGGTGTTGGTAATGTAGCATATTGGATACCAACGGTAAACCTCATCGAAGAACTATAACATAGCATGGCAGCAACACATGACAATACAGCATGGTAGCAACACAACATGGCAGCAGTACAACATTAGCAGCACAAAACATGGTAAAAACATTGGGAACAGACAACAGCACAAAGGGCAAGAAGGTAGAGATAACAATATATCACGCAAAGCAGCCGACCCTAGACATGGGTTGCACTTTGAAGGCTAATGTGTCTGTTTAGTCTAAATTACACTAACTTGGAGTGGCATGGAAATACGATGACAATGCTAAATTAGGCAAATAATTAGTAAGAAACAACTTCCATATTATGATGTCGTCAAATGTATTTTAGAGAGACGCTACCATTACTGTTTTCTAGCAAAGTTCTAGAAAAAAATAGCTAGCAATGCTAATGCTAGCTAAAATAAAGTGGTCCCCTCAATCTTAGTTAGCTGGCTGAAGTTTTACTGCATCTTAAGTCAATCTGGCGACATTACAATCATGACAAAAGATTTTCCCTCTAATTAATTGCCTTCTTTGAAATGTTATCGTGTTTCCCATCCAAATCCGAGTTGTACTGGTGTAGGCTAACGTCAGCCAGGTAACGTTAGCTTGCTAGGTAGTATGCTAATTTCAGCTATGCTAGTGATTATAATCAATTATTATAAAAATAGACTTGACCAGATACATAACCAGCAGTCTATGGTCTAGCTACCAGTATGCTCACAGCCACTGTGGCCCAACAACCTATTCCTAATGATAGGGTCCTTTGGCAGGGCATGCAAACTCTGGTTGTTGGCTGTGCATCCTGCTGGAAGCACGCATTGCATGGTCAATCTATATAGGGATTTTCAGTCTCAAGCGGCCGTGATCCTTTGAACGTGTTGGGGGTGATGAAACAATGGAGCCCATTCAATGAAGGCAAGCGACGTGTGCGGAGGGGCGATTTGCATGTGGAGCATGGCAAAGGGGGCATGATTTGTTGACATACTTGTTATCCAAACCCAACCTTCATTTACTCGTTGTGACGCATTAAGTTTTCAAATGGAATATTAGATGAAACTGACTTTTTGACCAAAATTATCGTATTTACACTTTGTAGTCAATTTTGACACTAGAATACATATTTCTGACTCACATTGAATGCAACATAGGCAGTTTTCAAAGGGACTCGTTGTTTTTTAGGGGCAGTATCTCTATAAATGAATCACTACCTAATATAAACATGGAGTTTATTGGTGGTCTATTGTACAGAACAAAACAGCCACCCCTTTTCTCTTTTTGTTTTATTTTATTATTTATTTCGCTCAGTTAGAGGGACCTTGTCACGTCTGCTCCAGCTCTTCCCTTCCCCTGGCGCTTGTGGGTGTCCGATTACCCTGCATCACACGCTCCTGCCATCCATCACTCACACCTGCCCTCCATTGTGGACTCACCTGGACTCACTTATCACATGTGCTTTTCCTCCCCTATATTTGTCTGTTCCCTTGCTCTGTTCCCCGCTGCTGCATTGTATTGTTTTTGTCTTTTGAATTTGTTCCGACGCTGTTCCTGTCTTGTCTCTGTCTGTTATAATTAAATGTGTTACTCCCCGTACCTGCTTCATCTCTACAGCGTCATTCCACATGACAGAATGCAGCAGCCATACATACGAAGCATCGGGGAGTACTGGCGTTCCGGTTGGAATGGTGGCAGCGGCTCTGGGTCGTCACCGATGGAAGCGGGGATGCCTAGCCAGCTCGTTGGGCTTTCACGCCCTAGCTGGCTCAAGAGGTTTCCTTGCCCCGGTTGGCTCGGATGGCACCCATCCCACGTCGGGCCTCAGCCGGATCGTCAGTTCTTGTTCGCCCCGCTGGTCCAGGACTTTTTGTTTTTTGTTTTGTTGGTGACATCGGGGTGGATCCCGTCGCCGATGGATGCCTAAGCCAGCCTGTCGGGCTTCCACACTCTGGCTGGCTCGAGAGGTTTTCCTGGCTCGGCGGCTTCCCATCCCACGTCATCGGGCTTCCCTTCCCCTTCTGCTGCGGGATCGACTGGTGTCTTGCCTCAGCCGGGTCATCAGGCTCTCATGCCTCGTCTGGCTCACCAGGCTCTCACGCTCCTGCCGGTTCGCCAGGCTTTCACGCCCCAACTGGTGAATCGGCCCATGTCTGGGCCGATTCGCCCAGGTGGGACGCCGAGTGGCGTCCAAAGAGGGAGGGGTACTGTCACGTCTGCTCCTGCTCTTCCCTTCCCCTGGCGCTTGAGGGCGACAGATTACCCTGCATCACACGCTCCTGCCATCCATCACTCACACCTGCCCTCCCTCGTCACTCACATCAGCGTTATTGGACATACCTGGACTCAATTATCACCTGTTATTTCCTCCCCTATATTTGTCGGTTCCCCAGCTCTGTTCCCCGATGCTGCATTGATTGTCTTTTGTCTTAGGCACAGCGTCAGCAAACAGAAACTGTCTCGTTATGTCCGTCATTTATTAAATGTTACTCCCCGTACCTGCTTCGTCTCTCCAGCGTCATTCCATGTGACAGACCTGCCCGTATCCCTTCAGCCGATCGAACTTGTTAACCTACTTAGCAGTGGCAACACGGTCCACACAATCGTCAACCCTGGGCGAAGGGTACGAGTCTGACAATGAGTTTGAGAAAATCAGAAACAAAAGTGCAGAGACCCATCCGGCTTATGTACCAATATGCAGGGTGTACTGCACGGACTGTTGCCATGTTGTGCAATACAGTGCTCAAGCATGAATTCTACCTCACTGCAGTTTCTCTCTTTTCAGGATTCACTCGAGTCCCCAACGTGTCATGCTCTAGTACATTTGACTGAGTTGTCACATCTGAAAATAAACCCTAATATTCTAAAAGCAGTACAACAAGTGTGCCAAAAAGCCCTCAAGGTTTTCCAGAATCTCTGCGCTACTCAACCGTCCCAAATCACAGGCTGTATTGGGCTTTCCTCGTGCTCTCAAGGAAGTACTGGGCTTTCCTCATGCTCTCGAGGAAGACTATAGACAACACCGACTTATCCGCCCGATCACAGCGGGAGAAATATGGTTTCAAAATGTTGACATGACATAGTCGTTTTTTCCCCCTGCGCTCCAGTGTAGCGATGAGGTAATCCAGATAAATAAATATGTATCTTTATAGGGGTAAGGGCCTGAAAAGCGAGCTTACAACAGTGACCCCAGATTCTTGAACTACCTCCCGTGCTGCAAATAGCACTAGAGGGAACCTTTCATCCCAGTCTTTCTCAAACTCAAAGCCATAAACTCTCAACATAGACTTCAAAGTCTGATGAAATCTCTCAAGAGCACCTTGAGACTCTAGGTGGTAGGCACTAGAAGGGCAATGGGTAGCACCCAACTGCTGTAGCACTTGCTGGAAGACCTTTGGCATGAAATTAGAACCTTGGTCCGATTGGACTACCTGCGAAGTCCAAACGTTGACAAGAACACCCTCCAAAATGAAGGATTGGGCTACCCCAGTGTCTCACAGTATCTTCACATGCTGTTTAACAGCATCACCACTCTGCAGAGACATGAACCCGTCTGAAACAAAGGGTTCATATCAAATCAAATGTATTTATATAGCCCTTCTTACATCAGCTGATATCTCAGTGATGTACAGAAACCCAGCCTAAAACCCCAAACAGCAAGCAATGCAGGTGTAGAAGCACAGTGGCTAGGAAAAACTCCCTATAAAGGCCAAAACCTAGGAAGAAACCTAGAGAGGAACCAGGCTATGAGGGGTGGCCAGTCCTCTTCTGGCTGTGCCGGGTGGAGATTATAACAGAACATGGCCAAGATGTTCAAATGTTCATAAATGACCAGCATGGTCAAATAATAATAATCACAGTAGTTGTCGAGGGTGCAACAAGTCAGCACCTCGAGTAAATGTCAGTTGGCTTTTCATAGCCGATCATTGAGAGTATCTCTACCGCTCCTGCTGTCTCTAGAGAGTTGAAAACAGCAGGTCTGGGACAGGTAGCACGTCCGGTGAACAGGTCAGGGTTCCATAGCCGCAGGCAGAACAGTTGAAACTGGAGCAGCAGCATGGCCAGGTGGACTGGGGACAGCAAGGAGTCATGCCAGGTAGTCCTGAGGCATGGTCCTAGGGCTCAGGTCCTCCGAGAGAGAGAAAGAAAGAAAGAAAGAAAGAAAGAAAGAGAGAATTAGAGAGAGCATACTTAAATTCACACAGGACACCGGATAAGACAGGAGAAATTCTCCAGATATAACAGACTGACCCTTGCCCCCCGACACAAACTACTGCAGCATAAATACTGGAGGCTGAGACAGGAGGGGTCTCCTGACCCCTCCTGTCTCAGCCTCCAGTATTTATGCTGATCCCTGAGCACTCCTGTGTGGTGTCTTTGGCTATGCCGGATTAAGTGACATGACATGCTATTCTATAAAATCCTTTCTCTGTAATTAATATTACCTGATTGAGCTAATCATGTAAATGTATTTAACTAGAAAGTCGGGGCACCATGAAAGAGTGTTTATAGAGCTTTTATCTTCCGAATAAACTCTGAAAGACCTAGTAATAATTTACATCAATAGCAGTCAATATTAATTGTCACCTTATTTCAGTCTCATCTGAAAGTTGTAAATTCTTGGTTATCTTCATGAACCCTGGCTAACAAGTTGAATCAGCAATACAAAGTTGGGTTTAATTATTTATTTCCTAAATACCTAACTAATCAAAGAATTACATATACACAGAATGCAAATTATGTCATACAGAAAATGTCCCTGGTGGACGGAACCTGTATGATGGCTTGTTACACAAAGAGAGGGGGTTGGGCTTGAATGAAAGAGCGGGAAGACTGAAGAACAAAGGGAGAAGCTAAGCTTTCGTAAATACAGTATCTTATGCATTCTAAATTACCGCCCATGTGGAAAAGGAAAATGCAATAAATATTTACTCTGAGCTGCGCTTCGGTAGGTTGGTCGTAGATGCTGGCCGTGTTGGCCAACAGAGATCTTCCTGTCCTCGGAAGAATGTCTCTGGTGGTAAATTGGATACATTGTAGTATCTTCGTTGTGTGTTAGACTGCATATGTCGTCCTTCCTTTCCTAGGCCACGTTTACAGCTGCTGTTGCTAACACAATGGCTAGGAGGTCTCACTTCTTTAGTGAATAAGAGTTTGAAGTTCATACCATTCACAAACAAAGCTCACGCTGAGGTTGGCTTAGTTCTGTAGTTGACATGTTAGTCCCTTTTAACGTATGGACCTTTATGCAATTGCTATGTCCGATTTTAAAATAGCTTTTCGGCGAAAGCACATTTTGCAATATTCTGAGTACATAGCTCAATATTCTGAGTACAGTAGTACGGGTTCGACAAGCCAAACCCAATGAATATAGTTGGTCACGAATGTTTGATCTTGAACAGAACTTACAACATCAATCAACATGTCTCAATCAAAATTGTACAGAAAAGAGTAGGAGTCTGTACCTGAACAAATGTCAAATCATATTTTTTGCCGAGATGGCCAGTCAATTTCAGTAACGTTATTGTGTATTCTACGTGTATTCTAACGTCATTTAGCAACTTTTAGCAACAAATCAACCTGCCTCTAGCAACTTAACCTGAAAATGAATTGGCAACACTGCCGGTTGCTGGTTCAGACTCAGGTCTCTCGATAGAAGTGGTGCAGAACGCCATTTCTTCAGCTAGTTAGAGGGGGTTTTGAGGTCCACACCCTGTTTGGTCAAATTATCCTTCCTATACATCAATATACTATCTCCACCATGACCTCAAGAAAGGACAAATCAGAACAATTCAGTTCATATGACAAATATTCTTAATGCAAATATCTAAAACACATGTCAAAGAAAATCACATTCTGTTGAAACAATGTTTCTAATTAGCTTATACTCCCTTATCACACTGTCAACCTCATAGGATCAGTCACAGAGTCAGGAAGTTACGCTGATCATCCAGCAGACCCAATTTGGTGACATTTATCAAACCAAAACAGAACAAACAACGCAACAATACACTCCTTCATACATCACTCAATACATCCCTACATATCACTCAAGGTGTGTAAACTTGAATAAAAAAACAGCAAATTCCCCCATTTTGACACATAATTCACCATAGTGACTAATGTGTAAAAACAACACTACAAATCAAATTTGAATTATTAATAACTCCAACAAACTTGTACCCATGACTTCATAGTAAAAATAGACTAGAGACAGATCTACCTACGGAGCTGTGAGGGGAACGTCACCTCCATACCTTCAGGCTCTGATCAGGCCCTACACCCAAACAAGGGCACTGCGTTCATCCACCTCTGGCCTGCTGGCCCCCCTACCTCTGAGGAAGCACGGTTCCCGCTCAGCCCAGTCCAAACTGTTCGCTGCTCTGGCACCCCAATGGTGGAACAAGCTCCCTCACGACGCTAGGACAGCGGAGTCAATCACCACCTGCCGGAGACACCTGAAACCCCACCTCTTTAAGGAATACCTGGGATAGGATAAAGTAATCCTTCTAACCCCCCCCCTTAAAAGATTTAGATGCACTATTGTAAAGTGGTTGTTCCACTGGATATCATAAGGTGAATGCACCAATTTGTAAGTCACTCTGGATAAGAGCGTCTGCTAAATGACTTAAATGTAAATGTAAATGTAGATCTATCCTTCTTGTGGTCCTATTAGTTATAAAACTTCTCCGTAATTATCAGTATTACAAATTACCTTCAAATCAATATTAAATATGACCTTTAAATCATCGTCCAATGTCTCTCGGCATTGTCACGTTACAGCACAGATGCTGTATTGTCGATAGAGATGCAACAGAAGGACAACAAATTGTCAGACAGGGCACTTCCTGCATGGAATCTTCTCAGGTTTTGGCCTGCCATATGAGTTCTGTTATACTCACAGACACCATTCAAACAGTTTTAGAAACTTTAGAGTGTTTTCTATCCAAATCTACTAATAATAATATGCATATTCTCGTTTCTGGGCAAGAGTAGTAACCAGTTTAATCGGGTATGTTTTTTGTCCGGCCGTGAAAATACTGCCCCTATCCCAAACAGGTTAACAGTTTTTACAGTCATTTTCTTAATGGGTGCGTGCTTATTAGTAACTGGAATAAGTAATTTCATGTGTCAAGTGCAGCGTCTGGTTGCTCCTCATTACACACCATAGACCAGCAAATATTCTTTACATCATCAACATATGAATCACTGCAAAACGTATTTTATGACCTCTTATACACTATATTAGGCCCAGCCTTTGGAACTTTGGTTTTCCTAGGTATGACTTATATTGTGATCACTACATCCTATGGATTTGGATACTGCTATAAAGCAGATTTCTGCAGCATTAGTAAACATGTGATCAATACATGTTGATGACAGAAAATACACGAGCTCTGAAGCAAGCTTCCAGAAAATTGGAACGGAAATGGCGCCACACTAAACTGGAAGTCTTCCGACTAGCTTGGAAAGACAGTACCGCGCAGTATCGAAGAGCCCTCACTGCTGCACGATCATCCTATTTTTCCAACTTAATTGAGGAAAATAAGAACAATCCGAAATTTCTTTTTGACACTGTCGCAAAGCTAACTAAAAAGCAGCATTCGCAAATGGAGGATGGCTTTCACTTCAGCAGTAATAAATTTATGAACTTCTTTGAGGAAAAGATCATGATCATTAGAAAGCAAATTACGGACTCCTCTTTAAATCTGGGTATTCCTCCAGGGCTTCATTGTCCAGAGTCTGCACAACTCTGCCAGGACCTAGGCGAGATCAAGGGAGATACTAAAGTGTTTTAGTACTATATCTCTTGACATAATGATGAAAATAATCATGGCCTCCAAACCCTCAAGCTGCATACTGGACCCTATTCCAACTAAACTACTGAAAGAGCTGCTTCCTGTGCTTGGCCCTCCTATGTTGAACATAATAAACGGCTCTCTATCCACCGGATGTGTACCAAGCTCACTAAAAGTGGCAGTAATAAAGCCTCTCTTGAAAAAGCCGAATCTTGACCCAGAAATTATAAAAAACTATCGGCCTATATCGAATCTTCCATTCCTCTCAAAAATTTTAGAAAAAGTTGTTGCGCAGCAACTCACTGCCTTCCTGAAGACAAACAATGTATACGAAACGCTTCAGTCTGGTTTTAGACCCCATCATAGCACTGAGACTGCACTTGTGAAGGTGGTAAATGACCTTTTAATGACGTCAGACCGAGGCTCTGCATCTGTCCTCATGCTCCTAGATCTTAGTGCCGCTTTTGATACCATCGATCACCACATTCTTTTGGAGAGATTGGAAACCCAAATTGGTCTACATGGACAAGTTCTGGCCTGGTTTAGATCTTATCTGTCGGAAAGATATCAGTTTGTCTCTGTGAATGGTTCGTCCTCTGACAAATCAATTGTAAATTTCGGTGTTCCTCAAGGTTCCGTTCTAGGACCACTATTGTTTTCACTATATATTTTACCTCTTGGGGATGTCATTCGAAAACATAATGTTAAATTTCACTGCTATGCGGACGACACACAGCTGTACATTTCAATGAAACATGGTGAAGCCCCAAAATTGCCCTCGCTAGAAGCCTGTGTTTCAGACATAAGGAAGTGGATGGCTGCAAATTTTCTACTTTTAAACTCGGACAAAACAGAGATGCTTGTCCTAGGTCCCAAGAAACAAAGAGATCTTCTGTTGAATCTGACAATTAATCTGGATGGTTGTACAGTCGTCTCAAATAAAACTGTGAAGGACCTCGGCGTTACTCTGGACCCTGATCTCTCTTTTGAAGAACATATCAAGACTGCTTCAAGGACAGCTTTTTTCCATCTACGTAACATTGCAAAAATCAGAAACTTTCTGTCCAAAAATGACGCAGAAAAATTAATCCATGCTTTTGTTACTTCTAGGCTCGACTACTGCAATGCTCTACTTTCCGGCTACCCGGATAAAGCACTAAACAAACTTCAGTTAGTGCTAAATACGGCTGCTAGAATCCTGACTAGAACCAAAAAATTTGATCATATTACTCCGGTGCTAGCCTCCCTACACTGGCTTCCTGTTAAGGCAAGGGCTGATTTCAAGGTTTTACTGCTAACCTACAAAGCATTACATGGGCTTGCTCCTACCTATCTTTCCGATTTGGTCCTGCCGTACATACCTACACGTACGCTACGGTCACAAGACGCAGGCCTCCTAATTGTCCCTAGAATTTCTAAGCAAACGGCTGGAGGTAGGGCTTTCTCCTATAGAGCTCCATTTTTATGGAATGGTCTGCCTACCCATGTGAGAGACGCAGACTCAGTCTCAACCTTTAAGTCTTTACTGAAGACTTATCTCTTCAGTAGGTCCTATGATTAAGTATAGTCTGGCCCAGGAGTGTGAAGGTGAACGGAAAGGCTGGAGCAACGAACCGCCCTTGCTGTCTCTGCCTTGTCGGTTCCCCTCTTCCCACTGGGATTCTCTGCCTCTAACCCTTTTACAGGGGCTGAGTCACTGACTTACTGGTGTTCTTCCATGCCGTCCATGGGAGGGGTGCGTCACTTGAGTAGGTTGAGCCACTGACGTGGTCTTCCTGTCTGGGTTGGCGCCCCCCCTTGGGTTGTGCCGTGGCGGACATCTTTGTGGGCTATACTCGGCCTTGTCTTCGGACGGTAAGTTGGTGGTTGTAGATATCCCTCTAGTGGTGTGGGGGCTGTGCTTTGGCAAAGTGGGTGGGGTTATATCCTGCCTGTTTGGCCCTGTCCGGGGGTATCATCGGATGGGGCCACAGTGTCTTCTGATCCCTCCTGTCTCAGCCTCCAGTATTTATGCTGCAGTAGTTTATGTGTCGGGGGGCTAGGGTCAGTCTGTTACATCTGGAGTATTCTCTTGTCTTATCCGGTGTCCTGTGTGAATGTAAATATGCTCTCTCTAATTCTCTCTTTCTCTCTTTCTTTCTTTCTCTCGGAGGACCTGAGCCTTAGGACCATGCCTCAGGACTACCTGGCATGATGACTCCTTGCTGTCCCCAGTCCACCTGGCCATGCTGCTGCTCCAGTTTCAACTGTTCTGCCTGCGGCTACGGAACCCTGACCTGTTCACCGGACGTGCTTGTTGCACCCTCGACAATTACTATGATTATTATTATTTGACCATGCTGGTCATTTACGAACATTTTAACATCTTGACCATGTTCTGTTATAATATCCACCCGGCACAGCCAGAAGAGGTCTGGCCACCCCTCATAGCCTGGTTCCTCTCTAGGTTTCTTCCTAGGTTTTTGGCCTTTCTCAGGAGTTTTTCCTAGGGAGTTTTTCCCAGCCACCGTGCTTCTTTCACATGCATTGCTTGCTGTTTGGGGTTTTAGGCTGGGTTTCTGTACAGCACTTTGAGATTTCAGCTGATGTACGAAGGGCTATATAAATAAATTTGATTTGATTTGATTTAATTCCGGTGCTGTTTGTAACTACCCTGGTAGGTTGACTGACAACCTGAACCAGGTTGCAGGCACTGGTTACAGTTTGACTTTTTTTCTTGGGTGGGCAGCTTGATGATAGCCAGTCAATATTTAAAATCAGTCAATATTTCAATCACCTAAAAAATATACTTCTCTGTTTATATCACATACATTATCAAGCATTTCACACATATTATCCAGATACTGACTGTTAGCACTTGGTGGTCTATAGCAGCTTCCTACAAAAATGGGCTTTAGGTGAGGCAGATGAACCTGCCAATGCCAATAGAATCATGTACATTTGATGCAGCATTATGATGACTCATTGTCACAATGGTAGGGATTAACTGAGCTGGTCTTGGCTCATTGAACTGTCATTGTTTCAGCGCATGTGTGGACAGAGTCCAGGAGCCAAGATGATTTGGACGGACTCCGTCATTCCTGTAGAGTATCTTCTGTTTCCAGAAGGAGTCAAAGTTATCTATAAAAGTGACTCCAGCAGAGCTACAGTAGTCTTTTAGCCAGATGTGTAATGCCAGCATTCTGCTGAATCTTTCACACCCTCGGCCCAACGACGGTACTGAACCTGAAATTATTGGCTGTTTTATGGTCTTTTAATGCTAAAATCAGTTCTTTAAAATCCCTTTTCAAATGTTCCGAGCTAGTCCTCCTGATGTCGTTTGACCCCACATGGACTACGGCAGCGTCAGCTCCCGGCATCTGTTGTAGAACAGTCGGAAGCAGTCTTGTGATGTCTTGTCCTGGGTAGCACAAGGTTTTTGCCTTGGTAACTGAGATGTTTCTCACCATAGAGCTGCCTACGATGACAGCTGGTATTGTTGAATGGGCCGGTCTCTCAGGCAGCCTCACTGATGAGGGTGCTAGCTCTGAGGTTCTGAACCCGAGGAAGAAGCCAACGGAGAAGGAGCCCGAACCGAGGACGAAGATGACGGTACCTCCAGATCCGATCTTGAATGGGAAGAAGGCACCGGAGCCTCTGGATCCAGGGCGACAAAGCTATTTCTGGTCTGTGTCAGATCCGGGGTCATCATCTCCATGAGACCCCCGTTGCCAGAGGACGCTTTCTTCGACTTCCACGGCGAATGACGTACCTCCATAGCTGGTTGGTTGGGTCAAGAACACCTCTGTTCTCCCGGGAAGGGGGAGACCCCTTCGGGGATGGAACTCTGCTGAGCTGTGGAGAGCCGACACGGCGGCAAAACTTTCACCAGATCAGAGAGCCGTCCGGCTACTGGGGTGGAAGAAAAATAAAAGTAAGCGGTCGTGGGTTCCCCAGTAGCTTGTGTAGGTTTGCTACTTCCTTGCTAAGAGTTGTCACTTCGCTCCTGTAGTCCTCTGTAAGCAAGCAGTTGCTACATTGAAAGTCAGCACGGTCCACATTGTCCTGGAACAAAGCAAAGTAAACACAGATCCTGCAGCACTAGAAATGTTCAATAGCGGACTCCATTTGAGTCCGCCGAGCCAGCTAGGCTAGCTGGGCTTTCGTGTCTCTCACCCTATGCGGAATCTGGCAGGATCCCGGACAGACAGAAATGCTCACAGCAATTTAGCCCAACAGAGCCGTAGGATCCAAAATATAATACAAGTATATAAAAACACTGTCAGCTTTTAAACCGAGGTCTTTAGTTCAGGTTTTGGCATTCAACACTGTTCAACAACCACAGTTTAAACATTGGTAAACCTACACAAAGAGGAGGTGAACTGAATTCCAGTCCTCTGAATGGTCTTTCTACACCTACAAACATGACTTTGCTAAATCCAAGAGTACTTCTCAATAGTCAAACGTGACTTCATATCATCTCCTTTCCTTCATCTATTAAAGTGGAGGAACAGGTGACAGCAGATGCCCAGTCAGCATCCAACATGTTGCCTTCTCCTGTGATTTCAGATCTGTGTAGATGGAGAAGAGATGAGGAAGGAAGCTGATTTAGACTATTGAGATATACCCAACTGTCAAAGACAGACAAATATACCACACATCCTCGCCTCTCCCACATTGCTCATCCTCTCCCACTGTTGACCACAGAGTCAGAGTCCTATTGTATGAATGGAGCCAGGTCGTGGCCTATTCTCTGAAAAAAGGAAGTTAACTCGTCTGTTTCTCCGTCTTCCCTGAGATTTGCGTAGGCAAATGAGTGATACATGCAAACTAGGGTCCACCTAACCAGGATACCAGGAAGAGAGCAGTCTTCTGTCTGCGTTACTGGTGATGTGCACAGTGTTGTCTGACATAGACATGGGCACAACCAACCCTGTGAACTACTTCCTGAAAGCAGTGAAATTATTATATTTCTAGGTTGTGGGATGGATTATTTCCTTGTTTGTGGGATGAAGTGCAATGTAGCTAATCGTGATATGCAAATAACAGTCTGGTAAGGTAGATACAAAAAAAGACATTATTTCTTGATTCAACATGCAAACACAGATCACTTCAGCATGTAAGAGATTATCAGGAAATAAGTAAGAAATGAAAATGCACCTGATTTGTTTTGACTCACAGACGTACGTGCCCCTGTCACGTGTGCTCCCTCTCCGGCCTCTAGGTCATCAGGCTGCTCATTATGGCGCACACCTGACACCGTCATTACGCACACCTGCACATCATCAGACTCACCTGGACTCCATCACTTGTATGTCACTTCCTTTGGTTCGTTCCCCAGGCGTTATTGTTTCTGTTTAAGTTTCATGTCTGTGCGTTGTTCTTGTTTTGTATTAAGTTACCTTTATTTATTTAAACACTCCCTCCCTGAGCTTGCTTCCCGACTCTTAGCGCACTCCTTACAGCCCCCTGTAATCGGCCATAGATTCTCAATGTCTGATGGTAAAAAATGACTTCTCATGTGATTGGGAAATATACTGCTCAAAAAAATAAAGGGAACACTTAAACAACACATCCTAGATCTGAATGAAAGAAATAATCTTATTAAATACTTTTTTCTTTACATAGTTGAATGTGCTGACAACAAAATCACACAAAAATAATCAATGGAAATCCAATTTATCGACCCATGGAGGTCTGGATTTGGAGTCACACTCAAAATTAAAGTGGAAAACCACACTACAGGCTGATCCAACTTTGATGTAATGTCCTTAAAACAAGTCAAAATGAGGCTCAGTAGTGTGTGTGGCCTCCACGTGCCTGTATGACCTCCCTACAACGCCTGGGCATGCTCCTGATGAGGTGGTGGATGGTCTCCTGAGGGATCTCCTCCCAGACCTGGACTAAAGCATCCGCCAACTCCTGGACAGTCTGTGGTGCAACGTGGCATTGGTGGATGGAGCGAGACATGATGTCCCAGATGTGCTCAATTGGATTCAGGTCTGGGGAACGGGCGGCCCAGTCCATAGCATCAATGCCTCGCTCTTGCAGGAACTGCTGACACACTCCAGCCACATGAGGTCTAGCATTGTCTTGCATTAGGAGGAACCCAGGGCCAACCGCACCAGCATATGGTCTCACAAGGGGTCTGAGGATCTCATCTCGGTACCTAATGGCAGTCAGGCTACCTCTGGCGAGCACATTTTTATTTTATTTTATTTTATTTTTTTAATCTTTATTTTAACAGGGAAAAAAGACTGAGACCTGGATCTCTTTTACGGCTGTGCCCTGTGTAAACATGTTGACATATACAGTTTTAGGCATACAGACAAGAACATTTCAAACATACAAAACAAAGACACAATTCAACAGAAACAATCACAGATAACATCATATTGATCCTCCATAACATTTTTAAAATGGGCAAGGGACACCAGAGTGTCTAACTTAAGTTGGATCTGCAGTTTGTTCCATAAATAAGGCGCAAAGGAACTAAAGGCAGTCCTACCCAACTCTGTGGAGACCGCAGGAGTCTCTAATGTAGTCCACATCTGTGATCTGGTTTTAAAATTTGTATATCTAGTGGAAATTAATGATGATATATATGGAGGTAGTTTTAAAAGAAGTGCTTTATAAATAAACAAGAGAGCATGTTGCTCTCGCCTCACAGATAGAGAGGCCCAACCCACATGTTGATAAAGGATACAGTGATGAGTTTTGTAACTATCACCCGTGATAAACCTGAGTGCACAATGGTAAATAGCATCCAGTGGTTTTAATGTGTTTGCCGATGCATGCATATAGATAATATCACCATAATCTAAAACGGACATAAAAGTAGCCTGCACAATTTGTTTTCTATTTACAAAGGACAGACAAGCCCTGTTTCTATAAAGGAACCCTATCTTGAATTTGAGCTTTTTTCCCAATTCAGTAACATGTTTTTTAAAAGAAAGCCTATCATCTAACCATACCCCTAAATATTTATATGCAGAGACCTGTTTGATTTGAGTACCATCCAAGCTAGTGATTACAAAAGTGTTTCTAACTGAGAGTTTAGACCTAGAAAAAAACATGACATTTGTTTTCTTAGCGTTTAAAACAAGTTTAAGCTGTAAAAGAGACCCCTGTTGTATCCTAAAATCAGACTCCAACTGCATTAAAGCTTGGTCCGCTGTTGGAGCAATAGAGTACATCACTGTGTCATCTGCAAATAAATGGAATTTACAATATCTGACATCATCACCAATGTTGTTTATATAAAGTGAGAACAATAGTGGGCCAATTATTGAACCCTGAGGGACCCCTTTAAGTAACTGTAAGGAGTCAGACTTGACCCCGTCGACCATGACGGCCTGAGTTCTATCTTTAAGATAGTCATAAAACCATCGGCAGGCATCCGTGCCCACTCCTATAGATGACAGCTTACTCAAAAGGATAGCATGGTCTACAGTGTCAAAAGCTTTTGACAAATCTACAAACAACGCAGCACAGTGCTTTCTATCATCTAAGGCATTTGCAATATCATTTACAATAAGCATAGTGGCCGATGTGGTACTGTGTTTAGATCTAAAACCAGATTGATTGGTGCTAAGAATACTGTTAGCAGAAAGAAAAGACTGTAACTGTTTGTTGACTATAGATTCTAGGATCTTTGCCAGACAAGGGAGCCTAGAGATGGGTCGATAGTTATCGATAGTCACCTCCCTTATGTAATGGCAGAACAAAAGCTGGTTTCCACACCTTAGGGATAATTCCTGTGCTTAATGTTAGATTAAAAATGTGTGTCACTGAACCAGCAATGATAGGTGCAGCACACTTAAGTAAGAACGGGTCTAAATTGTCAGCGCCTAAGGATTTCTTAGTATCAATGGCACACAGGGCAGCTAGAACCTCTGCTTCGGTTATTTTCTGGAAACTAAAAACAGGGTTACCATTTTTCAGAGTAACGGTTGAAAAGCAAGACGAAAAATCAACTAACTGGCCAGTGCCACAATGGCCACTTTTCCTTTCAAATAAAAAACCAGCAGAGATTAAATGCTTATTAAAAGCATCACAAATATCATTTTTTTCACTTAGGATACAGGAATCTGAGGTAATTTGCTTAGGAAGAGAAACAGCAGAATTCCCCCGTTTCAGTGAATTAACGGTTTTCCAGAATTTTGCAGGATCTCCTGCAGAATCTGTCATAGCATTAAGGAAGTAATTTGATTTTGCCTTTTTGACAGCTGCAGTACATTTATTTCTCAATTGCCTAAAAAACAGCCAATCAGCTGGAGTACCTGTTTTCCTCGCCAAGACCTGACAATTCAGGAGAGAACCAAGAACTGGTTCGGTTTCTTACTCTGTGTTTCTTAAGCGGGGCATGTTTATCAGACATAGAGGTAACAATAGAAGAGAAAAAAGCAAGGGCTAAAACCGGGTCCAGAAAGCAGCAAGTGGATAAAAACTCAGAGTGATATAAGTCAAGGGTAAAAGCTTGCTGTGAGAAATGTTTATAATTTCTCTTAGAGATTATACAGGGATCAGAGTGTTTCAGCCTGGTATCTCTAATGCAAGCAATAGGGCAGTGGTTACTGATATCATTTGCAAAAACCCCACTGGCTGTGTATTTATGGGGGGTATTTGTTAGAATAATGTCTAGTAGAGTAGATTTTACTGGGTTCTTAAAGTTGGGACGGGTTGGTTTAGTTATCAGCTGAGTTAGATTTAGCTCAGTACAAATGTCTTTTAATTTATTGGATACTGGTGAAAGGGCTGTGCGGCCCCCCAAAGAAATGCCACCCCATACCATGACTGACCCACCGCCAAACCAGTCATGCTGGAGGATGTTGGCAGATGGTGTTCTCTGGCAAATGCCAAACGTCCTGCACGGTGTTGGGCTGTAAGCACAACCCCCACCTGTGGACGTTGGGCCCTCATACCACCCTCATGGAGTCTGTTTCTGACCGTTTGAGCAGACACATGCACATTTGTGGCCTGCTGGAGGTCATTTTGCAGGGCTCTGGCAGTGCTTCTCCTGCTCCTCCTTGCACAAAGGCGGAGGTAGCGGTCCTGCTGCTGGGTTGTTGCCCTCCTACGGCCTCCTCCATGTCTCCTGATGTACTGGCCTGTCTCCTGGTAGCGCCTCCATGCTCTGGATACTAAGCTGACAGACACAGCAAACCTTCTTGCCACAGCTCGCATTGATGTGCCATCCTGGATGAGCTGCACTACCTGGGCCACTTGTGTGGGTTGTAGACTCCGTCTCATGCTACCACTAGAGTGAAAGCACCGCCAGCATTCAAAAGTGACCAAAACATCAGCCAGGAAGCATAGGAACTGAGAAGTGGTCTGTGGTCCCCACCTGCAGAACCACTCCTTTATTGGGGGTGTCTTGCTAATTGCCTATAATTTCCACCTGTTGTCTATTCCATTTGCACAACAGCATGTGAAATTTATTGTCAATCAGTGTTGCTTCCTAAGTGGACAGTTTGATTTCACAGAAGTGTGATTGACTTGGAGTTACATTGTTGTTTAAGTGTTCCCTTTATTTTTTTGAGCAGTGTACATTGACAGATTGCAATATCAGTGACTTATCAATGATAACAGAGTTTAAATTTAAGTTACTGAATGAATGATTCCGTGATGATTAGAACGGTATCAGAGATAAGATAGACAGTAGGCCTAGCATACTATATGTGGAAGCATAAGAATAACCATTCATTCGTTGCAGAGGAGGAAGCTGACTACATTTTCAGCTTATGTTTGTTACCTGTACTTTCAGGAACAGGAAGGGTCAAATGTCAAATAAGGGGAGAGAGAGATTCATTAGTGTCTAGAAGATTATACTGGGAAAGGGGGGATACCTAGTCAGTTGTCCTCTGAATCAGAGAGGTGTGGGGGGGCTGCCTTAATCGACATCTACGGCGTCCGGGGAACAGTGGGTAAACTGCCTTGCTCAGGGGCAGAACCACATGTTTTTATTTTGTCAACTCAGGGATTCAATCCAGCAACCTTCCGGTTACTGGCCCAATGCTCTAACCACTAGGATACCTGGTGCTTCATATGTCAGTGAAATGTGAAACACAGTAGTGAAAGGTTTCAGCAAGGAAACTTGCAAACAGTTTACATTTTCCCAACACCCTTAAAAAGTTGTGGTTACATTGGATAGATAAAGGATATACTTGAGTGAAGTCGTAATAGAGATTATGACAATTTTGTCTGTTTATTAATAAATGGTGCTATCTATAGGCTATTATGAGAATAGTTACAATTGTCTTACAACTGCAAAGATCTACCACAAGGTGGCTGTGTTGATTACAATTTCACAGGGAGAAAATGGTACACAAATGCTATGCCTTCTGTTTTTTGTGTAAAAAATGATCTTCCAGCCATTTATGTTTGTATAGCACATGTCAATGGTTAATTAAATGGAAACGTACAGGCTGAAACAACTAATATGTCATGGAAAAGTAATCAAAGACAGGAAGGCACTTAAGACTATTGACATGTAGTCATTGAATCATCTTTCTGGGTTTAGTCAGATGACAAGAAGACACACTTTACATATTGAAATATTGTTTGGATTGAGGCTGGTCAGTGGGCAGAGTTCAGGGTTTAGTGTTTTGTATTTAGGGTTTAGTGGGTGTGGGCCCTCAATTGGCCATGATGTCCTAATCCCCAAAGAAACTCTACATATTGAAATGAACACTATGTTTGGGATACAGTCAATGATCTACGGCAGCCTTTCTTAAAGTATGGGTCGGACCTGGTAATGGTGGGTCGCGACGTGTCAGAGTAAATGTTCTAATTATTTAATTAATTACTGGAATTGATTTGGCCAAGTGCATCTGCTCTCTCTGCTTAAGCAGAGGTCTCTGCTCGGTTTGGCAGCTGCGCGAATGTGAGAGATAGATGCCTGTGTGCTTCGCGGTTTACCTGATTTTTTTTCTGCAGTTTTCTTGAAGGTCACTCCACGACACACACGATGCAGCGCTGTCGTTCAGGTAGCAGATGATGCGCTGTCTGCCACTGACTTGTCATTCCCACTCGCCATTACTCACAGCTGTCATCAAATGGACTCATGCTAGCCACAAGTTCTGACTGAGCTCAATTGTCATGAAACTCATATACGTCGATGAATTTCTCTCTCGAGGAGCACCCACAATGTGTTTTGTGTGTGGAAGTGCTTAGTAATGAGTCTCTCATAACGAACAAATTAGTAAAACGACACACCCTGACTAAACATCCACAGCATGAAGGTAAACCCAGGGAGTTCTTTCAAAACAGGGCAGAATACTTCAGGAAACAGTGCTTCGACAGTGGAAAAGTAGCAAGGCATTGTTGTCATTTTATAACAGGTGATGATAAGCAGAAATAAGGGAGTACTAAATAACTCTCATAGTAGTAACATTAGATGTGAGTTTATCTTTCAAACAATCCCCTGGCCTTGTACACAGCTATTAGCTAACATTAGCCAAAGCAAGCTAGCTACTGATTTGCAACCCTAGTAACAGTACAGATGAAGATGAAAAATGATCAGGCCTACTGTACATCTTACTGTAGAAATGATTGTTGAAAACTAGTCTAGTTTGGAACTGTTGCTATTAAAATACAATAATAATTGTTATTCTTAACTGGAATAAATTGATTGAAGCATGATGCTTTTTGAGGCAAACACACAGTTCTGGGCTGCTCATTTACAGCAGGAAGCTGTTTCCTGCCTGACTGAGAAAGCAGTAGATGTTCTGGTTGTTTGGCACCACATACCTATGCGAGTCAGGGTTCTCAACCCTGACATACTTAAAAAAACAAGACCAGAAACAGTTTCAAGGCTGAGCATGAACTCAGTGTTGCGCTGTCAAAAACAGAACCCAGAATAGACATGCTCTCATTAGGACTGTGTGTGTGTTTTCTGGTCTACATCTGTGTGATGTGACCAATCAAGTTTATTCCAGTTCAAAATCAAAAATATATATTGTATTTTAACAGGAACAATTCCAACCTAGACTTTCTTTCAACAATAATTTCTAAAGTAAGATCATTTTTCATCTGTAGTGTGACTTAGGGTTGCGCTATCAAAAAGCCTGTGTGTGTTGTGTTATTCATCTGTGTGATGTGATGCATCTTTTTATTCAAGTTCAGAATGAAAATTATTTATTGTATTTTAACAGCAACGTTCCAACCTAGACAGATATGTAAGAGTGTTTTTAATGTGGAAAATAAACATTAATATATATTTATATGGATATTTAATTTCATTGTGATTTGTTTTTGTCTATATTGCATTTGTTTTTTGGCATAAGGGCAATGAAATGGACCGATATTTATGTGTAGCTGCATATTTTCGTAATCTTGGGTCCCAGGAAAACACAGAATTTCTCATTTGGGTCCCAGGCTGAAAAAGTTTAAGAACCCCTGGTCTACGGTTTAGTGTCTAGGGTTTAGGGCCTGTGGCCCAACACTCCGGGCCCTGAGTTTGGCCATGACTAATGTCCTAAGCCCTGAGCACCACACAATAGAGTTCGGAATCACAAGCCCATCCACTTCAGTCCAGAGACAACAGAACAGGGATGAGCAAATCTGTGTTTTTCAGCATTCCAGGCATTCTGACCCCTGTCGTGTTGTTCCAGACTGGAAATTCTGGAATCTGTTCTGATGCTAACCGCTAGCGCTAACAGGAGAGCTGTACGCGAAAACAATCAAACAAACAAGGAGATAGATAGCTGATAGCATAGTGGATTGTCACTCATGTTGCTGAGTGGAGACATTGATGTCACAGCAGGAATTCAACAGATGAGGAAATTAGGGCAGGGGTGAAGGTTTGAGGAAAGGATGAGGATGGCTGAATGGGTAGGGGGAGCTGAAGGGGTTAGGGCTAAAGAGGTAAAAAGAGGGTGATTAGGGCTGAAGGGGTGAGGAGAAAGGGTGAGGAAGAGGTGAGGAGGGCTGAAGGGGTGAGGTGTTGGATGAAGAGCATTGGGATTGGAGGAACTGGGAGGGTTGAGAAGGGATGAGGCAGTGGGGGAGAAGGTGTGTTGGGGTGGTGTTGACAGGGATGGGAATGCTCCACACAAGCCGAGAAACCTTTGTCTTACTGTCTTACTTAATGTGAGGCACTCAGTCAATAAACCACAACACAACATTGAGTGAGTTGGCCCACAGGTAAATCCTATTACTGTATATCCAGACAAATAGAGCTAAGGAAACCTCTGAGTCATCCCCATGTAAACAGTGCAGCCAGATCTGTGTGTGTGTGTGTGTGTGTGTGTGTGTGTGTGTGTGTGTGTGTGTGTGTGTGTGTGTGTGTGTGTGTGTGTGTGTGTGTGTGTGTGTGTGTGTGTGTGTGTGTGTGTGTGTGTGTGTGTGTGTGTGTGTGTCTTCAGTGGATAGCATGAAAGAGATATGGTTACAGACATATTGGCAAGAATACATTCCTGCACTTTGCTAAAAGTTGCCCAGAATCAAGTAAATAATTGTCCAGTTATCATCATCAAAGGTACATCAACGTAAAAATAGCAGTGCACTTAACATAGAGTATACTGTACATAACATTTTGGGGGATTTGAATTTGCAACCTCTTGGTTGAATGCATGTGTTTCCGCAATGTTTCCGCAGTGCCACCAGGTTCGTACATATTACTTGGAACATGTATTAACATAAATCGGCTGTCCTTTTATCAGTCGTCAGGACGTCACGTGATAGGGGTCGCAGATAGTCTCAAAGCATCCCAAAGTATTATAAGTAAAGTAATGGTGGTTTTAAAGTTAGTGGTACGCTGTTCAGCTAAAATATAACGCCACCTGGAATTTGAACTCACAACCTCCAGATTTAGAGGTGCACGATTCTTCCTGCTGTGCCACAGTCTATGACATTCCCATACAGATTTATTACTATATTACATCTCTGAACTTAGCAAAAGTGTGCCATCTGCACTGCTATTTTAGTTATCAATTAATCTGACTATTCTTTCACCATAGATTTAATTGACTTATTTAAGCAATTTTGGGGGTTTCTGTAAAATTGTCTAATGTAGGTGGGGTATTTTATTCTGTTTTAGTGTTCCTGAATCACTATGATAAAAAATAAATATGTTTTTGTTTATTTTAAACAAAGGTGAGATTCATTCCAAAGTGTAGGAATACAGGTGAAATCAGCTATTATGACTGATGTGGTGGCATAGCAGAAAGATTGGAATGCTGTGAACTGGGAAGTTAAAAGGAAATAATGTCAAATACAGGCCTAGATTCTACCATAAAACAAACAAGGCCTATAAGAAAAAGGTCATGATGCACCAGGTGTCTGGAGTGTAAAGCTGGCGGACTACTTCAGTACAGTTCAATTACTGACAATACTCGTACAATGGATGTATTTAAATACTAGGTGAGGATGAGTTGAATAATAATTACTGAAAAACCAATGGTTAATATACCCTGTCGATTTCAAGTTAACTGCTTTAGTGTTGTTTGCCACCTAGCATTATGGGGAAAACTGCACCTAAAAGTTATTTTACACGTTTACAAGGTTCTTAGACTTTCTTTTACGATGTATGATAAACTTACATGTTGTAAGGATCTCATTTATCTTTTCTCATTAAAAACACATGGATGTGTGTGAAACGAAAAAGCAAAAACGTGGGATTTTGTCACATGTTAAAACCAGCCTTTTGAAGTGAAGGGAAACAAATTTATCCTTGAATTTGGAGGTTTAAAATATCCCTCTGGTGGCCAAGTTGACCTATTTTAAGTAATGCCATTCGTTCCAGGAATTAATCACTACCACCTGGTTAGGTTAGCATAGGGCTAAATGTTCCAGGTTATGTAATGGGAACAGCTAACGTGTACCATTTTATCACATACATGAGGGAGGCAGGGGGGCAGTGAGGGGAAACGAAGGTTGCCAGTTGTCATTGTGCGTTCACATGGCTAACGTGACAACAAACACAGCTCAGGGGTCAGGAGTATGTGGCATGTACCGGGGTTACACAAATGTTAGGGGTCGCTGTGGCCACAATGCTGAGCTCCACTGACGTCAGCTGCCGAGAGGGGCCACGTTCTTTCATGGCCTTTTATTGATCAGCATGCGTGTGACCTGGCATTTATTAGTCAATCACTGAAGATTTGACTGACTGACTGACTCAGTGGGCTGACTGAGGGGATAAATAAGCTGATAATTAAAAACCAAACCCTGGGCCAACATAAAAAGGTTAGCTTTTCTCTTGCAGAAGGTAGTAAGGCTTTGACTGAGGAGGTTACAGTGTGTGTGTGTGTGTGTGTGTGGGGGGGGGGGGTCTGTCTGTGTATGTTTCAGTATATTTATTTGAATGCGTGTGAGCGCAACTATGCATGTGTGTGTGTGCCGGTGGTAAGAAAGAGGATAAGAGGCGGTATAATATGAGGTGATTATTCTGCTGAGGGGGGCTGACAGCGGGCAGAGTAGCCCCCCACTGAGTTATAAGACAAGCTGGATATAAGAAGTCTTTGACTGGGGCCTAGCTGGGAGTGTAATGGGTACCAGAGCTAGCTCTCTGCCAGCGAACTCTCCATAAGCTCCGCCGTTATCATCAGGGCTGAGCTCTGGTCAAAAGTAGTGCACTATACAGGGAAGAGGGTGCCATTTGTGATGCAACCCAGACCCTGTGCCAGCTCTCCATAAGCCCTATGGTTATCATCAGACCCAGGGTGATAATGACTGCCTGGTGCCTTGGTGCTGGGCTTGGCACAGCTTCACACAGCTCTGTGAGCCCTCCCAGCACAGGCAGCACAATGGCATTCCGTGCCAGCACACACTGCTAGGCTACTGCACCAACACACACATTTGAGGGAGAGCGAGAAAGAGGGGAGAAGGAGATGGGGAGAGGTGGAAAGAGAGAAAGAGGAGAAGAGAAGATAAGTGGAGAAAAAAGAAGAGAAGAAATGAGTTGATTGAAAAAAAATTGCCATTTGGAAGCTGGGTGTGATTATGAATAGGTGGCCTTAGAGGAAGTATTCCTGTATATGGAGACACATATGGCTCAGATACTTCTTTATAGCCATATACACTTTTACAAAAAAGGGTTCCAAAAGGGTTATTCAGGTAGAACCCTTTTGGGTTCCATGTAGAACCCTCTGTGGAACGGGTTCTACATGAAACCAAAAGGGTTCTTTCTACCTGGAACCAAAAAGCATTCTTCAAAGGGTTATTTGATGGGGACAGCCAAAGAACCCTTTTAGGTTCTAGATAGCACCTTTTTCTATATACATAATTGGCTCCTTTCATCGTAATGATATTTATGATGTAATATTTCTCGTAGGTTCTGGCCCAAATGACACCCTATTCTCTATATAGTACAAACGGGCCCTGGTCAAAAGTAGTGCCATTTGGGATGCAGCCATACGATAGTAGGAATACCAGCAGCAGGAGGAGGAGGATGAAGAGGAAGCTTGGCAGCAGATACTTTACTGAGGATGGAGAACAGAACAGCAGTAGCAGCACAATCTTATAGTAGCTGAACTCAACGGCCCCTTGGTGCAAAACCGGCTGCCAAGAATCATATGAAGGTGTGATGCTGCACATAGTAATGCTTTCTCCAATATCTGCATACAACTGCCTTGTGTGGGTCTTCTCAAACGTGCTGTATTCATGCCATTGCTTTGAGGATCGCAATGTATGAAAATAACTGAAATACAGTTATTATTATTATCTTAATTGATTAACATTTAAACTAGGTAATTCAACTAATAAAATGTATCATACGAAAATATGAACATCATTTGGCCGTCAAAGCAGCTGTGATCGTGGTTGATTGTAAAACCCTTTTCCCTCCTCCTTTTGATTGTCATACCCTCATTCGCCTGTCACCTTATGGACATTGTGGCCCCGTGGCCCTTGGACTTTACGAGGAGCAGGACCCCGGGGACACCTCTGGGCATTGGATATTTCAGTAGTAGTCCCTCTGGGGAAATGTTTTGTAATTATCCTACAACTCCCATGGGGCCGTGGGGCAGGGCCATTAATGCCTGCTTGCTGATGGATAACTGGTAATTGCTGTGGAAACTAGGGGTTGAACCATCATGGGATGGAGAAGGAGGAGGAGGAGGAGGGTGTTCTGTTTGGGTTTGTAGTAATATACAATACTCACCTTCAGCTGTTGTGCTGCTGCAGCTGTTATGTGGCTTTATGTGGCTTTAGAGCTTTGTTCCAATATTCACACTATTGCATATTCCTCTCCTGTCACTAGTAGAGTATATAGGAGGATATTGAGGGCTGCGTCTTGTCATCATCAGGGTGACAGAAGGGGGGTGAGGGTGAGTTAGAGGGAAGGGAGGGCAGTGAGTGAAGGATAAGAAGTGCTACAGGGTGATGAAGGCGGAGGAGGTTTGAGTGACAGGTGACACCTTGCTAATGGAGCTGTGAGCACCAATGGGTGGAGACAGGGAGGGGAAGGGAGCTGCTCTTTATCCCCCTGGAGGAGGGATGATGGAGTGGCCCTCTGTGATTGTAATGCCTGCTGCTAATGTGTCATTGTGTGTGTACTGTATGTGTGCCTCCCCCTCCCCTGCCCTTTCTGCCACTAATTGCCCGTGCTCAACATCTCTGAGTTGACGGGAGGTGGGAGGAGGAGGCTGCTTGGCCTGCCATCTGTTCCGACTCCTGACCCCCGCTCCCCCAACCCCTCCCCCCTCACCATCTCATCAGGGTCCATTGGGGATTTTCCCTTTTCTTCATTCTTTCCCTCCTTTTCTTTCTTTCGCGGTAAAAAGGATCCCATGTGCCAAGGCCTGCCGCCTCCCTTCTAGGAACACACCCCTCATTATATTCACCTCCCAACTGATGCATGCCACATGCACTTGACACACACATACACACTCAGGCACGCACGCATTCCCTGAGGGGTGTGTTCCTTGAAGGGAGTTCCTCTCCCTCCTGAGTAGCTTCTTCAGGGGGACTGAGATATGAGGAATCAAGAAATGGATTTCTTATGCATCAAAGTTGATTGATAATAAGTCCTTTGTTGATTGATAGCAAACCACTCTCGCTGCTTGACTTCTCTCTTCCTCCATCCCCCCTTATTTCCCCCCCTCTTCATTTCCTCTCGTCCTCCTTTCTCTCCTTCCCCTCTGCCCTCTGTGGTCCCCCAGCACAGGCTGTCATGTAGAGATTATGATTAGGATAATAGGGTTAATTTAATCCATATTGCCTGGCCTCTCTCTCTAGGAACACATAAGCATGTGTTAGTGTTTATATTTTCCATCCAGCATGTGGGACTGACACAGTAGAAACACAAGGGCTCCCCTTCCCAGGGGCATCTGTTGGGTATGGCAGTTGCCATAGTCTAGCTCAAGACCCACAATTTAAAGTAGGCAAAAAAAGTAGCTTAAAATCATTCCAATCCCGATAAAATGCAACAGAAAAAACGCAACGACAGTAACAAGTGTAGGCTATAACAAATGTACATTTTCATGCAGTGACAGAATGAGAGAATTCAAATCATTCACGTTAACTTGCTTAGGCTAACTTTAACTTCCCAGTTCTGCAGATTTTGCTGCGAAGAGACAGAATCATTCAATCATTTGTTTTGGTACTGTCCATATGTAGCTTGTTTTTGGTCGCAGGTCCAGGAATGGCTGAAGAATTGCAACATGTTGTCACGTGGAGCGGAACAGGTGAACCCAAGAGCAGACTCAGACGAGGAGACTGGGATGAGGTAACCAAGGTATTTATTGAAACACAGCGGGAAGATGGGGTGCAGGCCAGGGGAGGCTCAGGAAGCCAGGTGCGGAGGCTGAGGCTTGAGTGAGGGGAGTTGGGACTAGGTAAGTAGGTTCAGAGAGGAATCCAAGGATGCAGTGGAGGGTCCAGGACAGAGTAGCAGGACTGACGAGATGTGGGACTGGAGACAGGGGCCAAAGTCAGAGCGGGCAGAACTGTAGCGGAGAGGAAAACCGAGTCAAGCAAGGGAAAACGAGCATAACACGAAAACAGGATCTAAGCACGAACAAAATGGCTAAAACCGCAGACAGACTGAGCAGAGTTTACGATCTGGCAGCGTGGAAGTGGCAGGGCGGAGTATTTGTAGAGGTCTTGATTATGGAACAGATGGCAGCTGGTGGGGATCTGCTCTGTCTCCAGCACACCTGTCTCCACCCACACAATCACACGCACACACACACACACACACAGAGATGAAGAGGGAGAGAGTGGCGGCAGGTTAGGGAGACACAGGATGAGAAGTAGAGGGCGTGGTAGGAGCAGATGTAACACAATCGATCAATAATATGATAATACACTTAGCAACATTTTTTCTTTAATTTACAATATGTAGAAACTATGAGAATTGAAAGTTTCATAACTTTTGTGAAACATCACAGCACGGTTGAAAAATGTATGGCAAATATAAATCAAAACGGTATGGTGTTCAGAGGTAGATGGAAGGGGTTGAGCGGAGCTGAAGGATGGGACTAATAACAAACAAAAGATAACTATTGTAAAATATACTGTGTCCGTAAAATGTATATAGTATGTATAAGCTGGAAGTAAAAGCCTAAGTGTTGTTAGTTTACTTCAATTAGGGGAGGGGTGGTAGGGTTGGGGGAAAATAATAAATGAAAATATATTTAAAAAATATTTTATATATATATATTTACAAAACAAATATATGTGTAATATAATAAATACAAAAATAATAATACTGTAGGCCTACATCGTCATCCTCTGTCTGCATCCCTAATCCCTACCTGTTGCCTACCTGCCTCTGGTATAATGAATTTCCACCTCTCAATCAGTCTTGCTTGTCCATATTCTTACAGATCAATATTGCTGGCAAAATGTCATTAAATATTGCTAGCGCTGTTTAAAATATATATATAATAATCCCCCAGGTAGTGCAACTACTGTGTAAGCAACACAATAATAAAAGACAGAGACAAGCTGGCCCAGGGAAAAATGTGCGAGCCACCCTTCGTTGGCTACTATGTTACAATCAAAATTCTCGGAGCCGCCTTGTTGATACAAAATGTTTCAATGTTCTCCAAGCCGCCTCATTCGTTGATATGTTTCAATATTCTCAGAGCCACCTTGTTGATACGATGCTTCCATATTTACAGAATATTTCCCTTCCCTGGAAAATAATGCAGACAGGCAAATGCAAGCATTAGCGGGAAGCGATGGAGGCAATGTTGGAATGAAGAGCAGGAGACAATGACACTGTCATAGTACACTGTATGTACCGTTCCACAAGGGTGGCTTCATATAGCCTATAGCAGGTGGTCGGCAACCTTTCTCATGTGGAGTGCCAATTTACAATTCAACCTACAATTTCTAAAGATCTGCGTGACAGTTATGATTTGCAAATCAAATTTTATTAGTCACATTGTCACGCCCTGACCTGAGAGCCTTTTTTATGTCTCTATTTAGGTTTGGTCAGGGTGTGATTTGGGTGGGCATTCTATGTCCTTTTTTCTATGCTTTGTATTTCTTTGTTTTGGCCTGGTATGGCTCTCAATCAGGGACAGCTGTACATCATTGTCGCTGATTGGGAGTTATACTTAGGCAGCCTGTTTTCCTTTGGGGTTTGTGGGTAGTTCATTTCTGTTTAGTGTTTTGTTGTCAGTTTTTTTTTTTGTTTAAAGTGTTCCATCTTTAATAAATTCATGATGAGCACTAACCACGCTGCGCCTTGGTCTACTCTCTTCAACGACGGCCGTTACACACATACACATGGTTAGCAGATGTTAATGCGAGTGTAGCGAAATGCTTGTGCTTCTAGTCCCAACAGTGCAGTAATATCTAACACTTAATCAAACAATTCTCCAGCAAATACCTAATACACACAAATCTAAAGGGATGAATGAGAATATGTACATATAAGTATGTGGATGAGCATTGGCCGAGCGGCATAGGCAAGGTGCATTAGATGGTATAGAATACAGTATATACATGTGATATGAGTAATGTAAGATATGTATACATTCTTAAAGTGGCATTATTTAAAGTGACTAGTGATCCATTTATTAAAGTGTCCAGTGATTGGGCCTCAATGTAGACAGCAGCCTCTCTGAGTTAGTGATTGCTGTTGGTGGCGGTGATATGATACTTGACTAGTCTCTCAAAGCACTTCATGACAGAAGTGAGTGCTACGGGGCGGTAGTCATTTAGTTCAGTTATCTTTGCCTTCTTGGGTATAGGAACAATGGGAGCCATCTTGAAGCATGTGGGGACAACAGACTAGGATAGGGAGTGATTTAATATGTCTGTAAACACACCAGCCAGCTGGTCTGCGCATGTTCTGAGGATGTGCACATGTTATCTGAAGCTGACCGGAACATATTTCAGTCCACGTGATAGTATAGTATTAGCCCTGTGTGATGTGCAATCAATATGCTGATAAAATTTAGGTGGCCTCGTTCTCAAATTTGCTTTGTTAACCTCTATGGGACCGGCGGGACGAATTTGTCCCACCTACGTAACAGCCAGTTGAATCCAGTGGCGCGATTTTTAAAACGTTTGAAATACTATTACTTCAATTTCTCAAACATATGACTATTTTACAGCTATTTAAAACCTGTCTGGGCTAGGGGGCAGTATTGAGAATTTTGGAAAAAATATGTTCCCATTTTTAACTGCCTCCTACACCAACTCAGAAGCTAGAATATGCATATTATTGTTCAGGTTTGGATAGAAAACACTCTGAATTTTCTAAAACTGTTTGAATGGTGTCTGTGAGTATAACAGAACTCCTATGGCAGGCAAAAACCTGACAAGGTTTCAAGCAGGAAGTACCCTGTCTGACAAGGAGTCGTGCGTCTTACATCTTTTTATTGAAAAGTAAGGATCTTAGCTGTAACGTGACAATTCCCAGGGCTCCGATAGGCTCTCAGAGCCCGGGAAATAACTGAAGGTTTACGAGGGAGTCTCAGGCTGAAACACATTATCACCTTTTGTAAGTGGCTTCTCCGAGGACCTTTGAATGAGGCGCGTGCACGAGTCGCTTCTGAGGAGAAATTTTATTCGGCTGTTTAGGCTCAATGCATACTCCCGGTCGGAATATTATCACTTATCTACGAGATAACTGGCATAAAAATTGGTTTTAAACAGCGGTTGACATGCTTCGAAGTACGGTAATGGAATATTTAGACATTTTTGACACGCCAATGCGCCATGCCGTGAAGAAGCATTCTGATAGTGTCTAGAACTCACGAACAAAACGTCGCTGTTTGGATATAACGATGGATTATTTGGGACCAAACCAACATTTGTTATTGAAGTAGAAGTCCTGGCAGTGTATTCTGATGAAGAACAAGCAAGGTAAGAACATTTTTCTTATAGGAAATGTGATTTTGGTGGAGGCTGACCTGGGTGGGTATCTAAATAGCTAGCCCTGTAATGCCGGGCTATGTACTTAGATTATTGCAAAATGTGCTTCATCCGAAAAGCTATTTTAAAATCGGACATATCGAGTGCATAGAGGAGTAATGTATCTATAATTCTTAAAATAATTGTTATGCTTTTTGTGAACGTTTATCGTGAGTAATTTAGCAAACTGTTAGTAAATTCCCCGGAAGTTTGCGGGGGTTATGCTTTTTCTGAACGTCACATGCTAATGCAAAAAGCTGTTTTTTGATATAAATATGAACTTGATTGAACAGACATGCATGTATTGTATAACACAATGTCCTAGGTGTGTCATCTGATGAAGATCATCAAAGGTTAGTGCTGCATTTAGCTGTGGTTTGGGTTTATGTGACATGATATGCTAGCTTGAAAAATGGATGTCTGATTTTTTCTGGCTGGGCACTCTGCTGACATAATCTAATGTTTTGCTTTCGTTGTAAAGCCTTTTTGAAATCGGACAGTGGGGTTAGATTAACGAGATTCTTGTCTTTAAATAGCTGTAAAATAGTCATATGTTTGAGAAATTGAAGTAATAGTATTTCTAACGATTCAAAAATCGCGCCACTGGAATTTCAGTAGCTGTTACGTAGGTGGGACGAAATCGTCCCACATACCCCAGAGAGGTTAAAGACAAGACTCTCGTTAATCTAACCACACTGTCCGATTTCAAAAAGGCTTTACAATGAAAGCAAAACATTAGATTATGTCAGGAGAGTGCCCAGCCAGAAATAATCAGACACCCATTTTTCAAGCTAGCATATAATGTCACAAAAACCCAAACCACAGCTAAATGCAGCACTAACCTTTTATGATCTTCATCAGATGACACACCTAGGACATTATGTTATACAATACATGCGTGTCTGTTCAATCAAGTTCATATTTATATCAAAAACCAGCTTTTTACATTAGCATGTGACGTTCAGAAAAAGCATACCCCCGCAAACTTCCGGGGAATTTACTAACAATTTACTAAATTACTCACGATAAACGTTCACAAAAAGCATAACAATTATTTTAAGAATTATAGATACATTACTCCTCTATGCACTCGATATGTCCGATTTTAAAATAGCTTTTCGGATGAAGCACATTTTGCAATATTCTAAGTACATAGCCCAGCCATCACGGGCTAGCTATTTAGACACCCACCCAGTTCAGCCTTCACCAAAATCACATTTCCTATAAGAAAAATGGTCTTACCTTTCCTGTTCTTCGTCAGAATGCACTCCCAGGACTTCTACTTCAATAACAAATGTAGGTTTGGTCCCAAATAATCCATCGTTATATCCAAACAGCGGCGTTTTGTTCGTGCGTTCTAGACACTATCAGAATGCTAAATCACGGTCGCGCACATGGCGCAGAACGTGACAAATAATTTCTAAATATTCCATTACCGTACTTCGAAGCATGTCAACCGCTGTTTAAAATCAATTTTTATTCAATTTATCTCGTAGAAAAGCGATAATATTCCGACCGGGAATCTGCAATTAGCTAAGCAGCCGAATGAAAATACTCCACGGGGGCAAATTGCGCACGCGCCTAATTCTATTGTGACCTGATGGGACACTTGGAAAAGGAGATAATGTGTTTCAGCCTGAGGCTGCCTCGTCATCGTTCAGGTTTTTCCCGGGTTCTGAGAGCCTATTGGAGCCCTAGGAATTGTCACGTTACAGCTAAGATCCTGACTCTTCAATAAACAGAAGCAAGAACAACAACACCTTGTCAGACAGGGTACTTCCTGCATGAAACCTTCTCAGGTTTTTGCCTGCTATAGGAGTTCTGTATACTCACAGACACCATTCAAACAGTTTTAGAAACTTTAGGGTGTTTTCTATCCAAACCTGAACAATAATATGCATATTCGAGCTTCTGAGTTGGTGTAGGAGGCAGTTAAAAATGGGCACATATTTTTTCCAAAATTCTCAATGCTGCCCCCTAGCCCGTAGAGGTTAAAATCCCCTGCGACAATAATTGCAGCCTCTGGATATGTAGTTTCCAGTTTACGTAGAGTCCAGTGAAGTTCCTTGAGGGCCGTCTTGGTGTTCGCTTGAGGGAGAATGTACACAGCTGTGACTATAACTGACGAGAATTCTCTTGGTAGGTAAAATGGCCAGCATTTGATTGTAAGGAATTCTAGGTCGGGTGAGCAGAAGAACTTGAGTTCCTGTATGTTGTTATGATTACACCATGAGGTGTTTATCTCTGTCGGCGCGATGCATGGAGAAGCCCGGTGGCTGAACCGATTCCGACAACATATCCTGAGAGAGCCATGTTTCCGTGAAACAGAGAATGTTACAATCTCTGATGTCTCTCTGGAAGGAAACCCTTGCTCGAATTTTGCCTGCCTTGTTGTTAAGAGACTGAACATTGGCGAGTAGTATACTCGGGGGGGGGGGGGGGGGGGGGGTATATGCACGTCTACGGGGGTATATGCACGATGTGCACGTCTACGGAGCCTGACCAGAAGGCTGCTCCGTCTGCCCCTTCCGTTGTTTTGGGTCTGCTACTGGGATCAGATCCATTGTCCTGGGTGGTGGTCCAAACAGAGGATCCCCTTTGGGAAAGTTGTATTCCTGGTCGTAAGTTGACATTGCTCTTATATCCAATAGTTCTTCCCGGCTGTATGTAATAAGACTTAAGATTTCCTGGGTAACAATGTAAGAAATAATACATAAAAAAATCTAAATACTGCATAGTTTCCTAAGAATGCGAAGCGAGGTGACCATCGCTGTCGGAGCCATTATAATCAATCATATATTGTAGGCTATCTAACTGTGCCGAAAACATTTCTAACTGCCTACAAACAAAATAAATATATAGCTGGCTACTAGACAGAGGCACTGTCCATTCAGCACCACAACAGAGCCCCACTATGCCTACCTGTAGGCCAGGGTTTCCCAAACTCGGTCCTTGGGCCCTCCCTAGGTGCACATTTAGATTTTTTTCCCCTCACTATACAGCTGATTCAAATAACCAACTCATCATCAAGCTTTGATATTTGAATCAGCTGTGTAGTGCTAGGGCAAAAACCAAAAGGTGCACCGAGGGGGAGTCCCAGGACTGAGTTTGGTAAACCCTGCTGTAGGCTACCGAGGCCCTGTCCATTCAACAGTTCTGAATCATAGGCTCGGTCTTAGCTCCCTATAAAAAGGAATGTGGTGCCTCCCGAGTGGCGCAGTGGTCCAAGGCACTGCATCACAGCTCTAGCTGTGCCACTAGAGATTCTGGGTTTGAGTCCAGGCTCTGTCGCAGCCGGCCGCGACCAGGAGACCCATGGGGCGGCGCACAATTGGCCCAGCGTCGTCAGGGTTAGGGGAGGGTTTGGCTGGCAGGGATGTCCTTGTCCCATCGCGCACTAACTACTCCTGTGGCGGGCCGGGCGCAGTGCATGCTGACACGGTCGCCAGGTGTACGGTGTTTCCTCCGACACATTGGTGCAGCTGGTTTCTGGGTTAAGTGGGCATTGTGTCAAGAAGCAGTGCGGCTTGGTTGGGTTGTGTTTTGGAGGATGCACGGTTCTCGACCATCGCCTCTCCCGAGTCCTTACTGGACTTGCAGCGATGAGATAAGACTGTAACTACCAATTGGATACCACGAAATTGGGGAGAAAAATGGGTAAAAAAAGGGATGTGTAGATTTTCCTTTTGTACTTCGTAATTTTTCAGCATTCTTTGGTCTTGTTTGTTTGTCTTCTTGCGTCCTTGTTGATTGTAGGCCTAAGTAAGTCCTTTGATATAGGCTTTGCTTTTTATTTAAATTAATGTGTAGAATTTATCTGGCATAGTCAGCTGTTTTATGCACCTGTTACTTTCACATTGGTATCAGCATTTGAAGTCGGCCTTGTTGTGACTTGATAGAGTCTATTGCTGTATGCATCTATTTCATGTTGCAATATATCCTCCGTTCCACAAGTAAATGAGTCAATTTATGATGAATTTGAGTAGTGGTTGACACTGTACACGCAGTTCCACAGACCTTTAACTTCTATGGGCTAGGTGGGATGTGACCGTCCCAACTGCGGGACACACTATTCAATAGCATGGCGCGAAATACAAAACAGCAAAACAGCAAAAATCTCATAATTTCATTTTCTCAAACAATCAACTATTTTACACCATTTTAAAGATAAACTTTTCGTTAATCTAACCACATTGTCCGATTTCAAAAAGGCTTTACGGCGAAAGCATAAAATTTGATTATGTTAGGACATAAACTTCACAAGAAAAACCACACAGCCATTTTCCAAGCAAGGACATGCATCACAAAAACCAAAAATACAGCTAAAATATTCACTAACCTTTGATGATCTTCATCAGATGGCACTCATAGGACTTCATGTTACACAATACATGTATGTTTTGCTCGATACAGTTTATATTTATATCCAAAACCCCCATTTTACTTTGGCGCGTGATGTTCAGAAAATGTATTCCCACCAAAACTCCGGTGAATGTGCACATCAATTTACAAAAATACTCATCATAAACGTTGATAAAATTTACAACAGTTATTGAAAGAATTATAGATATACTTCTCCTTAATGCAACCGCTGTGTCAGATTTGCAATAAATGTGCTTCAGGGCAACCGGAGTCCCTGTGTTTATAGACCCGTATTTGGATTGAGCGGCTAATGTCCCTTTTTCTGTCCGACATTGTAAACGCTGCTTCTGTGCTCTGTGGTCCCCGTGTGAGAGGCAGTGTGTGTGTGTGTGTGTGTGTGTGTGTGTGTGTGTGTGTGTGTGTGTGTGTGTGTGTGTGTGTGTGTGTGTGTGTGTGTGTGTGTGTGTGTGTGTGTGTGTGTGTGTGTGTGTGTGTGTGTGTGTGTGTGTGTGTGTGTATGTGTGTGAGAGACAGAGAGAGCTAGAGAATGTCTTCAACCTTCAGGATTGTCTTTCGTCTGGACTAGATACTTAGCTATACATAGAGGGAGTTCTGTTAGGTAATTGCACATACATGTACATACAGTGCATTCAGAATGTATTCAGATCCCTTGAGTTTTTTCACATTTTGTTACGTTACAGCCTTATTTGTAGGCCGTCATTGTAAATAAGAATTTGCTCTTAAAATGACTTTCCAATTTAAATAAATAAAATAAATTCCATAATGGATTAAATATATTTTCAGTCTACACACAATACCCCATAATGACAAAGCAAAAACAGTTGTTTTTTTGCAAATAAAAATAAAGTAGAAACAGACATACATTATTTACATAAGTATTCAGACCCTTTGCTATGAGACTCAAAATTTAGCTCAGGTGCATCCTGTTTCCATTGATCATCATTGAGCTGTTTCTACAATTTGATTGGAGTCCACCTGTGGTAAATTCAATTGATTGGACATGATTTGGAAAGGCACACATCTGTCTATATAAGTTCCCACAGTTGACAGTGCATGTTAGAGCAAAAACCAAGCCGTGAGGTTGAAGGAATTGTCCGTAGAGCTCCGAGACATATCTGGCGAAGGGTACCAAAAAAAGTCTGCAGCATTGAAGGTCCCCAAGAACACAGTGGCCTCCATCATTCTTAAATGGAAGAAGTTTGGAACCACTAAGACACTTCCTAGAGCTGGCCACCTAGCCAAACTGAGCAATCGGGGGTAAGGGCCTCGGTCAGGGAGGTGACCAAGAACCTGATGGTTATTCTGACAGAGCTCCAAAGTTCATCTGTGGAGATGGGAAAACCTTCCAGAAGGACAACCATCTCTGCAGCACTCCACCAATCAGGCCTTTATGGTAGAGTGGCCAGACGGAAGCCACTCCTCAGTAAAAGGAGTTTGCCAAAAGGCACCTAAAGGACTCTCAGACCATGAGAAGCCAGATTCGCTGGTCTGTTTAAACCAAGATTGAACTCTTTGGCCTGAATGCCAAGCGCCACGTCTGGAGGAAACGTGGCACCATCCCTACGCTGAAACATGGTGGTGGCAGCATAATGCTGTGGGGATGTTTTTAACAGCAGGGACTGGGTTACTAGTCAGGATCGAGGGAAAGATGAACGGAGCAACGTACAGAGAGATCCTTGATGAAAACCTGCTCCAGAGCACTCTGGACCTCATACTGGGGTGAAGGTTCACCTTCCAACAGGACAATGACCCTAAGCACACAGCCAAGACAACGCAGGAATGGCTTCAGGACAAGTTTCTCAATGTCCTTGAGTGGCCCAGCCAGAGCCCGGACTTGAATCCAATTGAACATCTCTGGAGAGACCTGAAAATAGCTGTGAAGCGACATTCCCCATCCAACCTGACAGAGCTTGAGAGGATCTGTAGCGTCATAGCGAAGAATACTCTAGGCTGTAATTGTTGCCAAAGGTGCTTCAACTAAGTACTGAGTAAAGGGTCTTAATACTTATGTAAATATGATATTTCAGTGTTATATTTTTAATAAAGTTGCGAAAATGTACCACAACCTGTTTTGCTTTGTCATTATGGGGAATTGTGTGTAGGTTTTTGAGGGAAAAAAACGATTTAATCAATTTTAGAATAAGGCTGTAACGTAATAAAATGTGGAAAAAGTCAAGAGGTCTGAATACTTTCCGAATGCACTGTATACTATGGAAACTCCTCCATGGAGATTCCTATATATGGACCAAAATAAAAGGACACAGTTTCTCTTCACAAATAGAAAAGAAAGGCCAAACTACCACTGCATGTTATAATATAATAGGTTATAATATCAACAATTATGTTTGAATCACTCACCTCACTTCAAAACATATAATTTCCCCACACAGCTAACAACCCATTCCGATTTCACTCATAGTACTGGCAGGCCCTTTAAATCCATCTGTGGAGCAGCAGTAGCTGATAGCCCCATTGCAGCAGAGGAAAGGAAGGGTGCATATAGAGTGGCCACAATCAATATGGGGAATCAATCTGTGAGATGGAGGGATGTGATGGATGGATCTAGCAGGAAGCAGCGTGTGTGTGTGTGTGTGTGTGTGTGTGTGTGTGTGTGTGTGTGTGTGTGTGTGTGTGTGTGTGTGTGTGTGTGTGTGTGTGTGTGTGGGGCAGGATGCAGCCTGAACTGAGTGGTGCTCTGGTGATGGGGATGATGATGATGAGGCTGGGATATGGAGATGTGGCGAGGTAGCAGAACACTAGCAAGAGTGCGTGGGTCTGTGTGTGTGTGTGTGTGTGTGTGTGTGTGTGTGTGTGTGTGTGTGCGCAAAGCTTCCTCCATAGGATTGATGGAAGTGTGTCTGTGGGGTGGGGTGATGCCAGGGCATCGTGATCGTAAACATTTGTGTGCGTGTGTTCCCACCGGTCTGGTCTGATCTGGACTGCAAGGTCAAACAAGGAGAGAAGCGTAGCTCAGTTCTGTGACTACAAACTCTACTGGAACTATACATAATTTCCAGCTGTTTCCTCATCTAGCAGCAATAGATTGTATCTTCTCTCTACTTTTCATATCTCATTGATGCAATACTCCAGTCATCCAGGGTGACCCACAATCTGGGTTATGGATATAAAGGGATAGAAGCCAGAAAAGTAAGGATCCAAGTGTTATGTACAGTGTGTGTTATAGGTTGGATGAGGTGAATATATCTATTGTTGACAGGATACAAGTGTACAGCCAGGGATTATTAGTGTACAGTTGTGTGTGCCATGGGCTTGATGTGCACTGTGTGTGTGTGTGTGTGTGTGTGTGTGTGTGTGTGTGTGTGTGTGTGTGTGTGTGTGTGTGTGTGTGTGTGTGTGTGTGTGTGTGTGTGTTGTGTGTGTGTGTGTGTGTGTGTGTGTTACGGGCTTGAAGTGCACAGTGTGTGCTATGGGTTAGATAAGGTACTGTAGCTTTTCTACTTTTCCTTCGCCTTACTCTGGGTTGTTTGGATTAGGATTGTTCTCAAAGTGTTCATGAGTGCTTGGGTCAGATATGCGTGTGTGTTGTGTGTGTGCGTGTGTGATGGGATTGTCAGTGGTGTAAAGTAAAAATACTTTAAAGTACTACTTAAGTAGTTTTTTGGGGTAACTTTTACTTTTACTCCACCACATTCCTAAAGAAAATAATGTACTTTTTACTCCTTACATTTTTCCTGACACCCAAAATACTCGTTACATTTTGAATGCTTAGCAGGACAAGAAAATGGTCTAATTCACGCACTTATCAAGAGAACATCCCTGGTCATCCCTACTGCCTCTGATCTGGCACACTTACTAAACACAAATTATTTGTTTGTAAATTGTGTCTGAGTGTTGAACTGTGCCCCTGGCTATCCGTAAAAAAAAGAAAATAGTGTCATCTGTTTTGCTTAAATATAAGGCATTTTAAATGATTAATACTTTTACTTTTGATACTTAAGTACATTTAAAACCAAATACTTTTAGACTTTTACTCAAGTAGTATTTTACTGGGTGACTTTTACTTTTAATGAGTCATTTTCTTTTAAGGTATCTTTACTTTTACTCAAGTATGAAAATTGGGTACTTTTTCCACCACTGGTGATTGTGCGCTGAGTGGTTGCTAGTGTCAGAAGTAAATATTAAGTAAGCAAGATTTAATGAATTTGTTTTTTTCTCTCTTTCCTCCTTTTGGATAACAAGATGGATTTGTTTTGCACTTTGGATGAGCTGCTGCAGGAACTGAGTTTCGGGGTCAGTGTTTCAAGTTTTAATGTAACATGCACAAGTACAGTGAAATGCCTTTCTTGCAAGCTCTAACTAGGGCTGTTGCGGTGACTGTATTACCGTCACACCGGCGGTCACGAGTCATGAAGGCAGTGAAATTCCACGTGACCAAGCTCTGATTATACTGATGGTAATTAGTAGCCTAACAAACTTGCTGACTGCCTGGGACTCAGCACTCTACAGTCCCTCTAATCACTCTGACGTCAATGCAAATGTAATAAAAAAAATCGAATCAAACACTTCGTGATAGCCCATGAGCTCATGTTGCGCAACATTTCTATAGGCTATGCAATTGGGTGAGAAAACAGAGTGATGGCCTCCACTAAAAAGAGGAGGATCCCATCAGCTTTCTATAGGCTAAGCCTACTAGATTTATTTCTCAACTTTCTTAATATTAAGCACACTTCTTATCTTTACAACAGGAGTATAGCCTACCTGGCTGGCATGAAATTGAACCATTGGAAAAGCATCCTCCATTCACAATTTAAGTGCATAGATGACATGTATTTTTTCCCGCTGGCCTTGTTTTGAGACAGGTGCATAATGGTCCATTCTAAATCAAAACAAATTTCACACATATATTATTTAGTATTTGTAAAGACAAGATTATATCAAGAATAGTCTGATGAGTGACAATATTAGCCTATCACTTGTGAATTATATAATATCACTTGTGAATGATGCCCAGCATAAGAAATAAACAATGCCTTTTTTTCACTCAACTTTTTCAAATCATAGTCGCACACCTCAGGTAGCCAATTTTTTTTTTTAACTAGGCAAGTCAATTAAGAACAAATTCTTATTTACAATGGCAGCCTAGGAACAGTGGGTTAACTGCCTTGCTCAGAACAACAGATTTTTACCTTGTCAGCTCGGAGATTCGATCTAGCAACCTTTCAGTTACTGGGCCAACACTCTAACCACTAGGCTACCTAGCCTAACCCATAGGCCTACATGTTTTGATGAGGTTTGGCCAAATAACATCTTAAAATTAAGCACATTAATCTGCTTCACAAGGGGTGTAGACCCTAACTGGCATACATAAGCAGCGCTTGAGTTTCAAGTTTGGGGAAGATCATTTTCACCATAAAAATGCACCTTTGTAATAAAAGCATTACATGCATAATCACATTTGCGGTCCTTTCTATTTTATTCAGCTTTGTTCAATTGTATTCTTCATAGTATAAAATAATACACTCCTAAGTAAGCATTTCACTGAGGTATTCGGCACATGTGACAAGTACAATTTGATTTGATTTGTTTGGCTAATAAATTAAAACGTTACTTTGAACTACTTTTGGGTACCTTGTTAACATTACATCATTAAATCCACGTCTTAAACGTTGCTACATTTTTGAAATGGCAAAGAAAACATGTAATCTGCTTGACACATTAAAGTTGCTTACCTTACAGATCACAAAGTCAGGTAATTTCCACTCCATTCATATGCAAATATATTTGATTCATACCATGGCTTGTCTGGCTATCATTTTTTTATTGAACCTGCCCTTCCCTTGTCTACACTGAAATAATATATTTTCAGTAGTCCTCCACTATGATTCATTTTTTTATATCTCGCATAGCTCATTAGCACACCCTTGTGGTTAAATACACTGCTCAAAAAAATAAAGGGAACACTAAAATAACACATCCTAGATCTGAATGAATGAAATAATCTCATTAAATACTTTTTTCTTTACATAGTTGAATGTGCTGACAACAAAATCACATAAAAAGAATCAATGGAAATCCAATTTATCAACCCATGGAGGTCTGGATTTGGAGTCACACTCAAAATTAAAGTGGAAAACCACATTACAGGCTGATCCAACTTTGATGTAATGTCCTTAAAACAAGACAAAATGAGGCTCAGTAGTGTGTGTGGCCTCCACGTGCTTGTATGACCTCCCTACAATGCCTGGGCATGCTCCTGATGAGGTGGCGGATGGTCTCCTGAGGGATCTCCTCCCAGACCTGGACTAAAGCATCCGCCAACTCCTGGACAGCCTGTGGTGCAACGTGGCGTTGGTGGATGGAGCGAGACATGATGTCCCAGATGTGCTCAATTGGATTCAGGTCTGGGGAACGGGCGGGCCAGTCCATAGCATCAATGCCTTCCTCTTGCAGGAACTGCTGACACACTCCAGCCACATGAGGTCTAGCATTGTCTTGCATTAGGAGGAACCCAGGGCCAACCGCACCAGCATATGGTCTCACAAGGGGTCTGAGGATCTCATCTCGGTACCTAATGGCAGTCAGGCTACCTCTGGCGAGCACATGGAGGGCTGTGCGGCCCCCCAAAGAAATGCCACCCCACACCATGACTGACCCACCGCCAAAGTCCCCCCTTGGGCTGTGCCGTGGCGGAGATCTTTGTGGGCTATACTTGGCCTTGTCCCGGGATGGTATGTTGATGGTTGGAGGTATCCCTCCAGTGGTGTGGAGGCTGTGCTTTGGCAAAGTGGGTGGGGTTATATCCTACCTGTTTGGCCCTGTCCGGGGGTTTCATCGGATGGGGCCACAGTGTCTCCTGACCCCTCCTGTCTCAGCCTCCAGTATTTATGCTGCAGTAGTTTATGTGTCGGGGGCTAGGGTCAGTCTGTCACATCTGGAGTATTTCTCTTGTCTTTTCCGGTGTCCTGTGTGAATTTAAATATGCTCTCTCTAATTCTCTCTTTCTCTCTTTCTTTCTTTCTCTCTCTCGGAGGACCTGAGCCCTAGGACCATGCCTCAGGACTACCTGGCTTGATGACTCCTTGCTGTCCCCAGTTCACCTGGCCGTGCTGCTGCTCCAGTTCCAACTGTTCTGCCTGCAGCTATGGAACCCTGACCTGTTCACCAGACATGCTACCTGTCCCAGACCTGCTGTTTTCAACTCTCTAGAGACAGCAGGAGCGGTAGAGATACTCTCAAAGATCGGCTATGAAAAAGCCAACTGACACTTTCTCTTGTTACTGACTTGTTGCACCCTCAACAACTACTATGATTATTATTATTTGACCATGCTGGTCATTTATGAACATTTGAACATCTAGGCCATGTGCTGTTATAATCTCCACCCGGCACAGCCAGAAGAGGACTGGCCACCCCTCATAGCCTGGTTCCTCTCTAGGTTTCTTCCTAGGTTTTGGCCTTTCTAGGGAGTTTTTCCTAGCCACCGTGCTTCTACACCTGCATTGCTTGCTGTTTGGGGTTTTAGGCTGGGTGTCTGTACAGCACTTTGAGATATCAGCTGATGTAAGAAGGGCTATATAAATAAATTTGATTTGATATGAATAATAACGTCAGCTATGGAGCCAGCCAGCTAACGTTAGCTAGCTAGCTAACAGTACACTTTAGCTTGAAATGAATCCACTTTCTGTCAAAATTAGAAACATGTAATATCTGAAAATGTAGCTAGCTATCTTACCTGCATACATCATCATGCATGATGGATGCGTCTCCCTGTCAGGAATGCCATACCACAGTTGCCCTTAGTTTGAAGATGTAATCCGGAGACAAGTGTTTTCTCCATCTCTTTAGCTGTCATACTCTGATTCCACTGATTTCAAAACATGATCCTCCAGAAAGTGGAGAGCAACACTTATGCAGCTCCACCACACAATACATCAAAAAAAGAAGCTTTCAACAGGATTACCAACACATACTGACGAGCTCAAATAGACAGAAGCCCTCTATATGGTAGGCCAATCGGAACTCATCTCTCGGCATGTCAAGCACACTCATTATCTCAGCCAATCATGGCTAGTGGGAAGATTGCTGCCTTTTTCTGTGGCTTAACCAACAAGGCTTGTAATTTCACAATTTTATTCATATTTACAGACGGTATACAAGTTTGTTATGAAGGCACATGAAAGTTCAGATGTTAGAGAAGGCATTTCTGCCAAAAAACGCATTTTGATAAAACATTTTTTTTTAATGTTTTAACGACTCTCGTGTGAAGTCGTGACTTGCGACATACCCCTAGTTTCCTGAATCGGATCACAAATGTCCTTTTCAGTCATTATTAACTTATCTTCTATCTCGCTGGGGGCTAAGCATATTACTCCCCCTTCTCCTCAGATACACATGGTTCTCCAAGACATCAGGGAACATAATACACTTTTAACATAGGATTTACGGTATGTTGCCTGTAAAAAGCAAGTGGGGCAATGTTTATATGACCCCTTTTTAAAAAAGGCCAATTTTTACCACATTCTTGCCGGCATAAGCCTTTTATACCTTCCTTGTGCATGCTGGCACCGGTGAAGAGGAGTAGGGATGCGTCGATATGGGCGGGCGTCTATTTGAATAAATCCATTGAATACACACCATCACAAAGAAATCCATTATTGGTTTGTTTAGGCAGGTCCTAAGAAATATTATAAGACTAATAAAATGTATTTAAAAAAAAAAAATAGAATAGCATATTTTGAGTTCAATTATGTTACTGGTCTGGTTACTGGCTACGTTGCTGCACCATGCATATGAAATCAATACTTCGTTATAGGGCCATGCACTACCCATAAAGCATATTCAGAACTTTCATTATTAAGAAACATCAAATACCGTAAAGAAATGGAAAAATACAGTGATATTATATTTAGGCCATACCGTCCAGCCCCAGATACACATGGTGTACACCAGGGCTCTCCAACACTGTTCCAGGAGAGCTACTGTCCTTTAAGTTTTCAATCCAACCCCAGTTATAACTAACCTGATTCAACTTTAAACACATTTACAGTAGGGTATTTACACGTGCCAGGGGGTTATGGAGAGCTTAAAGTGTTGAATTGTGCAATAGTTGTGCAGTAACAATATAAGTCCAATAGTGGCAGTCATGGCGTGTGTAGCGTGAATGTGTGTGTGTGAGTGTAGTTGTGTGTGTATGTGTTGTGTTTTAGTGAATGTGTGAGAGGGCCTGGGATGAAGAGGGGGAGGAGGCGTGATGGGTGGTCAATGCTGTAATGGTGTGTTCCTCGTCTGAGATCTCAATGTCTTCCACAGAGGAATGAAGGGATGACTGCAGGAAGGAAAGGAGAGAATTCATGATTTTCACACACCTTTGCATCATTGCACAATCCCTGCTAACAATACACCGATGTTTCAGTACAATCAGATTCCTACAATATTTCCAAGAACAGGGTGAGATGTTCTTACCTGACTCTGTACAGGTGTGTGTGTGCCCCCTGTCTAGTCCTTGATCATTAGGCCCAGGTTGGCATGTTCCATGGAGACTAGTCTGGTCGTCTGTAGTAGGGACGTGGGGAGGCAAGGTGGAGGAGGAGGAGGGAGTGGCTGGTGCAACTACAGTGCGATTCTTCCTCCCCTCTCCACAGGGGAAGCAGAGGGTTGTGTTGGGATCGAGGGTCCTTGTTATCAGACCCAGAGCCCCTCTCCCCAGAACCAGCCCAACTGGTCTGGGCATGGTACACTGAGTAGGGCTCTAGGCGAGAGGAGACGGAGGGATCATGGGGAGAGTGAGGGGGCAGGTCTTTAGAGGAAGAGGAGGACTAGGAGGGGTAGGAGGAGGACAGAGGCGGGGACAGGCTGTTGGAGGAATGGTGGGAGTTGGAGTTGAATCTAGGGTCAGAGCTGTTGGAGCAGTTGCTGTCTCTGTCTCTCGTGTCCCGATTGTGGCTGCTGCTCCGCCTCCGACTGCTGCTGCGGTGGTTGTGTGAGTTACGTAGTCTGCCGTGGTCTCTGTAGCCCACGCTATCCCATTTGTAGCCCCTCTCCCCTCTCTCTCGCTCTGAGTGGTGTGAAGGGTGGGAATACTTGGAGGAAGAGTTCGCCTCCTGGCAAGATTACCTTCTAGAGACGATCCCACCGGCACCATACTGCCCTCCTGGGTCCCTGTCCCGCTCTCTGTCCCTGTCCCTCTCTCTGTCCCTGTCTGCCAGGAGGAGCTAGAGAATAGTAAGTGAGTAGTACAGTCAGTACACCAAGTCATCCCAGCACCATTACACATAAACATTCTTATACGTTATATGCCACAATCACAACTGTAAGGCCTACAGCATAGACATTAGTAGACACAGACACACAAGTGTAACGTACCTGGCTGAGAAGTCAGTGGCAGTGTACAGTGTAGCCCTGCTGCTGGTGAGGCAGGTACTGCATGGCCTGGAACGCTGAGGCACTTGGACACAGACGGGACATAACAAGGGGTTTATGAATGAAGCACTCACACAGACAGCATACACACTATGCTTCACATTCTTATAATGACCTCAACACAGTCACCTTGAGAAACATAATAGCAACAGATACATAGCCTATTCCCAGATCTGTTTGTGCTGTCTTGCCAACTCCTTTGATCATTGTCGAACATGTTTGGCATAACAATGACCATATGAGTTGGCATGACGACAGATCTGGGACCAGGCTACCAGACATTACATACTTTAAATCTCACATAGACAGCACGTCTCTGAAATAACGTTTACATTCAAAATCCAAACCGGTTACTTCTGGACTGTGAGCTGCTGGTGTAGCTGACAAGCTGCTGGTGTACCTGAGTTCGTATCCTCTTCCCAACCCCTCCTCCACTATTTTATAATTTTTTACTTAAGTTCTTTACATTTTGAATCCATTATTGTTTGTTTTAACAAATCAAGCTTAGGAAGAAAAAAGGAGAACTCCACGCCCCCCCCCCCCCGTACCTTGCCAAACCTGACCTTCACCAGACAGATACATGGAGAAGAGGGATAGAAGAGGACATAAAGCCCTGAGATGTCCCCTGAGATCAATCTACAGGTTATGGAAAATTTGCTCTTTTAGTATTTCTCCAGTAGGTTTCCTCAATGAGGAAATGTCTACTTCTATGTCAACAATAATAAAGGATTATAGTAAACACTGCAGTAATGTCAGCAAAAACACTATAATGTAGTGTTTTTGTGGATTGTAGTATACTTTAGTATTTACTGCAGTGTTTTTGCGGACTGTAGTATATTGCAGTATTTACTGTAGTTTTTTTGCAGACTCTAGTATACTGTAGTATTTACTATAGTGTTATTGCTGACATTACTGCAGTGTTTACTATAATCCTTTATTATTGTTGACATAGAAGTAGACATTTACTACAGTATACTAGAGTCTGCAAAAAAACTACAGTAAATACTGCAATATACTACAGTCCGCAAAAACACTGCAGTAAATACTAAAGTATACTACAATCCACAAAAACACTACATTAATTACTATTCTATATACTACAGTTGTATTTTACTACAGTATGTATACTATAGTTAACTGTAAATACTGCAGTATGCTAGAGTTAATACTAGAGTAGTCACTGCAGTGAATACTACAGTAAAGTTAGCAAAACACTACAGTGAATACTATATTATTTATACCATAGTATACTATAGTATGTTTTCATGTGGGCAACGCCATATTTGGTCATCCACAGCTGAGGCACTTCATTCAGTTCCCGTTCCCATTCCAAGATGAGGGGGAGGGAGGGTGAGAGGAGAGGAGAGGAAAAGGAACATGTCCATTCTTGGCTATGAGGGATGGAAACGTGACCTGTTCACCAGCTAAATGTCACCAGAGCCAGGTTGTCACCACCAGGCAGTGTGTGTGTGTGCGTGCGTGTGTGAGACCGCCAGGCCGAATGGGGATGGAGCAAGACAACTTTCATGCTCGTGAGTCACAGAGCATAGAGGAGAGCAGAGGAGGGTTCCTGGCCTGGATAATAGCACTATTCTCCCTCTTTCTCGTACATACTATAAATACAAAGTTGCTGACAGGTGAATAAAATAAAGGTACATAGCCATGCAATCTCCATAGACAAACACTGGCAGTAGAATGGCCTTACCGAAGAGCTCAGTGACTTTCAACATGGCACAATCATAGGATGCCACCTTTCCAACAAGTCAGTTTGTCAGATTTCTGCCCTACTAGAGCTGCCCCGGTCAACTATAAGTGCTGTTATTGTGAAGTGGAAATGTCTAAGAGCAACAGCATTTCAGCCACGAAGAGGTAGGCCACACAAGTTCACTGAATGGGACCACCGAGTGCTGAAGTACGTAGCGCGTAAAATTTTCTGTCCTTGGTTGCAACACTCACTAGCGAGTTCCAAACTGCCTCTGGAAGCCATATCAGCATAAGAACTGTTCGACGGGTGCTTCATGAAATGGCCGAGCAGCCGCACACAAGCCTAAGATCACCATGCGCAATGCCAAGTGTCGGCTGGAGTGGTGTAAAGCTCCCCGCCATTGGACTCTGGAGCAGTGGAAACGCGTTCTCTGGAGAGATGACTCCATGGCTTCACCATTGTGTGTGTGTGTGTGTGTGTGTGTGTGTGTGTGTGTGTGTGTGTGTGTGTGTGTGTGTGTGTGTGTGTGTGTGTGTGTGTGTGTGTGTGTGTGTGTGTGTGTGTGTGTGCGTGTGAGGTGAGAGTCTCCCGCCATGCTCTGGAGGGGGGCGGTAGAGGAAAGGAGACGGTGTGAACGTGAACGTGATGAGAGTAGGGGACAAAGAGTTCAGACTGCTGCAGACTAGTACTGTTTCACTCTCTAAGCTCTCCCTCTAGCTCTCTTTCTCTCTCTGTCTGTCTGCTGCTGCAGTGTCTCGCTCTGTTTTCACCTCCTTCCATCTCTCTGTCTGATTGCTGCTGCGCTCTCTTTCTCCTTCTGCCTCTCTCTCTCTTGCTCTCTCTTTCTCTCTGTGTGTCTCTCTCTCTCTCTCTCTCTCTCTCTCTCTCTCTCTCTCTCTCTCTCTCTCTCTCTCTCTCTCTCTCTCTCTCTCTCTGTGTCTGAGGCTCCATACTCAGACATCCATTAATTATTCAGTGTTGCACTGCAGGTTTTCCCCCCTCTCCACCTCCACCGCTACTCTGCTCTCTGCACCACTGCCCCATCCGTACTGATGCTCACAATTCCTACACCTCTAGAACGTTTTTCATCCTCTCTTTTTCAAAGGTCTTTCTTTCATTTCTTCCTTACTCTCTTTCCTATTTTTCTCTGTCTTTAGTATTTGATTCTTAGTTTAGTTTTACTGGTGTGTATGTGTGGTAGGAGTCCCCTCCTGCTTAGTATTCACCGGGTGTTTCTGCAGGGCACTTCTGGGGGTCCTCACGTACACACACACACGCACGGCATGCAAGTCAGCAGCAGGGCTTTCCTGCTCTCCTTCCAGCCCCACCTACACCACCCTTCCATAATGATCACGTCCGCCCCACCCCTACACCTTCTTTTTATGGATCCTTTGCCTCTTCTCTCCTACTCTCTCTTTCCTTCTACAAGTCCTGGAATCCATACTTTTTCAACCCTGATGCAACCACAATCCTAAGCAGCTATTCACTGTGCGGCATCAGAGCCAGACAGAGTATTGACGCAGGCAGCTACGCAGGCAGGCAGCTACGCAGGCACGGGAGTGATACTATGGTAGAGAAAGGATGGGAGGGGGCAGTACCATGATATCTGGTAAATGGCAACAAATTCATAATCTTCATTATCACAATGTTTCTAAGAATATGATCATGGCATTTCAAAGATTATGTATCCATCTTTTTGCTTTTCCTGGAAGAGGAAAAAGCAGAGGAGTGAGACAGCATGTGGGAAGCTATCAACCAATGTCACCATGGTTGTTCGATCAGCTTTGAGCTGATTTTGATTGTTTCTGACCAAACTTGTTGGGACTAGGGCTGTGGCGGTCATAAAATTTTGTCAGCGGGGTGATTGTCAAGCAAATAACTGCCGGTCTCACAGTAATTTAACATTAACTAACAAACACATTTAGCATCTCCTGGCTTCCACTTATAGCCTACAAGCCACTGATGCAGACCTTTGGAACATCTCCAAAAAGTCTAATAAGTCCATATAATATAGCTTACACCATCACAATAATTGTATAATTGTAATTGTATTTGAATTGTAACCATCAGGATGCTCTCAATGGCGCAGCTGTAAAACCTTTTGAGGATCTGAGGACACATGCCAAATCTTTTCAGTCTCCTGAGGGGGAATAGTTTTTGTAGTGCCCTCTTTACGACTGTTATGGTGTGCTTGGACCATGTTAGTTTGTTGGTGATGTGGACGCCAAGGAACTTGAAGCTCCCAACCTGCTCTACTACAGCCCCGTCGAAGAGAATGGGGGCATGCTTGGTCCTCCTTTTCCTGTAGTCCACAATCATCTCCTTAGTCTTGATCACGTTGAAGAAGAGGTTGTTGTCCTTGCAACACATGGTCAGGTCTCTGACCTTAAGGATGGTGTGGGAGTACAGTAGGGGACTGGGCACACACCCCTGAAGGGCCCCCGTGTTGAAGATCAGAGTGGAGGATTTGTTGTTACCTACCCTTACCACCTGGGGGTGCCCCATCAGGAAGTCTAGGATCTAGTTGCAGAGGGAGGTGTTTTGTCCCAGGGTCCTTAGCTTAGTGATGAGCTTTGAGGGCAAAATGGTGTTGAACGATGAGCTGTAGTCAATGAATAGCATTCTCACATAGGTGTTCCTTTTATCCAGGTGGGAAAGGGCAGTGTGGAGTGCAATAGAGATTGCATTATCTTTGGATCTGTTGGCGCGGTAGGCAAATTGGAGTGGGTCTAGGGTCTCTGGGATAATGGTGTTGATGTGAGCCATGACCAGCCTTTCAAAGCATTTCATGGGTACAGACGTGAGTGCTACGGGTCAGTAGTCATTTAGGCAGGTTACCTTAGTGTTCTTGGGCACAGAGACTATGGTGGTCTGCTTGAAACATGTTGGTATTACAGACTCAGACAGGAACAGGTTGAAAATATTAGTGACTACACTTGCCAGTTGGTCAGCGCATACTCGGAATACACGTCCTGGTAATCTGTCTGGCCCAGCGGCCTTGTGAATGTTGACCTGTTTAAAGGTCTTATCCACATCGGCTGCGGAGAGCGTGATCACACTGTCATCCGGAACAGCTGCTGCTGTCATGCATGTTACTTGCCTCAAAGCGAGCATAGAAGTTATTTAGCTCGTCTGGTAGGCTTGTGTCACTGGGCAGCTTTCGGCTGTGCTTCCCTTTGTAGTCTGTAATAGTTTGCAAGCCCTGTCACATCTGACAAGCGTCGGAGCCGGTGTAGTACGATTTGATCTTAGTCTTGTATTGACACTTTGCCTGTTTGATGGTTTGTTGGAGGGCATAGCGGGATTTCTTATACATTTCCGTGTTAGAGTCCAGCTCCTTGAAAGCGGCAGCTCTACCCTTTAGCTCAGTGGGAATGTGGCCTGTAATCCATGGCTTCTGGTTGGGGTATGTTCGTACAGTCACTGTGAGGGTGATGTCCTCAATGCACTTATTGATAAAGCCAGTGACTTATGTGGTGTACTCCTCAATGCCATCGGAAGAATCCCGGAACATGTTCCAGTCTGTACTAGCAAAACAGTCCTGTAGCTTAGCATCTGCTTCATCTGACCACTTCTTTATAGCCCGCGTCACTGGTGCTTCCTGCTTTAATTTTGCTTGTAAGCAGGAATGAGGAGGATAGAGTTATGGTCAGATTTGCCAAATGGAGGGTGAGGGAGAGCTTTGTATGCGTCTCTGTGTGTGGAGTAAAGGTGGTGTAGAATTATTTTCCCTCTGGTTGCACATTTAACATGCTGATAGAAATTTGGTAAAACTGATTTAAGTTTCCCTGCATTAAAGTCACCGGCCAACAGGAGCGCCGCCTCTGGATGAGCGTTTTCATGTTTGCTTATGGGGGAATACAGCTCATTTAGTGCGGTTTTAATGCCAACCGTGATATGTAGACAGCTACGAAAATTACAGATAAACTCTCTAGGTAGATAGTGTGGTCTATAGCTTGTCATAAGATACTCTACCTCAGGCTAGCAAAACCTTGAGACTTCCTTAGATATCGTGCACCAGCTGTTGTTTACATAAATGCATAGGCCTCCGCCCCGTGTCTTACCAGAGACTGCTGTTCTGTCTTGCCGATAAAATGTATAACCCGCCAGCTGTATGTTCTTTATGTCGTCATTCAGCCACGACTCGGTGAAACAAAAGACACAACAGTTTTTAATGTCCCATTGGTAGGATATACGTGCTTTCAGTTCGTCCCATTTATTTTCCATTGATTGAACGTTAGCTAGTAGAACGGAAGGCAAGGGCAGATTAGCCACTCGTTGCCTGATCCTCGCAAGGCACCCTGATCTTTTGCCTCGAAATCTCAGTTTCTTTCACCCAGCGAATCACGGGGATCGGGGCCTGGTCAGGTGTCTGCATTATATCCCTCGCGTCCAATTCATTGAAGAAGAATGCCTCATCCAATTTGAGGTGAATAATCCCAGTTCTGATGTCCAGAAGCTCTTTTCAGTCATAAGAGATGGTAGCAGCAACATTATGTGCAAAACAAGTTATGAACAGTGCGAAAAAACAAACAAAATAGCATGATTGGTTGAAAGCCGATAAGACGGCAGCCCTACCCTCCGGCGCCATCAGTTATTTATGCGTCTTTAGTTGTGATACAAATGTTGGGCTATATATTTGGATTTTTAATACATTCTAAGGCTGCATGATAAGACTAATGATGATTTGAAAAAAACTCTGCTTTGTTATTTGCACAGGCTGCACACCCTTCATCAGTCTCTCATTCACAATTTGACAAGCAATTGATAATGCCTCGAATTTCCCGGCAGCATCCACTTTGTGTGGCTGTAATGCCCCCTAAAAAACAGTGGCCTTTCTGCTCTTGGGCTGAATATAATAATTATCATTCCCTTCTCCCAGCTGCATGCTCCGAAGCACCTCTCAATGTCAGCCCCCGCCCCATCACACACACAAACACACACATGCCTAGGCTCAATCTGTCCCTAAATCTCTCATCACGATGGCTATTTGTGACAGGACTGTGTGTACAGTGCAGTACAGTCTGGCCTGGTTAGCAGAACAGTGCTATCCTCCTGTGACTGTCTCCTGGGCCTTAGGTAATCAGCCACACACTACAGGGACCACTGTGTCCTGCCCTACACGTAAGCACACAAGCATACACACAAACACAGTAACACACACAGAAACATACTGCTGCCTCCCTGTTAACGCTAAGCCACTGAGTGTAACACACTGATGTCAGTCATACCCTGACAGGATGGCTGCTCAGTTTAACAACATACTGTGCTGTACTTAACAGTCTAACCCTCACCCACTCACTGTTTTGTTTGTCTCTCACACAGTACAGTACACCACTGACACACACATAGGCATGAACACACACATACAAACAGAGGGAGATGCACATGAACACAAACAGACACACACACACACACACACACACACACACACACACACACACACACACACACACACACACACACACACACACACACAGCCACCATTTATTATCATGCAACTTTGATAAACAGTACATTGTTTTGGATCAAATAAAGCAAATGTACCAATGTTATTGATTCATGTGATTAATAATCTGACGTGCTTGAGCTGTAATGGCAATGACCTTTATGTCTGTATGCCAACGACTATTACAGTATTAAGACGTCCTTACAGCATGTCCTGGAGAGGTTGTTTTCACATTGTCTTGTACCGGTATTAAGATTCCTACACAACAAATTGGCCACTGTCACCTAGTGTTGATTTTTCATAGTAACATTTCTATTGTTGATTCAGGAGTTAAATTCACACTCATTGGTGTAAAATAACCCCAGTGTTGGTGATAACCAGTGTTTTGCATGCACATTGATAGAGTGTTACTCAAATATAAATAGCATACATTTTTTTCAACTAATCCGATAGGTTACTTGGACTAATTGCAGCCGTTACTGAAATGGTTGTTCCAGTATAGATGGTTTAGGTAGACTCATATCTTAGTCCTCTCAACCCTGGCAGTTATTCTGAATGTTTAATATCTCCACTCTGGCTGGATTCCAACAGGAATTACATATCACTTTAGAAGACACTTAATGTGATTTGTAGGCCTGATGTGGCATGTAAACTATTGGTTTAACCTCTCTGGGCCAGTGCTATTGGTTTAACCTCTCTGGGCCACCTACTCAACAGCCAGTGGAATCCCGTGGCGCGTTATTCAAATACCTTAGAAATGCTATTACTTCAATTTCTCAAACATATGACTATTTTACAGCATTTTAAAGACAAGACTCTCGTTAATCTAACCACACTGTCCGATTTCAAAAAGGCTTTACAACGAAAGCAAAACATTAGATTATGTCAGCAGAGTACCCAGCCAGAAATAATCAGACACCCATTTTTCAAGCTAGCATATAATGTCACATAAACCCAAACCACAGCTAAATGCAGCACTAACCTTTGATGATCTTCATCAGATGACTATCCTAGGACATTATGTTATACAATACATGCATGTTTTGTTCAATCAAGTTCATATTTATATCAAAAACCAGCTTTTTACATTAGCATGTGACTAGCATGTGACTAGCATTCCCACCGAACACTTCCGGTGAATTTACTAAATTACTCACGATAAACGTTCACAAAAAACATAACAATTATTTTAAGAATTATAGATACAGAACTCCTTTATGCACTCACTATGTCCGATTTTAAAATAGCTTTTCGGTGAAAGCACATTTTGCGATATTCTGAGTAGATAGCCCAGCATTCACAGGCTAGCTATTTTGACACCCACAAAGTGTGGTACTCACCAAACTCCGATTTACTATTAGAAAACTTTGATTACCTTTGGTGTTCTTCGTCAGAATGCACTCCCAGGACTTCTACTTCAATAACAAATGTTGGCTTGGTCCCAAATAATCCATAGTTATATCCAAACAGCGGCGTTTTGTTTGTGCGTTCAAGACACTATCCGAAGGGTAAATAAGGGTGACGCGCCCGACGCGTTTCGTGACAAAAAAAATCTAAATATTCCATTACCGTACTTCGAAGCATGTCAACCGCTGTTTAAAATCAATTTTTATGCCATTTTTCTCGTAAAAAAGCAATAATATTCCGACCGGGAGTGGTTGTTTTCGTTCAAAGAGAGAGAAAGGAAACATGGTGTCAGCTCGGGCACGCGCCTCAGTCTCATTGTCCTCAGATCGACCACTTACAAAATGTGCTAATGTTTTTCAGCCAGGGCCTGCAAAGCCACCATTCAGCTTTCTGGCGCCTTCTGAGAGCCTATGGGAGCGTTAGAAAATGTCACGTCATGCCAGAGATCCCCTGTTTTGGTTAGAGATGATCAAGAAGGCCATGAAATGGTCAGAGAGAGCGCTTCCTGTTTGGAATCTTCTCAGGTTTTGGCCTGCCAAATAAGTTCTGTTATACTCACAGACACCATTCAAACAGTTTTAGAAACTTTAGGGTGTTTTCTATCCAAATCAAACAATTATATGCATATTCTAGTTACTGGGCAGGAGTAGTAACCAGATTAAATCGGGTACGTTTTTTATCCGGCCATGCAAATACTGCCCCCTATCCACAACAGGTTTTAAGGCCACTGCATCAGGGTAAAACTAAGCCCTCAACATGAGGCCTTATTCATCTAATGGGAAAACCATAACATCTCACTCACTCACTCACTCACTCACTCACTCAGTTGTGGTGCTGGCTGGTTCCTGCCAGGCTGAGACAATCTCTGTGCCCCCTTTAACTGCACACCCTGGATGGCCTCCTGCACACACGCACGCACGCATAGACATACACACTCTTCGACCCCCCCCTCCCTCCCTCCTCAGTGCATCTCGTATTCATGCCCAGCCATCTGCCCTTCCTCTCCTCTCCTCTCCCCTCCAACACGACCAGGCAGCTCACACCGGAAACTCAGCATTCTTCCTTCAGAAAGAGGTTCCTTTGTCAGCGGAACAGAGCTTCCGAGAGAGATTTTTCACACACTCTTTTTCATTTCATTACTTTCAGACTGCGTTTTTCCTTTAAAAGAGCAGCCTATTGTACACAGCGAGACGTTAAAAACCGCCACACTGGAGCCTGGATGTTTAGCTATAGCAGAACAAGGAACAAGCAGTGATTCTGTCTCACACAGAAAATTGGCCAGTGGTACCTAGTGTTTATTTTTCAGTGTAACAATTCTAGTCTTGATTCAGGTGTTACAATAACTCTAAGTTTGAAATTAACACTCATTGGTGTAAAAGAACCCTAGTAAACCAGTGTTTAACAAAACCACGGCCATCATTTTCATGTTTACTAGCATGCTCTATTGAATGTCGATAAAAAAATATATATATTTCTGCATATACATTGATTGATTAATTAATCTTATGCTAGGCCTACTCAAATAAAGAATATAAATAACAAAAAAATATCTGAACTTATCCAATCTGTTATTTGGATTTATTGCAACAGTGCTAAAACGGTTGTTCCATTTAGATGCTTTAGATCACGTTTCAAACTCATTCCGTGGAGGGCTGAGTGTCTAACGGTTTTCACTCCTCCCTGGTACTTGATTTATGAATTAAGGCAGGTTTTCCCAAACTCTGTCCTCGGCACCCCAAGGGGTACAAGTTTCGTTTTTTCCCTAGCACGACACAGCTGATTCAAATAATGAACTAATCATCAAGCTCTGATCATTTAAATCAGCTGTGTAGTGTTAGGGAAAGAACCAAAATGTGCACTCCTTGGGGTCCCGAGGACCGAGTTTGAGAAATGCTGAATTAAGGTCACTGATTAGTAAGGAACTCCCCTCACCTGGATGTCTAGGTCTTAATTGTAAAGGAAAACAGACACTAGGCCCTCCATAGAATACGTTTGATGTTTCCTGTACACCATGAGTTTAAGGACACTGTATTAGAGTAAAACTATGCCCTCACAAAAGGCCTTAGGAAATATGTTGTAGTGTGTCAAAATAATTTAATTGAATGATAACATATTCACTTAGGATTTCACTTCATGAATGCCACAGGATTGAACATGGATGATGCAACAAGCATGTTGGGTTTTCTAATGATCAATTAGCGTTTTAAAATGATACACACAACATGCCATTGGAACACAGGAGTAATGGTTGCTGATAATGGGCCTCTGTACGCCTATGTAGATATTCCATAAAAAATCTGCTGTTTCCAGCTATAATAGTAATTTACAGTTGAAGTCGGAAGTTTACATACACTTAGGTTGGAGTCTTTAAAACTCATTTTTCAACCACTCCACACATTTCTTGTTAACAAACTATAGTTTTGGCACGTCGGTTAGGACATCTACTTTGTGCATGACACAAGTAATTTTTTCAACAATTGTTTACTGACAGATTATTTCATTTATAATTCACTGTATCACAATTCCAGTGGGTCAGAAGTTTACATACGAAGTTGACTGTGCCTTTAAACAGCTTGGAAAATTCCAGAAAATTATGTCATGGTTTTAGAAGCTTCTGATAGGCTAATTGACATCATTTGAATCAATTGGAGGTGTACCTGTGGATGTATTTCAAGGCCTACCTTCAAACTCAGTGCCTCTTTGTTTGACATCATGGGAAAATCAAAAGATATCAGCCAAGACCCCAGCAAAACAATTGTAGACCTCCACAAGTCTAGTTCATCCTTGGGAGCAATTTCCAAACGCCTGAAGGTACAACGTTCATCTGTACAAACAATAGTATGCAAGTATAAACACCATGGGACCACGCAGCCGTCATACCCCTCAGGAAGGAGACGCATTCTGTCCCCTAGAGATTAGCGTATTTTGGTGCAAAAAGTGCAAATCAATCCCAGAACAACAGCAAAGGACCTTGTGAAGATGCTGGAGGAAACGGGTACAAAAGTATTTACATCCACAGTAAAACGAGTCCTATATCGACATAACCTGAAAGGCCGCTCAGCAAGGAAGAAGCCACTGCTCCAAAACCGCCATAAAAAAGCCAGACTACAGTTTGCCACTGCACATGGGGACAAAGATTGTACTTTTTGGAGAAATGTCCTCTGGTCTGATGAAACAACAAAAATAGAACTGTTTGGACATAATGACAATCGTTATGTTTGGAGGAAAAAGGGGGATGCTTGCAAGCTGAAGAACACCATCCCAATTGTGAAGCACGGGGGTGGCAGCATCATGTTGTGGGGGTGATTTGCTGCAGGAGGGACTGGTGCACATCACAAAATAGATGGCATCAGGAGGTAGGAAAATTATTTGGATATACTGAGGCAACATCTCAAGACATCAGTGAGGAAGTTAAAGCTTGGTCACAAATGGGTCTTCAAAAAGGACAATGACCCCAAGCATACTTCCAATGTTGTGGCAAAATGGCTTAGGGTCAACAAAGTCAAGGTATTGGAGTGGTCATCACAAAGCCCTGACCTCAATCCTATAGAACATTTGTGGGGAGAACTGAAAAAGCATGTGCGAGCAAGGAGGCCTACAAACCTGACTCAGTTACACCAGCTCTGTCAGGAGGAATGGGCCAAAATTCACCCAACTTATTGTGGGAAGCTTGTGGAAAGCTACCCGAACCGTTTGACCCAAGTTAAATAATTTAAAGGCAATGCTACCAAACACTAATTGAGTGTACGTAAACTTCTGACCCACTGGGAATGTGATGAAAGAAATAAAAGCTGAAATAAATCATTCTCTCTACTATTATTCTGACATTTCACATTCTTTAAATACAGTGGTGATCCTAACTGACAAAAAACAGGGAATTTTTACTTGGATTAAATGTCAGGAATTGTGAAAAACTGAGTTTAAATGTATTTGGCTTGGGTGTATGTAAACTTCCGACTTCAACTGTACAACATTAACATTGTCTACACAGTATTTCTGATCAATTTGATATTATTTTAATGGACAAAAAAATTTGTTTTCTTTCAAAAACAAGTACATTTCTAAGTGACCCCAAACTTTTGAACGGTAGTGTAGATATTGAAGCAAACAATTAAAGTCTGCAACAGAGCATTCTGGGGAAATATTATATTAATAGGCGTGGTTATTAACACCAACACTGGGGTTCTTTTACACCAATGACTTAATTTAACACCTACAGATTTCATTCAGCACCTGAATCGACACTAGAAATGTTACACTGAAAAATCAACACTAGGTAACACTGGCCAATTTGCTGTGCACCATCTCCAGATTCTATTCATAAAGTATAACATTATGATCAAAGAGAGGCTGATGGGACTTCTATGCCACAAACAACAAAACTGTTACGCCAAAGATTGATTTGTGGCATCTTTGAGTTCTAGTGGGCAGGTTTAGATGAGTCATCACAGGCATCTGATGACATTTAATATCACAAACGTAGATTCATACAACAAAGAACGATAGAGATCTGTGGCCATTTAGAAACCGGATTTCCTGTGGCAAATTTTTATGATTCACACAAATGTCTGATTGCGTAGAATTTCACAAACACAGCGTAACATGAGCATGCTATTCATAACCTCTACGGGCCACGGGGGCAGTATTGAGAATTTTGAAAGAAATATGTGCCCATTTTTAACTGCCTCCTACACCAACTCAGAAGCTAGGATATGCATATTATTAACACATTCGGATAGAAAACACTCTGAATTTTCTAAAACAGTTTGAATGGTGTCTGTAAGTATAACAAAACTCATATTGCAGGCAAAAACCTGTGAAAAATAGATTAAAAAAAAGAGAATTTTGTGACTGTACTATTTAGTGTCATTGTTTTAAAGATACCACAGTGAGAAAGGATTCAGTTCGCAACTCCTACTGCTTCCACTAGATGTCAACGATCTTTAGAAAGTTGTTTGAAGCATCTGTGATAAATACACACCGAATTAGAAAGCTTACAAGTTGACACGTCATCACTTCATTTTTTGCGCCTGCGCATGAATCTGAGAAGAGTGCCTTTGTCATTATCGTTTATTCTAGACACTTGATAGGTTGTGTGAAAATATTACTGATGTTTACTGATGTTTCACGTTAAAAATGGAACAAAAGATTAGTGCTAAACAACGTTTGACATGTTTAAACAAACGTAAATAGATTATTTACTAGGTTTTCTTTAGTTTTTCGACGTGACTTTACACTGCCCACCTCATTTTGTGGGAGCCTACTGAACGCTAACTATTTGGACATAAATTATGAACTTTGTCAAAAGAAACCACATTTGTTCTGGACCTGGGATCTCTGGCAGCGCCTTCTGATGGAGATAATCAAAGGTAAGGGGATATTTAGAATGTTATTATCGATATTAGATGATGCTAATGCTAACGGTATAGCTTAGCTTAGCTTAGCATATAGCTTACTGTTGTTAGCATAGTACCCAGTTTATACAAAATGTGATTTCCCAGTAAAGTTATTTTGAGATCTGGCCCTTCGGTAGCAATTACGAGATGATAATATATTATTCTTTGAATGACAATATTATAATTTACCAATGTTTTCGAATAGTAATTCCGTGATTTGTAATGCTGGATTCACTGGGTGCATTCGAGCCGAAAAAAATTCTGAATTTCACCGCGACTGTAAATGCTGTTTTTGGATATAAATATGAACTTGATGGAACTAAAAATGCATGTATTGTATAACATAATGTCCTATGAGTGTCATCTGATGCAGATTGTCAAAGGTAAGTGCATAATTCTAGCTAGTTTTCTGTCTGTTGATGCCCTTCTTTGAATTGGCTAAACATTACACGCAGCTATTGTCAATGTACTCTCCTCACATAACCTAACTTTATGCATTCTCCGTAATGCCTCTGAAAATCGGACAGCGTGGTTAGATTTAGGAGATATATCTTTCAAATGGAGGAAAATAGTTGATTATTTGATTTTTTGAAATGATTACTCTTGCAGTTTTGAATTCCCCGCCATGGTCACATGACAATGAATCCCAATACCGGGATAAGATCGGGATAAGATCCTCAACAGGTTTTAACAATGGACTTCACTGTTGTCTTTCTGCTGAAAGGTTGGTGAGGGCAGGTGACTGCCGTAACCCATACATAAGTGATCTCTCTTTCTCTCACTCTCGCTCGCAATCTCCCTTGCTCTCTCTTGACATATCACTGACATCTAACGCTTTTCAATCTATAACAACACTACTATGTCCACTAATCTTGGTTTATTAGCCCAGTTACCCTAAATATAGCCCCCTCCGCCACGCAGACAGAGAAAACAGCGAGGAATAACTATGGAATTAATATTAAGCAGCACGTGTGTGTGTGTGTGTGTGTGTGTGTGTGTGTGTGTGTGTGTGTGTGTGTGTCAAGGTTTTGGTAGTAAATGTAAATTAAAACTAATCATGAAAAAATGATTTAGTAATGAAATAATTAACTGAAAATCATAATTAATTAACCTGTTTGTAAGACTATAATGAAATATCATCTTTGACACAGTCAAAACTAACAAAAATAAAATAAAGTCCATCACGAATTATGTTTAGTTTTCTGGGCAAAAATCTAATTTGGTTTTCAAGCTACATGCTACTGAATATAACTGGTAAATGTTGTCAGGAGATGGTGATTTTCAGAAGGCCTAGTTTGTCCATCACTATCACTAGCTATCACTGGCTAACAGGTAAAAGCTTGCTAACTTGATTCTTCTTACATGTACTACTAAAGTTAGAAATCAATGGATTGGTGTTAACATGGGATAATTTCAACCAATTGCTGTATGCAAGCCACCTCATATGTTTTGCAATAATCTCGATGCTATTACTTTCAAATCCAAGTCACTTTGACAATTACTTTATAATTTAACTTTACAAATACAAGAATGAGCAGGCCAATCAGCGGTCTAGAAGAGGATGTGCTGGCCAATCAGCAGTCTACTCACATGAATATTTTCAATGACTGGTATACACCCACACCATTCTGTTTTTGGGGTACACCCACGACATTCCAAAACAGAATCCTAATTACCATTTTGGAAGGAAAACTATTTCACTCGCATTGTTAGTAATTATAGATCATATTTCATAGAGACATTGGGGGAGGCCTACGATGGGCCAATATTTTCAGCCAGGTCGTTCAAGATTGAAGTCGAAATTGGACGTCTATCAACGTCCGAAGGAAAACCGTCCACTAGGGGCAACAGTGAACACTATTACTAATAAGTAGACTTGGGTTTTGGTAGTGTTGTGGACAGAGGTGGTGGATAGGTGTAATCTCATGACTCTGGCTCTGAAGGTTGCGTTTTTAATCCCAGTTGTGAGCATTAGTTTTTAATTTTTGGTTTTAAGCCTATCCCAAACCTTAACCCTTAACTTAATGAGTGCCTAAACTTGGAACAATACAGAGTAGCAGGAGCAATAAAAACACTTAAAAATATGACGTTTGGATAATGTAAATGACGTTTGGAGACCGTGGATGATGATTGGAGAACGTGGATGAATTCTGCAGTGAGACTTTGAGAGCTTGTTGATATTTTAGCCCGCATTGGGTCCACATCGTGCCAACGTGGACATGTTTGCTGAAGTTTACTGGATTACTACTCTAAGGCATGTGCTGGCAGACTGTAGTGGAATGGGGATCAGTAACGCGTGTGCGTGTGTGGACAGACGTCTGTGTGCTTGCATGCGTTCATAATGTTTGTGCATTTACTGTACGTGTGTGTGTGTGCGTCTGCATTTGTGCACGTCATCCATGTCCGTGTGTAAGTCATCCATCACCATGTGTTCAGTCGTGGCCAAAAGTTTTGAGAATGACAGAAATATTAATTTTCACAAAGTCTGCTGCCCCAATTTGTATGATGGCATTTGCATATACTCCAGAATGTTATGAAGAGTGATCAGATGAATTGCAATTAATTGCAAAGTCCCTCTTTGCCATGCAAATTAACTGAATGCCCAAAAAACATTTCCACTGCATTTCGGCCCTGCCACAAAAGGACCAGCTGACATCATGTCAGTGATTCTCACGTTAACACCGGTGTGAGTGTTGACGAGGACAAGGCTGGAGATCACTTTGTCATGCTGATTGAGTTCGAATAACAGTCTGGAAGCTTCAAAAGGAGGGTGGTGCTTGGAATCATTGTTCTTCCTCTGTCAATCATGGTTAACTGCAAGGAAACACATGTCGTCATCATTGCTTTGCACAAAAAGGGCTTCACAGGCAAGGATATTGCTGCCAGTAAGATTGCACCTAAATCAACCATTTATCGGATCATCAAGAACTTCAAGGAGTGAGGTTCAATTGTTGTGAAAAAGGCTTCAGGGCACCCAAGAAAGTCCAGCAAGCGCCAGGACTGTCTCCTAATGTTCATTCAGCTGTGGGATTGGGGCACCACCAGTGCAGAGCTTGCTCAGGAATGGCAGCAGGCAGGTGTGAGTGCATCTGCATGCACAGTGAGGCGAAGACTTTTGGAGGATGGCCTGGTGTCAAGAAGGGCAGCAAAGAAGCCACTTCTCTCCAGGAAAAACATCAGGGACAGACTGATATTCTTCAAAAGGTACAAGGATTGGACTGCTGAGGACTGGGGTAAAGTCATTTTCTCTGATGAATCCCCTTTCCGATTGTTTGGGGCATCCGGAAAAAGGTTTGTCTGGAGAAGACAAGGTGAGCGCTACCATCAGTCCTGTGTCATGACAACAGTAAGGCATCCTGAGACCATTCATGTGTGGGGTTGCTTCTCAGCCAAGGGAGTGGGCTCACTCACAATTTTGCCTAAGAACACAGCCATGAATAAAGAATGGTACCAACACATCCTCCGAGAGCAACGTCTCCCAACCATCCAGGAACAGTTTGGTGATGAACAATGCCTTTTCCAGCATGATGGAGCACCTTGCCATAAGGCAAATGTGATAACTAAGTGGCTCGGGGAACAAAACATTGATATTTTGGGTCCATGGCCAGGAAACTCCCCAGACCTTAATCCCATTGAGAACTTGTGGTCAGTCCTCAAGAGGCGGGTGGACAAACAAAAACCCAAAAATTCTGACAAACTCCAAACATTGATTATGCAAGAATGGGCTGCCACGTGGTCCAGAAGTTAATTGACATGCCAGGGCGGACTGCAGAGGTCTTGAAAAAGAAGGGTCAACACTGCAAATATTGACTCTTTTCATCAACTTCATGTAATTGTCAATAAAAGCCTTTGACACTTATGAAATGCTTGTAATTATACTTCAGTATTCCATAGTAACATCTGACAAAAATATCTAAACACACTGAAGCACCAAACTTTGTGAAAATTAATATTTCTGTCATTCTCAAAACTTTTGGCCACGACTGTACAGTATAAAATGTACTCCTTGCGTAATATAGCCTACTGTACTATCTTGAGCTGCCTCAGCCAGTCTGTAGTACAGTACAGGGCTGCTGCTGCACTGAGCCTCACAGAGTAGAGCAGAGTGGTAGCATTAGCTAGCATAGTGTAGCAGACTCTGGGCCAGCACGGCCCGTTTCACCCGGCTCCATTCTGCAGCCTCAGCATAGTAGCCAGAGCAGAGCAGCAGCTCTTTAATCATGTAACACAATTCTGTTGGCGTGGCTGAGTGGAGGCGACACCCCGGATCAAATGCCCGCACCCCACACAGACTCACGGAGGCGCACACACAGGCAAGCATGCACATATACACACTTGCATGCACAAACGCACCGGCATGCACACACACTCACATGCACACTTGTAATCTGTGCCTGAGGGAGTCTGTAGGGGGGAAAGGGGGCGCAGACAGAGCCACCTCAACACTTTTTAATCAAACACATAGAGTCAAGGGTGAGAGAGTACGAGCCCCTTTCACTCTCCCTAACTGTAGCGAATCAGGGGGGCTGGGGACCTCGCAAACCCACTCTGTTACACTGAGCCACCATCACTCACGTGGAGGATGTGCAGTTTTTCCACCAATGCAGCATTGCTTGTTCTCTTCAAATCACTGTGTGTCTTTGTGTGTGTGTGTGTGTGTGTTTATGTGTGTCTTTGCGTGTGTGCATATCTGCGTTCAAGCATGTATGCCTTGTGTGCGTGTGTGTGTGTGTGTGCATTAAAACACACAGTGGGCTTCGAGATCTGGCTGTCAGTAAAATAAATTCCTAAAGGTAGCATGACACCCTCTGGCTACACACTCATTCAGAGCCGTGTTGATTCTATTAGGAACTGTGAGTGGTCTGCTCTGTAAATGCAGGGGATGTTAATAATGAGAGAATTGTGTGTGCGTGCACGGACGTGCAGGCGTACGTGCATTTGTGCGTGTGTGTGCCTGCATCTGTGCATGTGCATTCTTGCACATGCATGCGTTTCTCCCTGCGTTTCTCCCTGCGTCTGTGTGCCCGGTCCGTGTCTCTGTGTGTGTCCCTTTTCCTCTGGAAGAGAAGAACTGCTCTGTTCATCACAACAAGAAACTCATTGACCTGATTCAGTAAGGAGCCGCACCCCTCCTAAATGCTCCTCGAGAAGGGTGTAATTGAAGGCCACAGTTAGGGGTGTTTTCTGACATCTACTGTACGTTTCTCGATGTCAAATTACACCCACTGAGGATTAACATTGGTCTGTGGATGTTTCTTTCGCGTCAGGGACAACATGTAGCATTGTAGCTAAGCCTAACCCTAATCCTTTTCATGACCTTAACCACATTCTCCTAACCTGCCACGTTAATTATCCAAACCTGAAATGTTAGTTATCCTAACCTGCTAGGCAAACAAATCGTCTGTGTTGAGAAACCATTAGTAGCGTAACACCGGAACTGACCAATGGCAGACATCAAAGGGCGTTTCCTGATATAAAGGAACACCCACATCAAGAAACACCCCGAATTACAGCTCAGCTCAGAGGACTGAAGATGCCCTCTGCTGGTGAAAGGGGGAATACCAGCCTCTCCAACTCAGCCCCATCCCACCACTGAAGTATCCAGCTACAACAGCCGGCAAGCTAGGTCGGTCATGTATCAAACACACAGAGGTCAAAAGGCATAGTTATGTCCTGTGGGTGTTAGGGTTCAGACAATGGGTAGGGGTTAAGTTTAATTGGGGTTGGGGTTAGCGTTGTAGGACTAAGGTAGGGGAATAGGCGTTAGGGTAAGGACTAGTATGGAGGTTGGGGTGTGGTAGAGGTAGAAGTTGCAGCTGGAACTAAGGACTGTAGAAAACATGACATCCAGACCTCACTGTCTGCACCATCCTGCCTCTCTCCTCCCATCTCCTGGAATAGCTCCAGCTGAACAAATTTCCAAATCCACCCAGACAGACAAACATTTATTCTAGTGTAAGTCTGGTAAGAATGATTCAGATCTGTGATGCCTGGAATCTAAAACGAACCTAATAACGCATCTTAATATGTATTGGTGACCAACAGCCTATCAGTGTCCAGTCAGTATTGTGACTGGGGCTGAGGGCGGGGAACTGTGAGTGACTGTGGACACACTCCCAATGATACAAGCTGTTATTCACCGACACGCTGAGACACACACACCCTATCCCAGTGATACTGGTTGGTAATCGGTCGACCCTGGTTTAAACCCTCAGTATTACAGGATTAGTTAGTGACACACACCGGGTCAGCCAAGCTTCTTTACTTTTACTTACAATATGGACTGTATTATTCTCAGAGAGAGAAAAGCCTGCACGCATGTCATGTGTGTGTGTGTGTTATCTATTCTTGCAAGAGGATTATTTGACAGAGTGGATTACAAACATTGAATCTACACTGCTCAAAAAAATAAAGGGAACACTTAAACAACACATCCTAGATCTGAATGAAAGAAACAATCTTATTAAATACTTTTTTCTTTACATAGTTGAATGTGCTGACAACAAAATCACACAAAAATAATCAATGGAAATCCAATTTATCAACCCATGGAGGTCTGGATTTGGAGTCACACTCAAAATTAAAGTGGAAAACCACACTACAGGCTGATCCAACTTTGATGTAATGTCCTTAAAACAAGTCAAAATGAGGCTCAGTAGTGTGTGTGGTCTCCACGTGCCTGTATGACTTCCATACAACGCCTGGGCATGCTCCTGATGAGGTGGTGGATGGTCTCCTGAGGGATCTCCTCCCAGACCAGGACTAAAGCATCCGCCAACTCCTGGACAGTCTGTGGTGCAACGTGGCGTTGGTGGATGGAGCGAGACATGATGTCCCAGATGTGCTCAATTGGATTCAGGTCTGGGGAACGGGCAGGCCAGTCCATAGCATCAATGCCTTCCTCTTGCAGGAAATGCTGACACACTCCAGCCACATGAGGTCTAGCATTGTCTTGCATTAGGAGGAACCCAGGGCCAACCGCACCAGCATATGGTCTCACAAGGGGTCCGAGGATCTCATCTCGGTACCTAATGGCAGTCAGGCTACCTCTGGCGAGCACATGGAGGGCTGTGCGGCCCCCCAAAGAAATGCCACCCCACACCATGACTGACCCACCGCCAAACCAGTCATGCTGGAGGATGTTGCAGGCAGCAGAACGTTCTCCACGGCGTCTCCAGACTCTGTCACGTCTGTCACATGTGCTCAGTGTGAACCTGCTTTCATCTGTGAAGAGCACAGGGCACCAGTGGCGAATTTGCCAATCTTGGTGTTCTCTGGCAAATGCCAAACGTCCTGCACGGTGTTGGGCTGTAAGCACAACCCCCACCTGTGGACGTCGGGCCCTCATACCACCCTCATGGAGTCTGTTTCTGACCGTTTGAGCAGACACATGCACATTTGTGGCCTGCTGGAGGTCATTTTGCAGGGCTCTGGCAGTGCTTCTCCTGCTCCTCCTTGCACAAAGGCGGAGGTAGCGGTCCTGCTGCTAGGTTGTTGCCCTCCTACGGCCTCCTCCACGTCTCCTGATGTACTGGCCTGTCTCCTGGTAGCGCCTCCATGCTCTGGACACTACGCTGACAGACACAGCAAACCTTCTTGCCACAGCTCGCATTGATGTGCCATCCTGGATGAGCTGCACTACCTGAGCCACTTGTGTGGGTTGTAGACTCCGTCTCATGCTACCACTAGAGTGAAAGCACCGGCAGCATTCAAAAGTGACCAAAACATCAGCCAGGAAGCATAGGAACTGAGAAGTGGTCTGTGGTCCCCACCTGCAGAACCACTCCTTTATTGGGGGTGTCTTGCTAATTGCCTATAATTTCCACCTGTTGTCTATTCCATTTGCACAACAGCATGTGAAATTTATTGTCAATCAGTGTTGCTTCCTAAGTGGACAGTTTGATTTCACAGAAGTGTGATTGACTTGGAGTTACATTGTGTTGTTTAAGTGTTCCCTTTATTTTTTTGAGCAGTGTATGTATATAGGGACATTGTAGTCAAATTAAAACGGATTGTTTTGCAAAGCATTGGAAGAACAGTTTAATTCTGGTTCACATCCTCTGCTTTCCCCCCACCATTTTCTCTCTCTCTCTCTCTCTCTCGACAAACACAGGAGCGAGAGAGGGAACCCTCATGACAAAGCCTACATTCCCAAAGGTCATGTTCTCCTCACAGTGCATTCCTAGCTCACTTCTTGTTTTTGCCAGGTGACTGCTGACAGCTAATAACACCTCTTTGTGTAAGTAGATAGTGTCCTGTTGTTAGGGCATGTAGACAGTAACAGGTGACTTCGTGTGCATCCCAAATGGCACACGATTCCCAATTTAGTGCACTGCTTTTGAACAAGGTCCATAGGGCTCTGGTAAAAAGTAGTGGACTATATAGGGAATAGGGTGCCATTTGGGATGTAGCCTTTGCCTAGTGTAGTTGCCTTGCCTAGCGTACACAAACAAAATGCTGTGTTAAAAACAACCCAATTTGGGTACATATTGGACAGAACACGTTAGGTTATTTTGACCAAGCCAGTAGGGTCACTTAGTTGTGTTGTTGGATTAATCAACCTCTGCCGAGTCCACAGCACCGGGATGTTCCAGTTCTCAGGGGAAACTCCTCCTCCACATTTAATGGATTGGTTGAACAATGCAGAAGAGAACCTCCCCTATTTTCCTCTTGTCAAGACCAGTATACAGGGGATCTAGTTTTAGGCTTTTATTTTGGTCTGACCCGTAGACTGTAGGTGTGGCTTAGTAGGTATGTGGGTGTGAAATAGTTATTTTTGGCCACCCGTGAGGGTAAATTACATTCCAGTTCATATTCTATTGTATTGTCATCACATGTCAAAGTTATCAGATAGGGTTGGTAGTGGAATAAGGTGGTGGGTTTTAATGAGTGTAGGGTTAGTTGGTAGGGTCATTTAAAATGTATTGAACTTTTTCTAATCACAATTTTTATCACAAAGTGTAATGGCTTTGTTCTATAGTGCACTTGTGGGGTGATAATACAACACGTTGGATGCCAATGCTGTCACGCCCTGACCAGGTGAACTCTGCTATTTTGGTCAGGGTGTGGCATTTCTATGGTTTATTTTCTATGTTTTGGTTATAGCCTTTCTTTGTTTTATTTCTATGTTGGGCTCGGGTGATTTCCCAATCAGACAGCTGTCGCTTGTGAAGTCTGATTGGGAATCACATTTAAGTTCCTTTTCCCCCACGATGTTTGTGGGTTGTTGTCTCTTTGAATGAGCACGTAACGTATTGGCATTTTTTCTTGATTTTGTGTACATGTTTAATTTCCAGTGTGTTGAATAAACATGTGTTCGCTCCCAGCTGCGTTTTGGTCCGCTTCCTCGTCACCAGACGCCGAACGTTACAGAACACCCCACCGAACCAGGACCAAGCAGCGGGAGGAAAAGGAGCGCGAGAGATGGGCTCGCGAGGGGAAGGAGTTCTGGACCTGGGAGGAGATCATGTCGGGGAAAGGACCCTGGCGGAAGGATTCCCAGGTCGAGGAGGTAAAGCCAGCCGGTAGACGGAGTCGCAGGCGGCGGTCGAGGAGGCCCGGAAAACAGCCCCAAGAAATTTTTTGGGGGGGGCTAATGGGGTGGTCCGGAAGGGCAGAGGAAGAGCCCAGACCACTGCTCTCGTGGGGGATGACGGCGGAGGAAGAGAAGGAGATGAGGCATTTGATTGAGGACCTGCAGAGGGAAGATCTGGAGGAGGAGCCATGGTATGCGGAGTTGCGCGCTGTGTCGCCAGTGCGCCCGCACAGCCCGGTGCGTCCGGTGGACATGCCCAGCACATGCCGTGCTAGGATGGGCATCCAGCCAGGACGAGTGGCTAAACCGGCTCCACGCTTCAGGTCACCAGTGCGTGTTCACAGTCCTGTCTGGCCCGTTCCTGTTCCCCGCACCAAGCCCACGGTGCGTGTCCCCAGTCCTGTCCGGCCCGTCCCTGCTCCCTGCACCAAGCCATGGGAAGCAGAGTTGCGCGCTGTGTCGCCAGTGCGCCCGCACAGCCCGGTGCGTCCGGTGGACATGCCCAGCACATGCCGTGCTAGGATGGGCATCCAGCCAGGACGAGTGACTAAACCAGCTCCACGCTTCAGGTCACCAGTACGTGTTCACAGTCCTGTCTGGCCCGTCCCTGCTCCCCGCACCAGGTTAGTGGTGCGTGTCCCCAGTCCTGTCCGGCCCGTCCCTGCTCCCCGCACCAGGTTAGTGGTGCGTGTCCCCAGTCCTGTCCGGCCCGTCCTTGCTCCCCGCACCAGGTTAGTGGTGCGTGTCCCCAGTCCTGTCCGGCCCGTCCCTGCTCCCCGCACCAGGTTAGTGGTGCGTGTCCCCAGTCCTGTCCGGCCCGTCCTTGCTCCCCGCACCAGGTTAGTGGTGCGTGTCCCCAGTCCGGCCCGGCCCGTCCCTGCTCCCCACACCAGGTTAGTGGTGCGTGTCCCCAGTCCAGTCCGGCCCGTCCCTGCTCCCCGCACCAGGCCAGTGGTGCGTGTCCCCAGTCCAGTCCGGCCCGTCCCGGCTCCCCGCACCAGGTTAGTGGTGCGTGTCCCCAGTCCTGTCCGGCCCATTCCTGCTCCCCGCACCAAGCCAGTGGTGCGTGTCCCCAGTCCAGTCCGGCCCGTCCCTGCTCCCCGCACCAAGCCAGTGGTGCGTGTCCCCAGTCCTGTCCGGCCCATTCCTGCTCCCCGCACCAAGTTAGTGGTGCGTGTCCCCAGTCCAGTCCGGCCCGTCCCTGCTCCCCGCACCAGGTTGGTGGTGCGTGTCCCCAGGCCAGTCCGGCCCGTCCCTGCTCCCCGCACCAGGTTGGTGGTGCGTGTTCCCGGTCCTGTCCGGCCCGTCCCTGTTCCCCGCACCAGGCCCACGGCGCGTGTCCACAGTCCGGCACGGCCTGTGTCCGGTCCACCGGTGACCAGTCCTGTTCCGGTCGGCGGCTCTGCTCCGGAGCCTGAGCATGCCGCTCCACCGTGGTCCAGTCCGGGCCAGAGGGGTAGGGCTAGGGTGGAGGCAGGGGGAGAAACATGCCCGGGGCCAGAGCCTCCACCGAGGGTGAGGCGCCCACCCGGGTCCCCCCCTAATAGACTTTAGGTTGGTGCGCCTGGAGTACGCACCGTTGGAGGGGGGGTACTGTCACGCCCTGACCAGGTGAACTCTGCTATTTTGGTCAGGGTGTGGCATTTCTATGGTTTATTTTCTATGTTTTGGTTATAGCCTTTCTTTGTTTTATTTCTATGTTGGGCTCGGGTGATTTCCCAATCAGACAGCTGTCGCTTGTGAAGTCTGATTGGGAATCACATTTAAGTTCCTTTTCCCCCACGATGTTTGTGGGTTGTTGTCACTTTGTATTGAGCACGTAACGTATCGACAGTTTTCTTGATTTTGTGTACATGTTTAATTCCAGTGTGTTCAATAAACATGTGTTCGCTCCCAGCTGCGTTTTGGTCCGCTTCCTTATCACCCGACGACGAGCGTTACAAATGCAGATAAACTCCACAGAAGAAGACTGCGTCACACTTTTGTAGCTTTTATGAAGTTTACACAAGAGTATGAGTTCCTCAACAGCCTACTGATCTCCCAATGTTGGTATGGTTACCACTTTGTTGGAATATTTAAATAATAATGTTATTACATTTATATTAAAATATGTAATATGCAAAAATATTGAATGAAAATAAAACATTTACATTTCTAATGTACATTTACTTTTATCGGTTGGCCAAAAAGAAGTAGCTGAAAATCACGCCCCCACCTGGCCACGCCTCCTGAAAATTACCCTATTACACAAACATGGGTTAACCTTTTCACACACTAGTTCCAAATATCTCTAACGGTCCCCCCAGCATGAGTTTTTTATGCATGTGATGCCATAATGTACTCACTGTTCCAAAATGGGATTGTTACGCAACAGGACAGTTAACCCGCGCTGCCCTCAAACCAAGGCACGCTGCCTGCTAATTATTAATAGGCTATGTTTCAATTATTTTCCAACAATATTTATTTAACAACAGTTTGAATTGAGGTTTGTTAGTTTCATCAGTGATTCACATAGAAGTAATCAATTTCACTATGGCAGACAATTTACATTTGAGTCATTAAGATTTGCTGGACAAACTTCTCTCTTCGATGAGATGCCGTGTTCAAAACAACTGGAAACTCGGAACTCGGAAATCTCCAACTTCAGAGTGTTCAAGACAACTGAACTCTGAAAAAACGAGGTCTGACTGGGAAAAATTGTTTTTAATGGTCATCCAACTCCTAAACTCTGGCCTCTCTCTAGAGCTCCCACTTTCCGACCTAAAGATAATTGACATAATGATTTTACCTTTTATTTTTCAGAGTTCCAAGTTGTCTTGAAGCACCAAGAGCCAAAGTACTTCTCCACCTCAAGTAAACAGACATTTGCGCATTACCAGTCAGAACAGAATCTGCACAAACCTTTTCCCCCAGTTGGCACCACATTGCTTTCATTGTTGTTTCCTTACTAATAATTTTACAGTTTAGTCATTTAGCAGACGCTCTTATCCAGAGCAATTAGGGTTAAGTGCCTTGCTCAAGGGCACATTAACAGATTTTTTACCTAGTTGGCACAGGGATTCAAACAGGCGACCTTTCGGTTACTGACCCAACACTCTTAACCACTAAGCTACCTAACTTTGGACATGTGTGCATTCCTATCAAAGTAAGTGCCTTATTATACTATCATAATAGTTTATGTATATGTGACCCATTTAAGGAAACTAGGCAAAAGTCCTGGGTCACTACTTCACAGGAAAGCCATTTGAAAGTAAACTCTTTTTAAAATAATCTAAATGCGTTTTTTTGGCAGAAAGGCCTTCTCGAACATGTGAACTTTCATGTGCCTTAATAACAAACTTGTATGCCATCTGTAAATACGAATACAATTGTTAAATTACGAGCCTAGATGGTTTAGCCACAGAAAACGTCAGCAACCTTCCCGCTAGCCATGATTGGCTGAGATAATGAGTATGCTAGACATGCCGAGAGATGAGTTCAGGTTGGTCTGCCATATAGCACACTTCAGTCTATTTGAGCTGGTCAGTATGTCTAGGTAATCCTGTCTAATGCTGCTTTTTTTATGTATCGTGTAGTAAAACTGAAAAGTGTAGCTGTCCACTTTCTGGAGGACCAAGTTTTGAAATCAGTGGAATTCGAGTATGATAGCTAAGGAGAAAATACCCGTCTCAGGATTACATCTTCAAACTAAGGGCAACCATGGCATCCGACAGGAGACGCGTCCATCCATGATGTATACGGGTAAGATAGTCTAGCTCGCTACATTTTCAGATATTAAACTATTCTAAATTTGACAAAGTGGTTTCATTTCAAGTTAAAGTGTACTGTTAGCTAGCTAACGTTACAATAATTATTTGTATCTCAGAGCCATTTGCGTGGCTAGTTATAGCCTAATGTTAGCTAGCTAACTAATATTGAACCTGGTTGGTTAGCTACTTGCAGATTCATGCAGGGTAGTAATGTCATAAATTTGGATTATGGTTCATTGTTTAGCTAGTTAGCTAGCTACATGTCTTAAAAAAAGACTCCACTATGCAAGTAACCATTTTGGGTGTGTTCAGTCTGGCCATCTACTCCTATTTCAGAGCGTGTGTGCCAGAGCACAGACTAACTGATGAAGTAGTAGTAGTACCAAAACATTCAACGGCCATTTTCTCAAAAGTGAGTTTACACGTTTTTCAATTTTCAAAGCAGAATTACTTTCCCATTGTTCCTCATCTTTAGTGTATGATATACCATTTTGTAGCTCTGAGTCTCTACTTTTAACCAATGTAAAAAACACAATTTCAAATGTTGCTACAAAAGACCGATTTCAGCTGGTCGTCACATATTGGTTTATGTTGTTTCTACTCAAATCAAATCAAATGTATTTGTCACATACACATGGTTAGCAGGTGTTAATGCAAGTGTAGCGAAATGCTTGTGCTTTTAGTTCCGACCATGCAGTAATATCTAACAAGTAATCTACCAATTCCACAACAACTACCTTGTACACACAAGTGTAAAGGAATGAATATGAATATGTACATAAAAAAATATAAATGAGTGATGGCCGAACGGCACAGGCAAAATGTAGTAGATGGTATGGAGTACAGTATATACATATGAGATGAGTATTGTAGGGTATGAAAACATATAAAGCAGCATTGTTTAAGGTGGCTAGTGATACATTACATCAGGATGGCAAGATGCAGTAGATGGTATAGAGTACAGTATATACATATGAGATGAGTAATGTAAGTTATGAAAACATTATATAAAGTGGCATTGTTTAAAGTGGCAAGTGGTACATCTAATTACATCAAGATGGCAAGATGCAGTAGATGGTATGGCGTACAGTATATACATATGAGATGAATAATGTAGGTTATGTAAACATTATCTAATATAAATAATATAAAGTGGCAAGTAATACATTGATTACATCGATTTTGCCATTATTAAAGTGGCTTGAGTTAAGTCAGTATGTTGGCAGCAGCCACTGGATGTTAATAATGGCTGTTTAACAGTCTGATGGCCTTGAGATAGAAGCTGTTTTTCAGTCTCTCGGTTCCAGCTTTGATGCACCTGTACTGACCTCGCCTTCTGGATGTTAGCGGGGTGAACAGGCAGTGGCTCGGGTGGTTGCTGTCCTTGATGATCTTTTTGGCCTTCCTGTGACGTCGGGTGGTGTAGGTGTCCTGGAGGGCAGGTAGTTTGCACCCGGTGATGCATTGTGCAGACCTCACTACCCTCTGGAGAGCCTTCCGGATACAGCCCGACAGGATGCTCTCGATTGTGCATCTGTAAAAGTTTGTGAGTGTTTTTGGTGACAAGACAAATTTCTTCAGCCTCCTGACGTTGAAGAGGCTTTGCTGCGCCTTCTTCACCACGCTGTCTGTGTGGGTGGACCATTTCAGTTTGTCCGTGATGTGTACGCCGAGGAACTTAACTCTCCACCCTCTCCACTACTGTCCTGTCAATGTAGATAGGGGGCTGCTCCCTCTGCTGTTTCCTGAAGTCCACGATCATCTCTTTTGTTTTGGCACCACACTCCGAGGGCCCTCACCTCCTCCCTGTAGGCCATCTCGTCATTGTTGGTAATCAATCCTACCACTGTAGTGTCGTCTGCAAACTTGATGATTGAGTTGGATGCGTGCATGCCCACGCAGTCGTGGGTGAACAGGGAGTACAGAAGAGGGCTGAGAACACACCCTTGTGGGGACCCAGTGTTGAGGATCAGCGGGGTGGAGATGTTGTTACCTACCCTCACCACCTGGGGGCGGCCTGTCAGGAAGTCCAGGACCCAGTTGCACAGGGCGGGATCGAGACCCAGGGTCTCGAGCTTAATGACGAGTTTGGAGGGTACTATGGTGTTAAATGCTGAGCTGTAATCGATGAACAGCATTCTTACATTGGTATTCCTCTTGTCCAGATGGGTTAGGGCAGTGTGCAGTGTGATGGCGATTGCATCGTCTGTGGACCTATTGGGTCGGTAAGCAAATTGGAGTGGGTCTAGGGTGTCAGATAGGGTGGAGGTGATATGGTCCTTGACTAGTCTCTCAAAGCACTTCATGATGACGGAAGTGAGTGCTACAGGGCGGTAGTCATTTAGCTCAGTTACCTTAGCTTTCTTGGGAACAGGAACAATGGTGGCCCTCTTGAAGCATGTGGGGACAGCAGACTGGGATAAGGATTGATTGAATATGTCTGTAAACACACCAGCCAGCTGGTCTGCGCATGCTCTGAGGATGCGGCCGGGGATGCCGCCTGGGCCTGCAGCCTTGCGAGGGTTAACACGTTTAAATGTTTTACTCACGTTGGCTGCAGTGAAGGAGAGGCCGCAGGTTTTGGTAGCGGGCCGTGTTAGTGGCACTGTATTGTCCTCAAAGCGAGCAAAAAACACTCTGCCTGGGAGCAAGGCATCGTGATCCGCATCGTAGCTGATTTTTATTTGGTAGTCCGTGATTGACTGTAGACCCTGCCACATACCTCTTGTGTCTGAGCCGTTGAATTGCGAATCCACTTTGTCTCTGTACTGACTCTTAGCTTGTTTGATTGCCTTGTGGAGGGAATAGCTACACTGTTTATATTCGGTCATGCTTCCGGTCACTTTGCCCTGATTAAAAGCAGTGGTTCGCGCATTCAGTTTTGCGTGAATGCTGCCATCAATCCACGGTTTCTGGTTGGGGAATGTTTTAATAGACGCTGTTGGTACGACATCACCGATGCACTTATTAATGAACTCGCACACCGAGTCAGCGTATTCGTCAATGTTGTTGTTCGCAGCAATGCGGAACATATCCCAGTCCATGTGATCAAAGCAATCTTGAAGCGTGGAATCCGATTGGTCGGACCAGCGTTGAACAGACCTGAGGGCGGGAGCTTCCTGTTTTAGTTTCTATCTATATGCTGGGAGCAACAAAATGGAGTTGTGGTCAGCTCTTCCAAAGGGAGGGTGGGGGAGGGCCTTATATGCGTCGCGGAAGTTAGAATAACAATGATCCAGGGTTTTACCTGCCCTGGTAGCACAACCGATATGCTGATAGAATTTGGGGAGCCTTGTTTTCAGATTAGCCTTGTTAAAATCCCCGGCTACAATAAATGCAGCCTCAGGATATGTGGTTTCCTTACATTGTATGTATGTATACGGCCATTCAAAAGTTTGGGGCCACTTAGCCTGTTGGGGATAGGGGGCAGTATTTGCATGGCCGGATAAAAAACGTACCCGATTTAATCTGGTTCCACCTCCTGCCCAGTAACTAGAATATGCATATAATTGTTTGATTTGGATAGAAAACACCCTAAAGTTTCTAAAACTGTTTGAATGTTGTCTGTGAGTATAACAGAACTCATTTGGCAGGCCAAAACCTGAGAAGATTCCAAACAGGAAGCGCTCTCTCTGACTTTTTCTTGGCCTTCTTGATCATCTCTAACCAAAACAGGGGATCTCTGGCATAACGTGACATTTTCTAACGCTCCCATAGGCTCTCAGAAGGCGCCAGAACGATGAATGGTGGCTTTGCAGGCCCTGGCTGAAAAACAGTAGCGCATTTTGTAAGTGGTCGATCTGAGGACAATGAGACTGGAGGCGCGTGCATGAGCCGACACCATGTTTACTTTCTCTCTCCTTGAACGAAAACAACGACTCCCGGTCGGAATATTATCGCTTTTTTACGAGAAAAATAGCATAAAAATTGATTTTTTCAACAGCGTTTGACATGCTTCGAAGTACGGTAATGGAATATTTTGAATTTTTTGGTCACGAAACGCGTCGGGCACGTCACCCTTATTTACCCTTCGGATAGTGTCTTGAACGCACAAACAAAACGCCGCTATTTAGATATAACTATGGATTATTTGGAACCAAACCAACATTTGTTATTGAAGTAGAAGTCCTGTTAGTGCATTCTGACAAAGAACAGCAAAGGTAATCAAACTTTTCTAATAGTAAATCGGAGTTTGGTGAGTACCACACTTGGTGGGTGTCAAAATAGCTAGCCTGTGATGGCTGGGCTATCTACTCAGAATATTGCAAAATGTGCTTTCACCGAAAAGCTATTTAAAATCGGACATAGCGAGTGCATAAAGGAGTTCTATATCTATAATTCTTAAAATAATTGTTATGTTTTTTGTGAACGTTTATCGTGAGTAATTTAGTAAATTCACCGGAAGTGTTCGGTGGGAATGCTAGTCACATGCTAGTCACATGCTAATGTAAAAAGATGGTTTTTGATATAAATATGAACTTGATTGAACAAAACATGCATGTATTGTATAACATAATGTCCTAGGATTGTCATCTGATGAAGATCATCAAAGGTTAGTGCTGCATTTAGCTGTGGTTTGGGTTTATGTGACATATGCTAGCTTGAAAAATGGGTGTCTGATTATTTCTGGCTGGGTACTCTGCTGACATAATCTAATGTTTTGCTTTCGTTGTAAAGCCTTTTTGAAATCGGACAGTGTGGTTAGATTAACGAGAGTCTTGTCTTTAAAATGCTGTAAAATAGTCATATGTTTGAGAAATTGAAGTAATAGCATTTCTAAGGTATTTGAATATCGCTCCACGGGATTACACTGGCTGTTGAGTAGGTGGGACGCAAGCGTCCCACTGGCCCAGAGAGATTAAAAATGCACTGGTTTTTGAAAGATAAGCAAATTTTTTCGTCCATTAAAATAACATGAAATTGATCAGAAATACATTGTTAATGTTGTAAATGACTATTGTAGCTGGAAACGGCAGATTTTTAATGCAATATCTACATAGGCGTACAGAGGCCCATTATCAGCAACCTCCTGTTTTCCAATGGCACGTTGTGTTAGCTAATCCAAGTTTATAATTTTAAAAGGCAAATTGATCATTAGAAAACCCTTTTGCAATTATGTTAGAACAGCTGAAAACTTGTTCTGATTAAAGAAGCAATAAAACTGGCCTTCTTTAGACTAGTTGAGTATCTGGAGCATCAGCATTTGTGGGTTCGATAACAGGCTCAAAATGGCTAGAAACAAAGACCTTTCTTCTGAAACTCATCAGTCTTTTCTTTTATTGAGAAATTAAGGCTATTCCATAAGAGAAATTGCCAAGAAATGGAAGATCTCGTACAACGCTGTGTACTACCCCTTCACAGAACAGCGCAAACTGGCTCTAACCAGAATAGAAAGAGGAGTGGGAGGCCCCGGTGCACAACTGAGCAAGAGGATAAGCACATTAGAGTGTCTAGTTTGAGAAACAGATGCCTCACAAGTCCTCAACTGGCAGCTTCATTAAATAGTACCCGAAAAACACCAGTCTCAACATCAACAGGGAAGAGGCAACTCCGAGCCAGCAACCATGAGGCCAATGGTGACTTTAAAACAGTTACATAGTTAAATGGCAGTGATAGGAGAACATTTAGGATGGATCAACAGTATTGTAGTTACTAAATAATACTAACCTAATTGACAGAGTGAAAAGGAAGCCTGTACAGCATAAAAATATTCCAAAACATGCATCCCATTAGCAACAAGGCACTAAAGTAATACTGCAAAAAAAACTGGCAAAGCGATTCCCTTTTTTCCATGAATACAAAGTGTTATGTTTGGAGCAAATTCAATGCAACACAATACTGAGTTAAACTCTCTATTTTCAAGCATAGTGGTTGTTGTGTATTGATGTTCTAGTTTGTCCCTTTAGGTACATTGGAATGTTTTGTTCTGTGAAACGCATAAAACAATGCCACTTTAGTTTCTACTCCCATCTTCTGTCCTGTCTTCATAATAACTCGTTGTTTTTTAAAAACATTTTTAAATCTTTATTTTAACAGGGAAAACAAAAGAGACCTGGATCTCTTTTACGGCTGTGCCCTGTGTAAACATGTTGACATGTACAGTTTTAGGCATACAGACAAGAACATTTCAAACATACAAAACAAAGACACAATTCAACAGAAACAATCACAGACAACATCATATTGATCCTCCATAACATTTTTAAAATGGGCAAGGGACACCAGAGTGTCTAACTTAAGTTGGATCTGCAGTTTGTTCCATAAATAAGGTGCAAAGGAACTAAAGGCAGTCCTACCCAACTCTGTGGAGACCGCAGGAGTCTCTAATGTAATCCACATCTGTGATCTGGTTTTAAAATTAGTATATCTAGTGGAAATTAATGATATATATGGAGGTAGTTTTAAAATAAGTGCTTTATAAATAAACAAGAGAGCATGTTGCTCTCGCCTCACAGATAGTGAGGCCCAACCCACATGTTGATATAGGATACAGTGATGAGTTTTGTAACTATCACCCGTGATAAACCTGAGCGCACAATGGTAAATAGCATCCAGTGGTTTTAATGTGTTTGCCGATGCATGCATATAGATAATATCACCATAATCTAAAACGGACATAAAAGTAGCCTGCACAATTTGTTTTCTATTTACGGAGGACAGACAAGCCCTGTTTCTGTAAAGGAACCCTATCTTGAATTTGAGCTTTAAGTAATACAGTGTCCTATCTACAGAAAAAAATGAACACAAACATCAGAATGTTTCTTCCTCCTTGCCAGTTTTGTTGTATAGCACTGAGTTTAATGAATTTTTTTAGCTGTAGAAAGATGCAAAGAAAACATTGAGCTAGCCTGTCAAGAGTGACGATGGCTAGCTTCCAATGTCACAGCAAGGAGAGCATTGAGGGTAGAGTTTAGTTGCGGGAGAAAGTGGAATCACTGTGAGTTAAAAAAAGGTCTGGGAGTAAGGGACTGTCTAAAAAGCGTGAGAAAGCAAAATAATAAACTGAAAACATTTGTTGAATCTGTGGAACAATGGACTTCTTACACAGAATGTTTTGAGTACTTTGTGTTGGCAAATGGAATGAACCTCTTCGTGCTAGGCGGCGGTATTTTCACGTCCGGATGAAAAGCGTGCCCAAAGTAAACTGCCTGCTATCTACCAATCGACTAATTGGTAGATTTGGATAGAAAACACTCTAAAGTATCTAAAACTGTTAAAATTATGTCTGCGAGTATAACAGAACTTATTTGGCAGGCGAAACCCCGAGGACAAACCATCCAGAATTTTTTGTTGTTGTTGAGGTGACTATGTTTTCAATTGGTTTTCTATGTAAATCTAGATTACTGAGGCATCTGGTTGCAGTTCATATGGCTTCCACTAGATATCAACAGTCTTTAGAAATTGGTTGATGTTTTTCTTTTCAGAAATGAGGAAGTAGCCATTTCCTTTCTGGGTGTATAGCCAAGTGGACTGTTTTGTTTGGGGTGTGTGACCTGAAGCTCGCTCCACTTTCATTTTATCTGCTATTGAATACAGTTTATCCCGTCTTAAATTTTATCAATTATTTATGTTTTAAAATACCTAAAGTTAGATTAGGAAAGTTGTTTGAAATGTTTGGACAAAGTTTACAGGTAACTTATAAGATTTTTTGTAGTCATGTTGGGCGAGTTGGAATCGGTGTTTTTCTGAATCAAATGCGTCAAATAAATTGACATTTTGGAGATATAACGACGGAATTAATCGAACAAAAGGACCATTTGTGATGTTTATGGGACATATTGGAGTGCACAAAGAAGAAGCTCTTCAAAGGTAAGGCATGAATTATATCGTTATTTCTGAGATTTGTTTGATAGGGTGCTGTCCTCATAATCGCATGGTTTGCTTTTGCCGTAAAGCCTTTTTGAAATCTGACATGGTGTCTGGATTAACAAGAAGTTAAGCTTTAATTTTGTGTATTGCACTTGTGATTGTATGAAAGTTAAATATTTCAAATAATTATTTTTGAATTTTGCGCTCTGCAATTTCACCGGATGTTGTCGAAACGTTCCGCTAGCGGAACCCCCAGCCGTAACAGGTTTTAAAGCAGAATTAGCTGTGCCAACATGTTTTATTGTTATGGGAGGAAAAATATAAAATCTACTGCGCAGCCTAGTAATGTTTGAAAAACCTGGTGATATGATGAAATTCTGGCTACCTTAAAAGTACATTATTCTTCCAAACCTTTTGCAGAGAGCAATAGAAGTTAGAATGTCAATGGAAATGGCAAATCAAGACACACAGCAGCTATGTGCATCGACCCAAGTGCATAAGATGTCTACAGATTTAACCTCTCTTGGGTAGGGGGCAGTATTTTCACGTCCAGATGAAAAGCGTGCCCAAAGTAAACTGCCTGTTAGTCAGGCCCAGAAGTTAGGATATGCATGTAATTGGTAGCTTTGGATAGAAAACACTCTACAGTTTCTAAAACTGTTAAGCTCTATGGGCTGTCCCACCTACTCAACAGCCAGTGGAATCCCGTGGCGCGTTATTCAAATACCTTAGAAATGCTATTACTTCAATTTCTCAAACATATGACTATTTTACAGCATTTTAAAGACAAGACTCTCGTTAATCTAACCACACTGTCCGATTTCAAACAGGCTTTACAACGAAAGCAAAACATTAGATTATGTCAGCAGAGTACCCAGCCAGAAATAATCAGGCACCCATTTTTCAAGCTAGCATATAATGTCACATAAACCCAAACCACAGCTAAATGCAGCACTAACCTTTGATGATCTTCATCAGATGACAATCTTAGGACATTATGTTAAACAATACATGCATGTTTTGTTCAATCAAGTTCATATTTATATCAAAAAACAGCTTTTTACATTAGCATGTGACTAGCATTCCCACCGAACACTTCCGGTGAATTTACTAAATTACTCACGATAAACGTTCACAAAAAACATAACAATTATTTTAACAATTATAGATACAGAACTCCTTTATGCACTCGCTATGTTCGATTTTAAAATAGCTTTTCGGTGAAAGCACATTTTGCAATATTCTAAGTAGATAGCCCAGCCATCACAGGCTAGCTAATTTGACACCAACCAAGTGTGGTACTCACCAAACTCTGATTTACTGTTAGAAAAGTTTGATTACCTTTGGTGTTCTTCGTCAGAATGCACTCCCAGGACTTCTACTTCAAAAACAAATGTTGGTTATGTCCCAAATAATCCATAGTTATATCCAAATAGCGGCGTTTTGTTTGTGCGTTTAAGACACTATCCGAAGGGTAAATAAGGGTCACGAGCCCGACGCGTTTCGTGACAAAACATTTCGAAATAATCCATTACCGTACTTCGAAGCATGTCAACCGCTGTTTAAAATCAATTTTTATGCAATTTTTCTCGTAAAAAAGCGATAATATTCCGACCGGGAGTGGTGGTTTTCGTTCAAAGAGAGAGAAAGTAAACATGGAGTCGACTCGGGCACGCGCGCCCCGTCCCATTGTCCTCAGATCGACCACTATCAAAATGCGCTACTGTTTTTCAGCCATGGGCTGCAAAGCCACGATTCAGCTTTCTGGCGCCTTCTGAGAGCCTATGGGAGCGTTAGAAAATGTCACGTCATGCCAGAGATCCCCTGTTTTTGTTAGAGATTATCAATAAGGCCATGAAATGGTCAGAGAGAGCGCTTCCTGTTTGGAATCTTCTCAGGTTTTGGCCTGCCAAATGAGTTCTGTTATACTCACAGATACCATTCAAACAGTTTTAGAAACTTTAGGGTGTTTTCTATCCAAATCAAACAATTATATGCATATTCTAGTTACTGGGCAGGAGTAGTAACCAGATTAAATCGGGTACGTTTTTTATCCGGCCGTGCAAATACTGCCCCCTAGCCCCAACAGGTTAAGATAATGTCTGTGAGTATAACAGAACTGATATGGCAGGCGAAACCCACGAGGACAAACTATCCCCCCCCAAAATTATTTCAGCCTACCACTATTTTCAATGGCTGTCACTTTTATTATAAGGCGAAGTCCTCCCAGATTGCAGATCCTAGGGATTCCACTAGATGTCAACAGTCTTTAGAAAGAGTTTCAGTCTGGTTTTTGGAAAAATGAGCCAGAAATGGTCATTTTTCTAGGTGGCTCCCATTTTGGCTGTAGTGTTTCCAAGCGCGTGAATGAGAACGGGTTCTTTGTTATTTTTCTCCGGTAAAGACAATAACGATTCTCCGTCTTAAATTGTATCGCTTATTTACGTATTAGGGTACCTAAGGTTTGATTATAAACATTGTTTGACTTGGAAAAGTTTATTAGTAACGTTTGGGATTCATTTTGTATGCATTTTGATGGAGGGAAACTGGGTGGATTATTGACTGAAGCGTGCCAGCTAAACTGAGTTTTTATGGATATAAAGGAGGACATTATCGAACAAAAGGACCATTTGTAATGTAACTGGGACCTTTTGGAGTGCCAACAGAAGAAGATCATCAAAAGGTAAGGCATTTTTTATATCGCTATTTCTGACTTTCGTGTCGCACCTGCCTGGTTGAAATATGTTTTTCATGGTTTTGAATGCGGGGCGCTGTCCTCAGATAATCGCATGGTGTGCTTTTGCCATAAAGCCTTTTTGAAATCTGACACAGCAGCTGGATTAACAAGATGTTAAGCTTTATTTTGATGTTACACTTGTGATTTTATGAAAGTGAAATATTTATAATTCTGTAGTTTGAATTTCGTGCTCTGCAATTTCACCGGATGTTGGCCATAAGAAGTTTAAAAACAAGGCAGTATGTGGAGAAGCCATGCTATCACTATGGGAAACCAGATCACCAAGCAGAGGAGTGTTCGTGCAAAGACTTAGACTGCAGAAGTTGTGGATAAAAGGGTCACATCGATGTTTTGTTCCGTGAAACGCATTATTAAACAATACCCACGTTAGTTTCTACTCCTGTCTCATGTCCTGTCCTTATATTAGCTAGTTGTATAAGTAATACAGTGTGTTATACAACAGTGGTGGCTGCATCATGTTATGGGTATGCTTGTCATCGTTAAGGACTGGGGAGGTTTTCAGGGAAAAAAATTTATGGAGCTAAGCACATGCAAAATCCAGATACTAGGAGATTAATTCACCTTTCAGCAGGAGAATAACCTAAAACACAAGACCAAATCTACACCGGAGTTGCTTACCAAGAAGACAGGGAATGTTCCTGAGTGGCTGAGGTACAGTTTTGACTTAAATCTACTTGAAAATCTATGGCAAGACCTGAAAAATGGTTTATCAACAACCAATTTGACAGAACTTGAAGAATTTTGAAAATAATAATGCGCAAATGTTGCACAATCCAGGTGTGGAAAGCTCTTACATACTTACCCAGAAAGACTCACAGCTGTAATCACTGCCAAGGGTTATTTTACAAAGTATTGACTCAGTGGTGTGAATACTTATGTAGATTAGATATTTCTGTATGTCATAAAAACATGCTTTCACTTTGTCAAAATGGGGTATTGTGTGTAGATGGGTGTGAAAAACAATCTATTTAATCCATTTTGAATTCAATCTGTAACACAACATCATGTGCAATAAGTCAAGCGGTATGAATACTTTCTGTAGGCACTGTAGCTGCTGAAACCAGATTGACTCTACTAAAAATGACTGCTGTCAACTAGGTGACTCACCTGAAAAAATATATCCTACCTGTACGTATAGGGAGGTGCGCAGGAACTGATGGTTAACAAATGCTCATAGTAGGAAGTAAGATATCAATGTTAAAGTTAACCTCTGCTGCCATTTACCTACAGGCAGAGTCACCTGAGAGGGCAGTTCAATTCCACAACATCCATAATCCCAGTTTGACCTTCCTATGACATTCATTTAAAGGTCCAATGCACTGTTTTTTCTCAATATCAAATAATTTCTGGGTGTCACGCCCTGACCTGAGAGAGCCATTTTTCTCTGTTTGGTTAGGTCAGGGTGTGACATGGGCTGGGCATTCTATGTGTTGTATGTCTATGTTGTCTTTTTCTTTGATTGGCCGAGCATGGTTTCCAATCAGAGGTAGCTGCGCTCTGATTGGGAATCATACTTAGGCAGCCGTTTTTCCCACAGTCAGTTGTGGGATCTTGTCTTTGTGTAGCATGTGTTTGCATGCCTAGCTTTTCGTTCGTTGTATTGTTTTTGCTGGTTCACATTGAAAATAAAGTATGATGAACCCAACTCATGTTGCGCCTTGGTCTACCTTTAACGACGTACGTCACACTGGGTAACAATTAAGTACCTTACTGTCATTGTTTTCAATTAAAAAGTGTCAAAAATAACTTCTTAGCAAAGGCAGGACAAAACTCCATCCCACCAAAACAGGTTGAAATATAATGTGGTCTTTTCAAAAGCTCTAACACTGAAAGGGCATTATCATCATATATATAATATAAAGACCACATTACATTTCAACCTGTTTTGGTGGGATGGAGTTTTGGCCTGCCTGGTAAATTAGTTAGACCAATAAGAAATAGTTCCAAAACTCTCTGCCAATAACAGCTAGTTTTCAGTTTTCCCCTCCCCACTCCCACACAGTCCTAGCAAAATTATTTTTTGCTAGCATTTCTTTATTTTTACTATGTTCTACATTTTAGAATAATAGTGAAGATATCAACACTATGAAATAACACATATGGAACCATTTAGTAACCAAAAAAGTGTTAAATCAAAATATATTTGAGATTCTTCAAAGCAGCCACCCTTTGCCTTGATGACAGCTTTGCACACTATTTTTGCACGCTAAACCCTTAAATGAGTACAGTAATTTCCGGACTATTAAGCGCACCTGAATATAAGCCGCACCCACTGAATTAAAAAATATATATTATTTTGAACATAAATAAGCCACACATGTCTATAAGCCGCAGGTGCCTACCGGTGCATTGAAACAAATGAACTTTACACAGGTTTTAACAAAACACGGCGTGTAACAAAAATAAATAGGCTTTAACGAAACACGGCTTGTAACAAAAATAAATAGGCTTTAACGAAACACGGCTTGTAACAAAAAATAAAAAATTAGAGGTAAGCTTTAGTTGTCTTTTTGCACTGAGTCAATTCCTCACGCTGCTGTTTCCAACGTCTTATCATCGACTCATTAAGACCAAGCTCCCGTGCAGCAGCTCTATTTCCTTTTCCAACAGCCAGATCAATCGCCTTCAACTTGAAAGCTGCATCATATGCATTTCTCCGTGTCTTTGCCATGATGAGGGTGACTACCGTAATCAGAATGATGGGAAGTTTGAGAGCGCTCGATTTAATCTAAACAGTAAACAAAAAAGTTTTGACCTTAACCCGTTCGGCAATTTCATTGGTCTAATGAAAGCTTCAAGCCGCCAAAAAACTGAACACGTCACAGAATGTGTTTTTTTGGAGAAAAAAAATTGAAAGCGGGAAAAATCCATATATTAGCCGCGTCATTGTTTATGCCGCGAGGTTCAAAGCGTGATAAAAAAGTTGCGGCTTATAGTCCGGAATTTACGGTAGGTGTTCTAAAACTTCTGACCGGTTGTGTGTGTGTATAGATAGATAGATGTAACTCACCATCTGGATTTGGTCTTAAACAGCAAAATTTGAAATAGTATTTTTTACATTGGATAAAAGTAGACTTAGAGCTACGAAATGGTATATCATACATTATATTTGAGGAACAACGGGAAAGTAATTCTGTTTTGAAAGTTGATCAACTTGTAAACTAACTTTTGAGAAAATGGCCTTAGAATGATTTGGTAACTAGTGAAGAGCTCTTCTCTGTCTACATCCATTCACCATTGTTCACCCTGTTAAGCTTTAGCCCCACCCATTTCGTTTTGCTGTCTGAGCACACACTTGACGCTCTGGCCAATGATTTGTTTGCCTCTGGACAATGTGAAAACAGCCTAACCAGCTCTGCTGGCAACAATTTCATTATGTTTTTTTGCAGACGACCATAGTCAACGGGTGTTGTACACACGTCACGTAACATTAGCTAATGAGCCAGCCAGCTAACGTTAGCTAGTTAAACAACAATGAACAGTGCCAACAAAGCCACATTGATGGGAGCTAACCAACCAGGTTCAATGTTAGCTAGCTAACATTATGCTCTAACTAGAAAAGAAAACGTTTCTGGGCAACGATTAATAACATCAGCTAGGGAGCCAGCCAGCTAACGTTAGCAAGCTAGCTAACAGTACACGTTAGCTTAAAACCCTTTCATGTGTGAGTTCCAAATATCTCTAACTGTCGCCCCAGCGTGAGTTTTTTTTATGCATGTGATGTTAGAACGTTCTCTCCATTCCAGAATGTGATTGTTACGTAACAGTACATTTAAATCCGCGCTGCCCTCAAACCAAAGCACACAGCCTGTTTTTATTTATAGGCTGTTTTCAACTTGTCAATTTAAAATTATTTTCTAACAAATTTTTTATTTTCTAATAACAGATTGAATTGAGATGTGTTCCGCCTCATTCATTCACACAAAAGTAGTCATTTTTACTTTTGCAGACCAATTCATTTTTTGGGACATTTCTGACCCGGACAAAATTCCCCAAACACTTCCCAATTGTTTGTGCAGTTCAAGTCTACAGACATTTGCTCATCTCGTCCTGCATACACGTGTTCACATTTTCCTTCTGTTGCCTGCATCGCAATCAAAGTTGTTTTCGTTACCAATAATAACTTTGGAAGTGTGTGTGTTTCTATCAAAGTAAGTGCCTTATTACGTTATAATAGTTTCTGCATGTCATGTTATGTCGTTTCTACTGTAGCATAATGTTCTTGTGTATATTCCTTATAACCACGGACACGCGATGTAACGTTACTCCTTTCATAACCTTTATGGTGTTATACTCAATGCTTAGGTAGCTAGCTACATTCTTCTATTAGCTCTCGAAAACAATGCTAATTGCTTCAAAGAAGTATTAGCATGTGTTGTATTTTGAAGCTACCCTAGCCTAATGACTCCCAAGTGGCACAGCATCTCAGTGCTAGAGGCGTCACTACAAACACCCATGTTCAAATCCAGACTGTGTTTCTATCAAAGTAAGTGCATAATTAGGTTATAGTTTCTGTGTGTCGTGTTATACCGTTTCTACTGTAGCTCACTGTGTGTATGGAGCATAATATATTTGTGTATATTCCTTATAACCGCGGACACAAGAGGTTACGTTACTCATGTTATAACCTTTATGGTGTTATACTCAATCGCGCTTATGTAGCTAGTTACATTCTTCTATTAGCTTGGTAAAACAATGCTAGTTGCGTCAGGAGTATTGGCTTGTTGTATTTTGAAGCTACCCTGGAAAAATATCTTATACCACTTGGTCGTTTTCTGAGTGCATTCCACAAACTGATTATCATGTCCGCCTTATCCACTGCCCCCATTTTGAGGTTATAGTCAAGCACGCAGTCTGGTTTGATGTTTCTCTCTGTCTGGTTTGACGTTTCTCTCTCCCGTCAGGTGGTCCACCTTCCCTGTGGCCGACATGGTTGCTGTATGGACAGTGGAGAGGACATGGGCGTCTCATTTGTCATGGCACTTTACTGCCAGCTGTTGACATTTATTATTTTGTATAACGGGTCATTTAGGATGGCAGTAGCGTTGTTGAAGAAATGCAGTCATATCAGCAGAACTAGGAAGCAGTCTTGGGAAAAGAGGGTGGCAAAGAAGGGAGTTGCAAACATAGGATCTCTGCTCCAGTATTGTCTTAGGGAGTTATTCTTTACTATCCCCATGAGAAGGACTGTCACCAGGAAGGTATACATTTCACTAATTGTGGTTGTCCCCCCCACTCCTGGCTCTCTCTTCTCCTGTAGCTCCAAGGCATAGCAATTGATCTCTGCTATGTCTCCCACCAGCTGCTCTGTCAGAAACAACTTGAAGCACTGCCTCAGATGGAAATGGCAAGGGCCGTTGCACTCCAGACTGGGACTCATCAATGCAAACAGCAGGGCCAGGAGGGGTGAAATGGCTGGCAGCTTTCCAGCTACCACAGAACTCCTGTACTTCATCCACTATCGGTCTGCCTCCATCACCACCAGCATCTTCAAATGGAACTAGAACTTTGTCAGTGGACAATGGGTCCTCAGATTCAAGGTTCTCAATGGCTGGGTTCTCAGCTCCTCACTGTAACTGTCAGAATCTGATTCCTGACTTTCAGACTCATTGTCAGAATTTCCCAACTCACAAAATTTCCCAATTTTGTGAGTTGTCTCCTTTTGAAAGGCATTGCTAATGCTACAGCTTATCTCATTAGCTACATACATAAACAACAACACTGAATGGCTCAGAGTGGGAGTGAGAGGTTACGTGATTTACTGCCTGCCCGCGCCATTTGTATCAATAAATCACTATCAGAAAATGTTTTGTGTGGTATTATTGATATATTTACTATTTTATTCACGTTTTACAATTACCGGGAAAAAATCATGCATTCCGATTTTTGCATAGATTGTAATGGCACATACTATGTGTGTAAAATAATTTTATGAAGGTTGTACTGATTATGATGAGCTAAGCTAATTCCAGCAATGTGTGTGGAGCCATGTTTGTTGACATACAACGCATTCTGGGTTTCACGTGATCATATGTCGGACCAAAGATGCTATAACAAAATGAGGTGAGTAAGGGTTCACAATTTTTTTGAGAACTTCAGGAAGAGAATGGTGGGATGTGAACGATGGTAGACGACACACCCCTTCAACATGCATACTATAAACAGACCAAACTCATCTTGTCTTCTCATATTATTATTATGGTTTCTGTGAGGAAAAAAAGCATTGCTGCAGGCTGAAACTAATCGTCGGATTACTTTTGATTTCTAGAAAGTGTTTTACTCAATTATTTGGATCAATGGTGAGCTCACCCGTGATGTGATTAATTATACATAGTAATTGCTATTAGCTAATTCATACTGTAGTTTATGTCAGCTGAGAGTTAGAAAATTTGACCGCTTGTGTTTCGTCAATCTTTCCTCAGTTAGCGCTAGGACAAATGTAGCCTACATTTTCCCGGTTAGGATGATTGTGTTATGCTATATTCTGTGAATAGCTGAACATTGCATCCAAAAATAAACTGCTCACATTCTGGACATAACTTTGTAAGGACTGTGTTTGTGTAAATAGCTTCTGAAAAAAGTGTGGCCTGCTCAAATACTGATTATTGCGTCATTTGAAACTGACTGTTCTAAATAAGCGTTCTAAATGAGCATTCTAATCACACGGTTGTGATCGTACGCTTCAGGGACCACTGTAGAATGATCACACCCATGTAATGGTACATGTGAAAGGTAAACAATGAAACTAGCTAGGTAAACAAATTTAAGATCACACACATCACGTAACGTTAGCTAACGAGCCAGCTAGCTAACATTAGCTAGTTAAACAACAATGAACAGTGCCAACAGTACCACAGTGCTGGGAGTTAACCAACCAGGTTCAATGTTAGCTAGCTAACATTAGGCTCTAACTAGAAAAGCAAACGGCTCTGGAAAACAAATAATAATGTCAGCTAGGGAGGTTAGCTAGCTATCTTATCTATATACGTCATGCATGATGGACACTTCTCCCTGTCAGGAATGCCATACCACGGTTGCCCTTAGTTTGAAGATGTAATCTGGAGACAGGTGTTTTCTCCATCTCTTTAGCTATCATATCAAACATGATCCTCCAGAAAGTGGAGAGCAATGCAGTTATGAAGCTCCACTACACAATATATTTTTTTAAAAGCCACGTTCGACAGGATTACCAACACAGACTGATGAGCTCAAATAGACAGAAGCAGACCAATGGCAGACCAATCCGAACTCCTCTCTCGGCATGTCCAGCCCACACATTATCTCAACCAATTATGGCTAGTGGGAATGTTGCTGTCATTTTCTGTGGCTTAACCAATAAGGCTCGTAATTTAACAATTGTATTCGTATTTACAGATGGCATACAAGTTTGTTATGATTTTTGAGAAGGCACATGTTCGAGAAGGTACCCTCGTTAATGTCAGAGATTTGGCACTGCTTGTGTGAGCTAAAAACCAAGCATTCTGATTGGCTCTTTTGGAGCACTCCCCCTTCAGAACCCCCTCTCTTCCCTAACCAGGGATACTCAGATGCTTTGATGGGATCACCATGGAAACTGCTGCTTCCTCTGTCTCCGTCACCACCACAGTGTTTTGCTTCTGGAACTCTCCAGCAAGAGATTCGCTCTCCTTCCCTCCTCCTCTCATCTCCTCTACTTTCTTCCCACACTCTACACTGGGAACCCCCTGTCTGATCTAGAGGATATCTCCCTCTGGTCTATAGACTAGACCTGTTTAACAGAATAGATATTCTATGATATTTCATTCTGTATATAGCTGTTTATATGCACTTATATTTGTTTCCTATATGCTCTGTCCATGTGCTGTATGCATCTATACTTTCAGAGCTTCTTTATTGTTCTCCTTTGAAAAATAGGTATTTTAACCTCAATTGGACTTCCTGGTTGAAATAAAGGTAAAAATAAATATCTTAAGCTACTGTAGGGTATCAGATCTCAAGGTCTTCTCTTCTTTAATATTAAAACCCTTTAAGATGCTTTGTTTGTAAATTATGTCTGAGTGTTGGAATGTGCCCCTGGCTATCCATAAAGAAAAAAGAAAATGTTGTCTGGTTTTCTTAATATAAAAAATTTGAAACAATTTATACTTTTACATTTAATCCTTAAGTATATTTTAGCAATTACATTTACTTTTGATACTTAAGTATATTACTCAAGTAGTATTTTACTGGGTGACTTTTACTTGAGTCATTTTCTGTTAACCGATCTTTACTTTTACTCAAGTATGACAATTGGGTACTTTTTCCTCCACTGCTATCCCCCATAGTGCCAAAGTCGATAGGCTAGTGCTTTTGTGGTTCATTAGACCTACTCATCTTATTGGCTATTGAAAAGTAAATGTGACACTTCTTCCAATATCTTCAATATGCGCCTTGTAGCCTGTGAGAAAGACCCAATCATGTGACGGACATTGGCTAAAAGGAACTGAGCTATCTGAGAGAGCAATGTGAGCGAGAGGTGCTTCGGAGCACACAGCTGGGAGAAGGGAATGATAACTATACAAAACATTTGGTCTAACTGCTATGTTAAGCCTGACTATTTTATCATTTTGTGTCTAGATAAGGCAGTATTGCGCACTTTCACCTATAAAAATGAACGAAGAAAATAGGCTATGAACATCAATTACAAGACCAATTAATGTGGAGATTGATCATAGATCCTCATTGATCATATTATCTATTTTTTTCATTCCTTTTTCGCCTGACTGACGTGCCCAAAGTAAACTGCCTGTTACTCAGGCCCAGAAGCCAGGATATGCATATAATTGGTAGCATTGCATAGAAAACACTTGTAAGTTTTTAAACTGTTAAAATAATGTCTGAGACTTTTGCAGAATTGATACGGCAGGCAAAAATCAGAAGAAAAACCAACCGGAAATAAAAAAAAAACTGAGGTCCCATGCTTTTACAATGGAAAGCTATGGGTCCTGTAATTCCGGCTCCCAGATTGCAATTCCTATGGCTTCCACTAGATGTCAACAGTCTTTATTCAAGGTTTCAGGCTTGTTTTTGAAAAACGAGCAAGAATTTAGAGTTTTGGTGAAGAGAACACCGGAACAATATCAGTCTTTCGGCGCATTTATTTACGTTTTAGGATACCTGAGGATTAACCTGTTAGGGCTAGGGGGCAGTATTTACACGGCCGGATAAAAAACGTACCCGATTTAATCTGGTTACTACTCCTGCCCAGTAACTAGAATATGCATATAATTATTGGCTTTGGATAGAAAACACCCTAAAGTTTCTAAAACTGTTTGAATGGTGTTTGTGAGTATAACAGAACTCATATGGCAGGCAAAAACCTGAGAAGATTTCATGCAGGAAGTGGCCTGTCTGACAAGGTGTTGTTGTTCTTGCCTCTGTTTATTGAAGACTGAGGATCTTAGCTGTAACGTGACACTTCCTACGGCTCCCATAGGCTCTCAGAGCCCGGGAAAAAGCTGAACGATATCGAGGCAGCCTCTGGCTGAAACACATTATCGCCTTTGCCAAGTGGCCGATCAGAGGACAAAGGAATTAGGCGCGTGCCCGAGTCGACCCCATGCTTTATTTTCTTTCGTCTGTTTACCTAATTGCAGATTCCCGGTCGGAATATTATCGCTTTTTTACGAGAAAAATGGCATAAAAATAGATTTTAAACAGCGGTTGACATGCTTCGAAGTACAGTAATGAAATATTTAGAAATCTTTTGTCACGAAATGCGCCGTGCGCGTGACCCTTATTTACCATTCGGATAGTGTCTTGAACGCACGAACAAAACGCCGTTGTTGGAACATAACTATGGATTATTTGGGACCAAACCAACATTTGTTATTGAAGTAGAAGTCCTGGGAGTGCATTCTGACGAAGAACACCAAAGGTAATCAAACTTTTCTAATAGTAAATCGGAGTTTGGTGAAGGCTAAACTTGCTGGGTGTCTAAATAGCTAGCCCTGTGATGCCGGGCTATCTACTTAGAATATTGCAAAATGTGCTTTCACCGAAAAGCTATTTTAAAATCGGACATATCGAGTGCATAGAGGAGTTCTGTATCTATAATTCTTAAAATAATTGTTATGCTTTTTGAGTGTTTTCTATCCGAATCTACTAATAATATGCATATCCTACCTTCTGAGTCTGAGTAGGAGGCAGTTTAATTTGGGTACGTTTTTCATCAGGCCGTGAAAATACTGCCCCCTGTACTGCCTAACATACCCTCGTAAAACTGACCATCCTACCGATCCTCGACTTCGGCGATGTCATTTACAAAATAGCCTTCAATTCCCTACTCAATAAATTGGATGCAGTCTATCACAGTGCCATCCGTTTTGTCACCAAAGCCCCATATACTACCCACCACTGCGACCTGTACCCTCTCGTTGGCTGGCCCTCGCTTCAAACTCGTCGCCAAACCCACTGGCTCCAGGTCATCTACAAGACCCTGCTAGGTAAAGTCCCCCCTTATCTCCGCTCACTGGTCACCATAGCAGCACCCACCTGTAGCACGCGCTCCAGCAGGTATATCTCTCTGGTCACCCCCAAAGCCAATTCCTCCTTCGGCCGCCTCTCCTTCCAGTTCTCTGCTGCCAATGACTGGAACGAACTACAAAAATCTCTAAAACTGGAAACACTTATCTCCCTCACTAGCTTTAAGCACCAGCTGTCAGAGCAGCTCACAGATTACTGCACCTGTACATAGCCCATCTATAATTTAGCCCAAACAACTATCACTTCCCCTACTGTATTTATTTATTTTGCTCCTTTGCACCCCGTTATTTTTATTTCTACTTTGCACTTTCTTCCACTGCAAATCTACTATTCCAGTGTTTTACTTGCTATATTGTATTTACTTCGCCACCATGGCCTTTTTTGCCTTTACCTCCCTTATCTCACCTCATTTGCTCACTTTGTATATAGACATATTTTTCTACTATATTATTGACTGTATGTTTGTTTTACTCCATTTGTAACTCTGTGTTGTTGTATGTGTCAAACTGCTTTGCTTTATCTTGGCCAAGTCACAATTGTAAATGAGAACTTGTTCTCAACTTGCCTACCTGGTTAAATAAAGGTGAAATTAAAAAAAATAAAAAAAATTGTCACCACAGATGGTTTGTTTACGTTTATACAGTTGTGGCTAGGTGTAGGCCTAGCAACTCCAACAGCTCCATCTAGTGGTCACGTCAGGGACAACAGTTGTTGACAACTATAGCATTGTAGCTTAGCCTAACCCTAACCCCTTTCCTAAACTTAACCTCATTCTCTTAATGTCCTATGTGAATTATCTTAACCTGCTGCATTAGTTCTCCTTACCTGCCATATTAATTATCCTAACCTGCTATGTAAACAAACCATCGGTGGAGACAAATCATCAGTATAGCCACACCAGCAGCCAATCATGTGTTGTTGTTTATGTATGTAGCTAGTGTGCTAAGCTGTTCTGACATCACCCACATCGATTCTGGGGGGACTGTCATGCCAAATACTGTACCCCTGCCAAAATGTGTGTATCCCCTGCGTCACATTGGAATTTGTTGAGTTCTAGCTTCTGTTGCTAGTGCTGTAGATGAATTACATAATGAACCAAATCGTCCATTGCTGGTTACATGGCTTTATTTTACCTCGTAGCGGTTGCAAAGGAAGGAGGACACAGGCAATTCTAGTTCTATTTCACCTCATAAGCGCTCGCTCAGTCCGCACAAAATTATTACCTAAGAATTGCTCTACAAGGACGGTGTTTTTGACGATGACAACCTGCTGACTACCTGCTGCTTCAGAGGACCAAAAAGACTGGAAAGAGAACACTCTTTCTTAACCATATATTTGTCTTTATATAAGACAATATTGTTAAATAGGAAGAAATAATTAAAGCTGTTTTTAGATTGACGTTGATAGCTACTGTACTTATTAACCTCAGCCTGCCTAGTCAGATGACACAGGCAATTCTAGTTCAATTTCACCTCATAAGCACTCGCTCAGTCCGCACAAAACCATATATTTATATGGTTTTATTTGTCTTTATATAAGGCTAGTTACAGTAGCCAGCTAGCTAGCCAGACAGTTTTATTTAGCTAACGTTAGCTAGCTAGCTACTGTAACTGTTATTGTAGCTCTCTGTTTCTAATTAGCTTAAAGAAATTCTGAGTTTATGTATTAGAATCTTAAATATTGCCAGGTTGGTTTTAACAGCTGTTTCACAATGTGTTCATTAATGTAAGTTATAAGGTATCCTTTGATGGTATTTATTTGTTCCACTTTATTCATTGCTGCATCCTAGGACCTACAATAGATATATATATATACACTGCTCAAAAAATAAAGGGAACACTTAAACAACACAATGTAACTCCAAGTCAATCACACTTCTGTGAAATCAAACTGTCCACTTAGGAAGCAACACTGATTGACAATAAATTTCACATGCTGTTGTGCAAATGGAATAGAAAACAGGTGGAAATGATAGGCAATTAGCAAGACACCCCCAATATAGGAGTGGTTCTGCAGGTGGTGACCACAGACCACTTCTCAGTTCCTATGCTTTCTGGCTGATGTTTTGGTCACTTTTGAATGCTGGCGGTGCTTTCACTCTAGTGGTAACATGAGACAGAGTCTACAACCCACACAAGTGGCTCAGGTAGTGCAGCTCATCCAGGATGGCACATCAATGCGAGCTGTGGCAAGAAGGTTTGCTTTGTCTGTCAGCGTAGTGTCCAGAGCATGGAGGCGCTACCAGGAGACAGGCCAGTACATCAGGAGATGTGGAGGAGGCCGTAGGAGGGCAACAACCCAGCAGCAGGACCGCTACCTCCACCTTTGTGCAAGGAGGAGCAGGAGGAGCACTGCCAGAGCCCTGCAAAATGACCTCCAGCAGGCCACAAATGTGCATGTGTCTGCTCAAACGGTCAGAAACAGACTCCATGAGGGTGGTATGAGGGCCCGACGTCCACAGGTGGGGGTTGTGCTTACAGCCCAACACCGTACAGGACGTTTGGCATTTGCCAGAGAACACCAAGATTGGCAAATTCGCCACTGGCGCCCTGTGCTCTTCACAGATGAAAGCAGGTTCACACTGAGCACATGTGACAGACGTGACAGAGTCTGGAGACGCCGTGGAGAACGTTCTGCTGCCTGCAACATCCTCCAGCATGACCGGTTTGGCGGTGGGTCAGTCATGGTGTGGGGTGGCATTTCTTTGGGGGGCCGTACATCCCTCCATGTGCTCGCCATAGGTTGCCTGACTGCCATTAGGTACCGAGATGAGATCCTCAGACCCCTTGTGAGACCATATGCTGGTGCGGTTGGCCCTGGGTTCCTCCTAATGCAAGACAATGCTAGACCTCATGTGGCTGGAGTGTGTCATCAGTTCCTGCAAGAGGAAGGCATTGATGCTATGGACTGGCCCGCCCGTTCCCCAGACCTGAATCTAATTGAGCACATCTGGGACATCATGTCTCGCTCCATCCACCAACGCCACGTTGCACCACAGACTGTCCAGGAGTTGGCGGATGCTTTAGTCCAGGTCTGGGAGGAGATCCCTCAGGAGACCATCCACCACCTCATCAGGAGCATGCCCAGGCGTTGTAGGGAGGTCATACAGGTACGTGGAGGCCACACACACTACTGAGCCTCATTTTGACTTGTTTTAAGGACATTACATCAAAGTTGGATCAGCCTGTAGTGTGGTTTTGTAGTTGACTCCAAATCTAGACCTCCATGGGTTGATAAATTGGATTTCCATTGATTCTTTTTGTGTGATTTTGTTGTCAGCACATTCAACTATGTAAAGAAAAAAGTATTTAATACGATTATTTCATTCATTCAGATCTAGGATGTGTTATTTTAGTGTTCCCTTGATTTTTTTGAGCAGTGTATTTAACCACAATGGTGTACTAATGAGCTATGCGAGATAGAAAAAAATGAATCATAGTAGAGGACTACTGAAAATATATTATTTCAGTGTAGACAAGGGAATGGCAGGTTCAATAAAAAAATGATAGCCAGACAAGCCAGTGTATGAATCAAATGTATTTGCATATGAATGGAGTGGAAATTAGCTGACTTTGTGATCTGTAAGGTAAGCAACTTTAATGTGTCAAGCAGATTACATGTTTTCTTTGCCATTTCAAAAACGTAGCAACGTTTAAGACGTGGATTTAATGATGTAATGTTAACAAGGTACCCAAAAGTAGTTCAAAGTAATGTTTTAATTTATTAGCCAAACAAATCAAATCAAATTGTATTTGTCACATGTGCCGAATACCTCAGTGAAATGCTTACTTAGGAGCCCTAACCAACAATGCCATTTAAAAAATAATTAATAAATGAATAAAACCTTTATAAAAATGAAAAGTAACAAATAATTAAAGAGCAGCAGTAAAATAATAATAAAAAACGAGGCTATGTACAGGGGGTACCGGCACAGAATTGAAGTAAGTAATTGAGATAATATACACATGATAGTAGAGTTATTAAAGTGACTATGTATACATAATAACAAAGAGGAGCAGCAGAGTAAAAGAGGGCGGGGGGGGGCAATGCAAATAATCTGAGTAGCCATTTCATTAGATGTTCAGGAGTCTTATGACTTGGGGTTAGAAGCTGTTTAGAAGCCTCTTGGACCTAGACTTGGTGCGCCGGTACCGCTCTGCGGTAGCAGAGAGAACAGTCTATGACTAGTGTGGCTGGAGTCTTTGACAATTTCTAGGGCCTTCCTCTGACACCGCAGGGGTATATAGGTCCTGGATGTCAGCAAGCTTGGCCCCCACCCTCTGTAGTGCCTAGTGGTCGGAGGCCGAGCAGTTACCATACCAGGCAGTGATGAAACCAGTCAGGATGCTCTCGATGGTGCAGCTGTAGAACCTTTTGAGGAACTGAGGACCCATGCCACATTTTTTCAGTCTCCAGAGGGGGAATACGTTTTGTTGTGCCCTCTTCATGACTGTCTTGGTGTGCTTGGACAATGATCTTCGTTGGTGATGTGGACATCGAGGAACTTTAGAAGCCTCTTGGACCTAGACTTGGTGCTCCGGTACCGCTCTGCGGTAGCAGAGAGAACAGTCTATGACTAGTGTGGCTGGAGTCTTTGACAATTTCTAGGGCCTTCCTCTGACACCGCAGGGGTATATAGGTCCTGGATGTCAGGAAGCTTGGCCCCCACCCTCTGTAGTGCCTAGTGGTCGGAGGCCGAGCAGGTACCATACCAGGCAGTGATGAAACCAGTCAGGATGCTATCGATGGTGCAGCTGTAGAACCTTTTGAGGAACTGAGGACCCATGCCAAATTTGTTCAGTCTCCAGAGGGGGAATACATTTTGTTGTGCCCTCTTCATGACTGTCTTGGTGTGCTTGGACAATGATCTTCGTTGGTGATGTGGACATCAAGGAACTTGAAACTCTCCATCAGCAAACTTAATGATGGTGTTGGAGTCGTGCCTGGCCGTGCAGTCATGAGTGAACAGAGAGTACAGGAGGGGACTAAGCACGCACCCCTGAGGGGCCCCCATGTTGAGAATCACCGTGGCGAATGTGTTGGATCCATTTGCAGAGGGGGGTGTTTAGTCCCAGGGTTCTTAGCTTAATGATGAGCTTTCAGGGCACTATGGTGTTTATGAGCTGTAGTCAATGAATAGAATTCTTACATAGGTGTTCCTTTTGTCCAGGTGGGAAAGGGCAGTGTGGAGTGCAATAGAGATTGCATCATCTCTGGATCTGTTAGGGCAGTATGGGTCTAGGGTCTAGGGTTTCTGGGATAATGGTGTTGATGTGAGCCATGACCAGCCTTTCAAAGCACTTCATGGCTACAGATGTGAGTGCTATGGGTCGGTAGTCATTTAGGAAGGTTACGTTAGTGTTCTTGGGCACAGGGACTATGGTGGTCTGTTTGAAACATGTTGGTATTACAGACTCAGACAGGGAGAGGTTGAACTTGCCAGTTGGTCAGCGCATGCTCGGAGTACACATCCTGGTAATCCGTCTGGCCCTGCAGCCTTGTGAATGTTTCTTCGGCGTACAGGGCAGTGTTCGGAATTTCGGATGACTGACGTGCCCAAAGTAAACTGCCCGTTACTCAGGCCCAGAAGCTAGGATATGCATATAGTAGCATTAGATATGGTAGCATTGGATAGAAAACACGCTGAAGTTTCTAAAACTGTTCAAATAATGTCTCTGAGTATAACAGAACTGATATGGCAGGTGAAAACCCGAGGAAAATCCATCCGTAAAATAAAAATGTTGAGGTCACAGGCCATTTCAATGCTAGCCTATGGGGTATACAAATAGATAGGACCCAGATTGCAGTTCCTATGGCTTCCACTAGATGTCAACTGTCTTTAGACAGGGTTTCAGGCTTGTTTCTTGAAAAATGAAGAAGTAGTTGTAGTTTTTCCAAGTTGTCTCTCATTAGAAAAGTAGTCTGGATGGCGAGTGAATGAGGTGAGCGCTCTTCGTTATTTATCTTCCCTATTGAACATACTATTCTCCGTCATAAATATTATAGTTTATTTAGATATTAGAGTGCCTAAGGGTTAATTAGAAACATAATTTGACTTGTTTGGACGAACTTTACCAGTAACTTTTTGGATTTGTTTGTATGCATGTTGAACGAGTGGATTACTGAGATCATTGGCGCCAACTAAACTGACTTTTTTGGATTTAAGAGAAAAAAAGCCGCATTGGCAGACCTGGTGGGTATCAGAGCATATGGGGCTTTCGTGAGAAGTACGTTTCAGAGAATCTCTGAAATGGATGCCTCATCCAAATTTTTCTTTGGTTTAGAGAAAAAGAATGGACAAAGAAGAATTATCCATTGCCTCAGATCAGCTGTTGGGCAAGAGCTCACTAGCCCTCGTGAAATTAGAAAGAGGGCAGTAGAGTTCTATGCTGATCTCTACCAGTGTGAGTACAAAGAGGATCAAATAGTGACACAGCAGTTCCTTGATGGGCTACCACAGGTGGCTGCAGAAGCTCACGTTGAGCTTGAGCAACAATTGTCTTGGCAGGAGCTATGCACTGCATTAAAAGGCATGGAAAATGGAAGGGCACCAGGCATTGATGGGCTTCCCGTTGACTTTTTAAAGTATTTTTGGGCCATGTTGGGAGAGGATTGGCTAGCAGTAGTTAACAATAGTTTGACCGGAGGGTTACTACCGATAAGCTGCAGGAGGGCTGTCCTCACCCTACAGCCAAAAAAGGGTGACCCTAGGGAGGTGAAGAATTGGAGGCCGGTGGCTTTATTGTGCACTGATTAACCTCTGGACGTGCTCGACATCCAGCGAAAAATCCTATCACCATTAGCATAACGAAATTTAATATATATATTTTTTCAAATATAGGACTATGTTATATCGTTTTATAGATACACCTCTCCTGAATCGAACCACGTTGTCCGATTTCAAAAAGGCTTTACAGCAAAAGCAAAACATTAGATTATGTTAGAGGAGTATATCGTAAAAGTAGCCACATAGCCATTTTCCGACCAACCACATGCATCACAAATAACCAAAAAACAGCTAAATGCAGCACTAACCTTTGACAATCTTCATCAGATGACACTCCTAGGACATCATGTTACACAATACATGCATTCTTTTGTTCGATAAAGTTCATGTTTATATATAAAAACAGCATTTCCACTTCCTGTTAGGATTTGTCTCAGGGTTCTGACTGCCATATGAGTTCTGTTATACTCACAGACACCATTCAAACAGTTTTAGAAACTTTAGAGTGTTTTCTATCCAAATCGACTAATTATATGCATATCCTAGCTTCTGAGTTTGAGTAGGAGGCATTTTAAAATGGGCACTTATTTTTTTCAAAATTCGCAATAGCGCCCCCTGGCCTTAACCTGCGTCAAGAGGATAAAAAAGGACTTTATCGAACAAAATGACCATTCATTGTGTAGCTGTGGGACCCTTGGAATTGCAAACAGAGGAAGATCTTCAAACGTAAGTGATTTATTTAATCGCTATTTGTGATTTTGTGACGCCTGTGCTGGTTGAAAAAGTATTTTGATGTGGGACAAGAAGTTAAGATTTTAAATGATGTAAGACACTTGTATTTTCATGAATGTTTAATATTACGATTTTTGTATTTATATTTACCGAAATATCAAAGAGAAATCCACATTTTTTAAAATGATATACAGAATTGGACTTTCACAAACTAACGGCTAACAAAGTTAATCATCATTGTCTGAGTAGTGGCTGACGTTCTAGCTAAAGCTGTGAAATGGCGGCTACACACAGGAAATCTGTTTTTACGATAAATCATTTGCCTGAGGATTCGACGTGCTACTCAAACCCATTAATGTCGCTAAATACAGTGAATGAAGAAAGGCAACCACAACTCTCATTTGCTGACTGGATGAACAAATTTGATGTTGCAAATGCTAACAGTAACTGCAATCCATTTATGCCAAGTTCAGATGTAGCTAATATGCAGCCCACCGCAGCTAACATGGCTGACTCATGCCGTGAGTAAAGACGCCTCTGTAACGTTCGTCGCCTGGTGACGAGGAAACGGACCAAAACGCAGCTGGGAGCGAACACATGTTTATTCAACACCATGGAATTAAACATGTACACAAAATTCAAGAAAAATACCGATACGTTACGTGCTCAAACAAAGAGACAACAACCCACAAACATCGTGGGGGGAAAGGAACTTAAATGTGATTCCCAATCAGACATAACTAGCGACAGCTGTCTGATTGGAAATCACCCCCGAGCCCAACATAGAAATAAACCACAAAGAAAGGCTATAACAAAACATAGAAAATAAACCATAGAAATACCACACCCTGACCAAAATAGCAGAGTTCCCCTGGTCAGGGCGTGACAGTACCCCCCCTCCAACGGTGCGTACTCCCGGCGCACCAACCTAAAGTCTATTAGGGTGGGGACCCGGGTGGGCGCCTCACCCTCGGTGGAGGCTCTGGCCCCGGGCGTGTTTCTCCCCCTGCCTCCACCCTAGCCCTACCCCTCTGGCCCGGACTGGACCACGGTGGAGCGGCATGCTCAGGCTCCGGAGCGGAGCCGCCGACCGGAAAAGGACTGGTCACCGGTGGACCGGACACAGGCCGTGCCGGACTGTGGACACGCGCCGTGGGCCTGGTGCGGGGAACAGGGATGGGCCGGACAGGACCGGGGACACGCACCACCAACCTGGTGCGGGGAGTAGGGACGGGCCGGACTGGCCTGGGGACACGCACCACCAACCTGGTGCGGGGAGCAGGGACGGGCCGGACTGGACTGGGGACACGCACCACCGGCTTGGTGCGGGGAGCCGGGATGGGCCGGACAGGACTGTGGACACGCACCACTAACCTGGTGCGGGGAGCAGGGACTTGCCGGACTGGACTGGGGACACGCACCACTGGCTTGGTGCGGGGAGCAGGGACGGGCCGGACTGGACTGGGGACACGCACCACTGGCTTGGTGCGGGGAGCAGGGACGGGCCGGACTGGACTGGGGACACACACCACTGGCTTGGTGCGGGGAGCAGGGATGGGCCGGACAGGACTGTGGACACGCACCACCAACATGGTGCGGGGAGCAGGGACGGGCCGGACAGGACTGGGGACACGCACCACTGGCTTGGTGCGGGGAGCAGGAATGGGCCGGACAGGACTGTGGACACGCACCACTAACTTGGTGCGGGGAGCAGGGATGGGCCAGACATGACTGGGGACACGCACCACTAACTTGGTGCGGGGAGCAGGGATGGGCCGGACAGGACTGGGGACACGCACCACTGGCTTGGTGCGGGGAGCAGGGATGGGCCGGACTGGACTGTGGACACGCACCACATTCGCCCGGCAAGGGCGAGGTGCTGGCACAGGACGTGCTGGACCGTGACCGCACACCGGCGACACAGTGCGCATAAGCGGCGCCGGATATCCTGGACCGAGGAGGCGCACTGGAGGTCTGGAGTGCACAGCTGACATCACCTGTTCTGGCTCAACGCCCACCTTAGCCTGGCAAGTGTGGAGCGCTGGCACAGAACGCACTGGGCTGTGCAGCCGTACCGGAGACACAGTGCGCGTCCTCGGCGCAGGATACATCGGACCGAGAAGGGGCACCGGAGGCCAGGAGCGCTGAGCCGGCACAACACGTCCTCGCTGAACACTCCCCCTAGCCCGGCAAATGTGGGGCGCTGGCACAGAGCGCACTGGGCTGTGCAGGCGCACTGGCGATACCGTGCGCACCTCTGCCACCCAAGGCTCTTCCTCCACGCTGTCCCTACGCAGGTCCTCCAGAACCTGCCACATCTCTGCCTCCTCCTTCGCCGTTATCCCCCACGAGAGCAGTGGTCTGGGCTCTTCCTCTGCCCTTCCGGACCACCCCATTAGCCCCCCCCCAAAAAAATTCTTGGGGGTGTCTTCCGGGCCTCCTCGACCGCCGCCTGCGACTCCTTCCACCGGCTGGCATCACCTCCTCGACCTGGGAATCCTTCCACCAGGGTCCTTTCCCCGACATGATCTCCTCCCAGGTCCAGAACTCCTTCCCCTCGCGAGCCCATCTCTCGCGCTCCTTATCCTCCCGCTGCTTGGTCCTGGTTCGGTGGGTTGTTCTGTAACGTTCGTCGCCTGGTGACGAGGAAGCGGACCAAAACGCAGCTGGGATCGAACACATGTTTATTCAACACCATGGAATTAAACATGTACACAAAATTCAAGAAAAATACCGATACGTTACTTGCTCAAACAAAGAGACGACAACCCACAAACATCGTGGGGGGAAAGGAACTTAAATGTGATTCCCAATCAGACATAACTAGCGACAGCTGTCTGATTGGAAATCACCCCCGAGCCCAACATAGAAATAAACCACAAAGAAAGGCTATAACAAAACATAGAAAATAAACCATAGAAATACCACACCCTGACCAAAATAGCAGAGTTCCCCTGGTCAGGGCGTGACAGCCTCCTCAAAGGCCAAGGAGAGAAACAAATCCATTCAAGTCTCATATGAAAAATGGGAATATGGGTGACAGTGGAATCGAATCACAGCTAAGTCACAACCAAAACTATACCAGCTGGCATGATAGATGCTCACCTAAAAAGGCTCTGGAAATGTGTTTCAGCCAGCCACTGAAACGCTGTATACTCCATGTATACTCTAACCCTTTCAACACTGCCAACCACATACTCTATGCAGCGAGTACACTTGTAGATGCTGTTTACTCCCATTACTTACACAGGATGCCAGCAGCTCTGCCCTTCCCCTCCAGTCCTGCCTCCTGTGGAAAACCACCGCTCACAGTCGCAAGACAGTCATGGATGTATCCGGAGTGATGCTCTGCTCACTGAAGGTAATGAAATGTACTGTTATGAAAACGAACAGTCTCACCCCAGGCAAGCAAGATTCAGTTCACATGGCAGGCAGCCCCGGTGTGTACATTATGATATCTCATCTGACAGTGAAGACGAATACACTACTCAGAAGGAGAGGATCCCCACACTACGACCAGGTCAGTTTGATGGTTCGGGCTCATGGAAAGAGTTCTTACATCGCTTTGAGAGCTGTGCAATATCTAATCACTGGTCAGGAAGGACAATGTCAGTCCAGCTGAGATTCTGTTTAGTGGGCACTGCAGGGGCTGTGGTCCACACGAACCCTAGGTCTTCCCGTTGGGACTACTCACGCATCGTGGCGTAGGTGGACTGGGCATACAGGCCAGCATCTGAGCATGCAGCTGCCATTGGCATTGAGTTGAGGAAGAGAGTGTGCAAACCAGGAGAATCACTGCATGCATTGAGAGATGACATTTATGAGAAAGTATCCATTGTGTATGCAGATCGCTCTGAGGCAGAACAGGACTCCATCAGTGTGGAGGTCTTCACTAATGCCATGGGAGACATCGGCATTGTGCAGAAGCTACTGGAGAAGTGTCCAAGCATATTGGCACGAGCATACGAGGTTGCCCACAGGTACGAAACCACCAAGGGAGCAGCTAACAGTGTTACTCAACTAATGCAGTCTTGTGTGCGGACTACAGAGCGGAGAGCCAGAGCAGCTACCTTGCAGGAATGCATCGACCACAGTGAAGATGAAGGCGAGAGTTGGACGACACCACCTGTAGAGCGGAGTCAGAAACTGCCAAAGTCCAGCTTCAAGCCACACAAACCAAAGACTGGTGAGCGCAAAAATACAAAATGGAACAAAATAAGACGCCACAACTGCCAAGGCATTGGACACTTGGAACGGAGCTGTCCATCACCAAGGACACCAGCTAAGCTGCGGGCAGTCCCCGAGTCGCCCAATTTCACCGAAGGCCAAAACACACCTGCTGTTCTCGGTGTCAAGGGCACAGGTCCCAAAATGTGTATCCACCTACTAATGTACGACATGGAGGTATGTGCTCTTTTGGACAGCGGGGCACGGAGAAATGCTTGGCGCTGTTACAACACCATTCACCCAGCTGTTAAACCTCCACTCCAGCAATCGACTGTGCAGTCTCTGCAGGGCATTGGTCCTGTAAATGGCCAAGTCACGGGACAGTTGTAAATCATGCAGCGCCTTGTGTCACCATCACAGATTTTAGAGAAACAACAAATGTCGGTACATACAGTGGGGGAAAAAAGTATTTGATCTCCTGCTGATTTTGTACGTTTATCCACTGACAAAGAAAGGATCAGTCTATAATTTTAATGGTAGGTTTATTTGAACAGTGAGAGACAGAATAACAACAAAAATATCCAGAAAAACGCATGTCAGAAATGTTACAAATTGATTTGCATTTTAATGAGGGAAATAAGAATTTGACCCTCTCCCAATCAGAAAGATTTCTGGCTCCCAGGTGTCTTCTATACAGGTAACGAGCTGAGATTAGGAGCACACTCTTAAAGGGAGTGCTACTAACCACAGCTTGTTACCTGTAAAAAAAGTCACCTGTCCACAGAAGCAATCAATCAATCAGATTCCAAACTCTCCACCATGGCCAAGACCAAAGAGCTCTCCAAGGATGTCAGGGACAAGATTGTAGACCTACACAAGGCTGGAATGTGCTACAAGACCATCACCAAGCAGCTTGGTGAGAAGGTGACAACATTTGGTGCGATTGTTCGCAAATGGAAGAAACACAAAATAACTGTCAATCTCCCTCGGCCAGGGGCTCCATGCAAGATCTCACCTCGTGGAGTTGCAATGATCATGAGAACGGTGAGGAATCAGCCCAGAACTACACGCGAGGATCTTGTCAATGATCTCAAGGCAGCTGGGACCATAGTCACCAAGAAAACAATTGGTAACACACTACGCCATGAAGGACTGAAATCCTGCAGCGCCCGCAAGGTCCCCCTGCTCAAGAATACATATACATGCCCGTCTGAAGTTTGCCAATGAACATCTGAATGAATCAGAGGACAACTGGTGAAAGTGTTGTGGTCAGATGAGACCATATGGAGCTCTTTGACATCAACTCAACTCACTGTGTTTGGAGGAGGAGGAATGCTGCCTATGACCCCAAGAACACCATCTCCACCGTCAAACATGGAGGTGGAAACATTATGCTTTGGGGGTGTTTTTCTGCTAAGGGGACAGGACAACTTCACCGCATCAAAGGGACGATGGACGGGGCCATGTACCGTCAAATCTTGGGTGAGAACCTCCTTCCCTCAGCCAGGGCATTGAAAATGGGTCGTGGATGGGAATTCCAGCATGACAGTGACCCAAAACACACGGCCAAGGCAACAAAGGAGTGGCTCAAGAAGAAGCACATTAAGGTACTGGAGTGGCCTAGCCAGTCTCCAGACCTTAATCCCATAGAAAATCTGTGGAGGGAGCTGAAGGTTCAAGTTGCCAAACGTCAGCCTCAAAACCTCAATGACTTGGAGAAGATGTGCAAAAAAGAGTGGGACAAAATCCCTCCTGAGATGTGTGCAAACCTGGTGGCCAACTACAAGAAACGTCTGACCTCTGTGATTGCCAACAAGGGTTTTGCCACCAAGTACTAAGTCATGTTTTGCAGAGGGGTCAAATACTTATTTCCCTCATTAAAATGCAAATCATTTTATAACATTTTTGACATGTGTTTTTCTGGATTTTTTAGTTGTTATTCTGTCTCTCACTGTTCAAATAAACCTACTATTAAAATGATAGACTGATAATTTCTTCGTAAGTGGGCAAACTTACTTTTTTCCCCCACTGTATAAGCGTCTTATATGGGCTGAAAGCTTAAATTCTTGTTGATATAACTGCACTGTCCAATTTATCATAGCTATTACTGCAAAAAAATGCCATGCTATTGTTTGAGGAGAGCTCCTAACAACAAAACACTTTTTTTTACCATGATAGGTTTGATAAATTCACCTCTGAAGGTGAAATGTGTACTTACATTCTGAAATCTTGCTCTGATTTATCATCTAAAGGGTCCCAGAGATAACATGAAGTGTTGTTTTGTTAGATAACATCCTTTTTCATATCCTAAAAAGGTCCATATAGCATGCACGATTGATTTTGTGTTTCCACTTGTTCAATTTGCAAAGAAAGGAATCTGTGAAAATCTCACCCTAAATGTTGTTTCAACCAGTCAAATCGCATTGGTATGTATTCCTCAGAGATCCTAGAATGTAACGAGACTTCACTATATCATTAGGGGTGTAGTATATCCTATAGGACACCATAGTTGGTCAGAGAGCGACGCCTTCATGTCACGCTGATGACGCGGGCGGTCTTCACTTGAATGACTAACTTTGTCAAATAAGCACCAATCGGGGTCAAATCTAGCTAGATAGCCAATGAGCTGGGCTTTACGGGAGTGTCCGGGAACCATGTATCGGTCGTAAAATGTAGCTACTAACCTTGTACAGCAGCATGCCTTTTCATTTTGGACAAAAATTACAAGAATATTCAGGTTGTTTTGCAAATGTTTTACTTATAAAATGGCTACTAATACTGGAAAAGCTAAATCAATGTCCATATATACATATTTGACGATATTCTTGCAGAAAAATGTAATATGAATGCAAATTTCTTCTTGATAATTTGCCCAAATGTACCTGGGTGACTTCACACTAAATGTCTTGTAGCTCGCTCATACTTTAAGTTATCCATCTGAAACTTTGTACATACACTGCTGCCATCTCGTGGACACCATCGGAATTCCAACCAGAGTGATGGCTGGAACTGGGACCTTTCTCTTGCATTTTCTTCAATCAGATCTATTGTGTTATTTAAATTCTTGTTAATCTAACCGAACTGTCCAATTTACAGTAGCTATTACAGTGAAAGAATACCATGCTATTGTTTGAGGAGAGTGCACAATTTTGAACATGAAAAGTTATTAATAAACATATTAGGCACATTTGGGCAGTATTGATACAACATTTTGAACAGAAATGCAATGGTTCATTGGATCAGTCTAAAACTTTGCACATACAGTGATGCCATGTCGTGGCCAAAATGAGCTGGGCTGGAAAAATACATTATGGCCTTTCTCTTACATTTGAAAGATGATGGTACAAAAAATTGAAAAGAGCGGTTGGTTTTTTCTTTGTATTATCTTTTACCAGATCTATTGTGTTATATTCTACTACATTTCTTTCACATTTCCATAAACTTCAAAGTGTTTCCTTTCAAATGGTACCAAGAATATGCATATCCTTGCTTCAGGGCCTGAGCTACAGGCAGTTAGATTTGGGTATGTAATTTTAGGTGAAAATTGAAAAAAAGGGGCAAATCCTTAAGAGGTTTTTCCCAAAAGTCAGACTCTTCCCATACGCCAACTCAATTTTCTTTGCTTCAGAAGCATATCTATTCACCAAATTGTGTGTGCTTATCCTTAGATATATTCTCAAGACTTGTATGGAGGGAATTGTTGATATGTTGTCAAATTTTATTCTGGATAACATTCTTTGGAAATATGAACAAAAATGTACTTTCCATACATGTCTTTAGTATTTTACGTATAGAAAGATAAAAAAAAGTATATATCCACAATCTGCTCTATACATGTCCGGTCCTGGAGTGTCTTAATAAAATGAAACCAAAATATTAAGTCTGACTATCCAGTTTCCAGAAAAATGTATTTGCGGTATATGCAAATATGCACATATTTAATGAGATATCGCTTCATTTGCATATTTTAATACAATATTTCAGAAAAGTTGTAATTAAAGAAAGTCTTATATTGGTGTTTATATTCAACTGGTAAAAGGTCATTGTGATATGATTAAGGGAAAAAATACCCTATTAGGTTGTGTTGCCTCGCCTTAAACATTGCGTTCGCGCGCATGTTGATTTTGTCCACCCACACCAGATGCGATCAGGACACGCAGGTTGAAATATCAAAACAAACTCTGAACCAACTATATTCATTTGGGGACAGGTCAAAAAGCATTAAACATTTATGTCAATTTAGCTAGCTAGCTTGCTGTTGCTAGCTAATTTGTCCTAGGATATAAACATTGGGTTGTTATTTTACTTGAAATGCACAAGGTCCTCTACTTCAACAATTAATCCACAGAAAAAAGAGTAACCCGAGTTTGTTTCTAGTAATCTCTCCTCCTTCAGGCTTCTTCTTCTTCATTGGACTTTATATGGCAGTTGGCAACCAAATTTAAGGTGCATTACCACAACCAACTGTACCAGAGTGTGGACATCAGTTCATCTTTCAATCACCCACGTGGGTATATGCTCCTAAAAACCAACCAGGAGATGGGAGAGGCGGGATGCAGCGCATCACATGTCACAAATAGAACCAAGTTCTATTTTAGCGCCTGGCTACGCAGATGCTCACGATCAGTGTGGGTGCAATGATTGAATAATATATATGTGTACATTTATTTTGCAGCGCACGCAATGCTAGAGGTGTGGTCCGAATGTTACTCGTATTGGCTATGCAAATTGTTTCATATTCTTTTCTGTGTTTTCAATATGAATACATTGAAAATATTTCAAACAGAAAGAGAATATATCAAATAGGTATTTTTGTTGTTTACTTAGATTCCCAGCTCACAGTCACACATCTAGCCCTGCTGTGTGGAAGAGGAGAGAGACATCTAAATGAAGCAATTCAGAACTAATAAAGTTGTAACTCGTTCAAACATAGAAGCGATTATCCAAACATTGCAAACAAACATTCCAAAATCTCTTTCCAGGAACTACAGAATCCCAGTGTGTTCCGTGTTCAGTGCTAGGTTATTGGACACAACCTGTGAGTAGTTAGCAGCCTGAATGTAAGCGATGGAGGGGAGCGAGGGGGAGAGGAGAGGAGGCCATGAGAAGACTAGACTATAGTGTGTCGGACCCCCGTCTGTCACCCCCTCTCTGGGGCCCCTCTCTGTTATTGTTTTGACTAAGAGGCTACGGTCACGTGGGCGCCGCTGTATTATGTCTGGGTGTCTTGGAATTTAGGTCACGCTAGAAACCTCTCCCTCCTCCCTCTTCACTCTCTCTCTTCCCCTGTCCTCTCTCTTCTCTCTTTTGAGCTGGCTCTCACTGAGACATCTCCCTCCTCTCTCTCCTTTCAGCTTCTCTGTCTCATTCTCTTCTCTTGCTCTCTCTCTTTTTCTCCTCTCTCTCCCTTTCTCTACCCTGTCCCACCCCTCTTTTCTTCTTCTAACAAACTCTGCTCTTTAATCCTGTGTCTTGTGGCGCTGTGCTCTTTCCTTGCTGCGTTAGCTAGCTGTCTGGATCAATGTGTCCTGTCTCTGGCTTGCGTCCCAAATGGCACCCTATTCCCTATGGGTCCTGGGCAAAAGGAGTGCACTATAAATGGAATTGGGTGCCATTTGGGACTAAACCTTAGCTGTGTTTGAATACTCATACTAACCGCACTAACCGTACTATTTGTGACGTGAATTGAGTATATAGTATGCTTATTGGTCATAGTATGGATATAGTTAGTATGTCAAAAGTTCCCGGATGTTGTACTAAATTCGCCAAAATGTGAAGTATACATGCAGAGGACACTATTTCTGTACTTTAGGGCCGGCCTATAATGTAATTCCACAGGAAATGGGCCTGGTTTCACATCATTTCAAGATTTGAAGAAAATGGCGGAAAATACGCAGACAAAGTACAACGAGAGCGGATACAAATTCATTGCTTTAACTAATTATGACAAATGTTAAGAAATGTTGAGCAATGTAAAAAAGTAATGACTTTTCAAATAAGTTACCTCACACGTTATATTGGCTGACAATTTGTTGGCTACGCTATCCTTACGAACCACATAGCATATCATTACAGCAGTATGACTGGTATGTTGTTAGCTAGCTACCTAACGTTAGTTGTGTCATGTCCTGACCAGTAAAGGGGTCATTTGTAATTGTAGTATGGTCAGAGCGTCGCAGGGTGTTCTCTCTTAATAAAAAGAAGGAAGATGAGCACTATACCCGCTGCGCCTTGGTCTGTCCCTTACGACGCTTATGACAGAACCACCCACCAAAGAAGGACCAAGCAGCGGAGGAAGGAGCAGCAGGAGAAGTATTTGGAGTCAGGGACGTGGGAGGAGATCCTCGATGGCAAGGGTCCATGGAGCCAGGCAGGGGAGTACCAGCGCCCAAAGGCGGAGCTGGAGGAAGCGAAGAGGGAACGATGGAGGTACGAGGCGTTGTATCCTCCTATTCAGGAGGTGGAGAGGCAGCCCCAAAACATTTTTTGGGGGGGGGCATAAGTGGAGTGTTGCTAGGTCAGGGGGGAACCCTGACCTAATTTCCCGGGCTATTCGGAGGGAGCCGTCGAGCAAACCGGAGCCGAGAAAGGAGTCGAGCGCCGAGCTTGACGCGAGATTCCGGAAGGAGGTACTGGCAGAGAGGGCACGACTGAGCAGGCATGCAGAGGGGCGAGCGATGCATTACGGGGTGATGCGCACTCTCTCGCCCATCCGCACGCACAGTCCAGTGCGGTCGGTATGGGCTCCGCAGCGTTGCCGTGCTAGAGTTGGCACTCAGCCAGGAAGGAGTGTTTCTGCTCAGCGCATCTGGCCGCCAGTGCGTCTCCTCGGTCCAGCTTACCCTGCGCCTGCTCTACGCACGGCAGCCATCATTCCCCAGCACAGCCCAGCTCGCCCTGTGCCAGCGCTCCGCCCGTGCCGGGCTACAGGGACCATCCAGCCAGGATGGCCAGCCCTGAGCTCCAGACCTCCGGTGCGCCTCCACGGCCCAGTGTGCCTCGTGCCTGCTCTGCGCACCCAGTCTCCTGTAAGTCTTCCCAGTCCGGGGAGACCGGTCCCAGCTCCACACAGGAGGGCTCCAGCGATGCTCCTCAGCCCGGAGCCTCCAGCAACGCTCCACCGCCTCCAGCGATGCTCCCCAGTCAGGAGCCTCCAGCGACTCCCCTCAGCCAGGAGCCTCCAGCGACGCTCCCCAGCCCGGAGCCTCCAGCGACGCTCCCCAGCCCGGAGCCTCCAGCGACGCTCCCCAGCCCGGAGCCTCCATTGACGCTCCCCAGCCCGGAGCCTACAGCGACGCTCCTCAGCCCGGAGCCTGCAGCGACGCTCCTCAGCCCGGAGCCTCCAGCGACGCTCCCCAGTCAGGAGCCTCCAGCTGGGGCCTCCAGCGATGCCTCTCAGCCCGGGGCCTCCAGCGACGCCTCTCAGCCTGGGGCCTCCAGCGACGCCTCTCAGCCCGGGGCCTCCAGCGAAGCTCCCCAGTCAGGAGCCTCCAGCGACGCCCCTCGATAGCGCGCCGGACTTCAGGCTTGAAGGTCGAGGGTTCGAAACCTGCTCCCTGCTGTTTCATTACATTGGTGTCGGAAGTGATCGGACCTTGCATCCACGACAGTGCGTGTGCTTGGCCGGTGAGCGCGTTCCTGTAAGACGTTGAGTCGCAAGCTAGCGCGAGGATGCGCTCTTTGAAAGGAGCGAGTAGTGTAACGACCCTGGGTTTATAAGTGCGGAAATCGACTCTGCCGCTTGAGCATGCTTTTGCGGCACAGTCGATAGGATGCCGGACTTCGGGCTTGAAGGTCGAGGGTTCGAGACCTGCTCCCTGCCTGCTGTTTCATTACAATATGTACATTTTCTTATTCATCCCATTACATTTGTGTGTATTTGTGTGTATAAGGTAGTTATTGTGAACTTGTTAGATTACTTGTTAGATATTACTGCATAGTCGGGAACTAGAAACTCAAGCACTTCCCTACACTTGCATTAACATCTGCTAACCATGTGTATGTGACCAGTAAAATTTGATTTGATAGGCTATCTAACTAACTACCCAATGTTTATTGACTTGATTATTCCCGTAATTCTTTGCTCAACTAAATGGTATAGTCGTTTTGTGTTCTCAATGGACATTCAGGTGCTTTTGTAAATTGGCTCTGCCTATCTAGTCTGATATCAGAGCACTCTCGTCTGAGTGTACCAGAGCGCAGAATAATGAATTTATGAGCGCTCAACACCCGTTGAATATGGTAAACGTCAGCAAAAGGACGTAATTAAATTGTTGCCAGCAGCACAGTTACAGTCACCAACGCTCTGGATAACATGAAAACTGCCTAACTAGCTCTGCTAAGGCGAGTTAAATGGTCAGAGTGGTCTCATTTGTTCCTGGAAGTAGCTAGCAAGCTAGCCAACATTAGCTTGGGTGCTTAACTGCCGTTGTAAGGTCAGAACGCTCAAATCAACCCTCCTCCTCGGCCCGAGCGTCCAGTGTGCGCTCTGAATTTGACAAACAGACAATCTGACAATCCTCTGAATTTACGAGCGCACTCTGGCACTCCAGATGGAATTTAATAACACACCCAAAGTCATAAAATGTCTAACTAGTCATTTGTTATGCTAACTAGCTAGCAAGAGGTTGCATAGCAACAGCATCAACTTCCGGTAGACAGGCGAAGAGCTAGTACGCTTAACTGAAAGCATACTGTTCGTACACAGTATACATGAACTAATAGTATGTAGTATATACTCATTAAGTATGTAGTATACAGTATGTTAGTAAGGGTATTCGAACACAGCTCCTGTCTATTGTCGCTATCCGCTAGCTGGTGCTGCAAATGCCATGCGTTTATCAGAACTAAACAGCTGCTGCCTCCCTACTTCTCTGGACACTGGAAGAGAGACTTATTGAGAGATACACACATATACAGATTCGATTACAGGAGAGCTGGGAGATACCGGCAAACTCATCTGGCGCAGTTGACTGTTTAGTAAAACATTTTTTACTTACAGTAGAGATACAGACAGACTCAGTTGACTGTCTAGATTCAGAAGTCTGACAAGTGAGCAAATTATCTTGATTTTGATCCCAGATATGGGAAGTCAAAGCAAACAAGCAAATACTGTACATAAACAAGAAGATGACGTTAACATTATGATGAGCGTTATTATGTCTTTGTTACTTCAGCAGGATATTAAAGTAACTGACAAAGAGGTGAAGGCTAAGCTAAATGCATAGTTGGACTGTAGTGCCTAAACATTGGGATTCCTTACAGTAATACAAAACGACTTCCACTGAGGACTAATAACTCAGTATGCTAGTTATTAACAATATAGTTACAAACAATGTGAAGACCTCATGTGATGGTGTTGTGTTTGTAATTCCCTGATGCAACACATGCATCTGACAGGGCTGTTCCATCTGTCTTTTTTGCTCTGCCTCATATAAGAACTGCCTGCTAATCAACCTTGCAGTCTATTTTATAGTTTTACTGAACAGAAACTTCATGAGAGGAAATTACACTCCTTTATCTTCTTAACATAATCACCTATCCTCTAATCTATCGTGGATAGACTACGTAAACAAAAAGCATCTGACTATATTGCTAAATATTTTAGTTCTGGGTTAACCAAGATTACCCATCCACTGATTCCAGACACTCTCTGTCAGCCCTCATATACAGTGGGGGAAAAAAGTATTTGATCCCCTGCTGATTTTGTACGTTTGCCCACTGACAACGAAAGGATCAGTGTATAATTTTAATGGTAGGTTTATTTGAACAGTGAGAGACAGAATAACAACAAAAGTATCCAGAAAAATGCATGTCAAAAATGTTATAAATTGATTTGCATTTTAATGAGGGAAATAAGTATTTAACCCCCTCTCAATCAGAAAGATTTCTGACTCCCAGGTGTCTTTTATACAGGTAACGAGCTGAGATTAGGAGCACACTCTTAAAGGGAGTGCTCCTAACCTCAGCTTGTTACCTGTAAAAAAAGACACCTGTCCACAGAAGCAATCAATCAATCAGATTCCAAACTCTCCACCATGGCCAAGACCAAAGAGCTCTCCAAGGATGTCAGGGACAAGATTGTAGACCTACACAAGGCTGGAATGGGCTACAAGACCATCGGCAAGCAGCTCGGTGAGAAGGTGACAACATTTGGTGCGATTATTCGCAAATGGAAGAAACACAAAAGAACTGTCAATATCCCTCGGCCTGGGGTTCCATGCAAGATCTCACCTCGAGGAGTTGCAATGATCATGAGAACGGTGAGGAATCAGCCCAGAACTACACGGGAGGATCTTGTCAATGATCTCAAGGCAGCTGGGACCATAGTCACCAAGAAAACAATTGGTAACACACTACGCCGTGAAGGACTGAAATCCTGGTGTTTTTCTGCTAAGGGGACAGGACAACTTCACCGCATCAAAGGGACGATGGACGGGGCCATGTACCGTCAAATCTTGGGTGAGAACCTCCTTCCCTCAGCCAGGGCATTGAAAATGGGTCGTGGATGGGAATTCCAGCATAACAATGACCCAAAACACACGGCCAAGGCAACAAAGGAGTGGCTCAAGAAGAAGCACATTAAGGTCCTGGAGTGGCCGAGCCAGTCTCCAGGCCTCAATCCCATAGAAAATCTGTGGAGGGAGCTGAAGGTTTGAGTTTACAAACATCAGCCTCAAAACCTTAATGACTTGGAGAAGATCTGCAAAGAGGAGTGGGACAAAATCCCTCCTGAGATGTGTGCAAACCTGGTGGCCAACTACAAGAAACGTCTGACCTCTGTGATTGCCAACAAGGGTTTTGTCACCAAGTACTAAGTCATGTTTTGCAGAGGGGTCAAATACTTATTTCCCTCATCAAAATGCAAATCATTTTATAACATTTTTGACATGCGTTTTTCTGGATTTCTTTGTTGTTATTCCGTCTCTCACTGTTCAAATAAACCTACCATTAAAATGATAGACTGATAATTTCTTTGTAAGAGGGCAAACGTACAAAATCAGCAGGGGATCAAATACTTTCCCCCCCCACTGTAGCATGCCACTGTGTGTGTGTGTGTGTGTGTGTCTGTGTGCCCACAGAGTAGAAGCGATAGGCTAGTCAGCTCAACTGTGCAGACGCCTTCCCTAGTATTGTTTGCTTTGCTCTCTTGACTTTTATCTGATGGTATCTCACACACAGGGCAGCATGCAATTTGCCTAAAACAGGGGTGTCAAACTAATTTTGCCCAGGGGGGCACATTCGATCTTCATTGAGGTCTGGAAGGCCACACTTTTTCAAAAATGGTGAATTGTTGATGCTCCCTGACTGTCCAGCTAATGCCCATGGACATTAGCTTCTTCTCCGCAATGAGTCTGGATCTGAGTACCTCCACAACGATTTCTAGAACGGAAAAACGAGCTGTTCTGATTGGTCCCAGAACCGAAGGGTTGGGCCAGAGCCAAAACACACGTGGCTTTGAAAATTCCTCAATGGCTTTGCTACTCTGATTGGTAAGACATTATCCAATCGCTGGTTACTTTGTTTTGTATAAAATCCCTCATTTTGAGGTCACCACATACCAGTGTGCGGACCGCCTATTAGGGCATTAAGGTCGCAGCCCCACTTGTGATTGAGTAAAAAAATTATCATAAAATTGCGATAAATGTGTACATTTTCCTGTTTCAAAAATATATTGTTCAAAACAAGCTGTTCATTTACTTACTACTCTGCCCCTCAGTGACTGCCAACAACAGCAGCTCCGCCTCTGTCGGTGCATAGGCAGTGCGAACATTGCTTGGATTGTTTTGCCAACTATTTGCTATGAGGGGGAACTGCCCCAATGAAATTGTAGGATTTCATTGCATTAATTATAACAGCATAAAGTAAATGGACCATCCTGGGGCACTTAAATGTGCATCCGTTCAGTCAGAACTTCTGGGTCTGCTCTAGTCTCCCTCCTAATCTAAGTCTCTCACTGCCAGACAGCTTACTTCCGCACGTGAGACTCTATCAGGTGCAGATGGCGCTAAAGAAAAAGAAAAATGTAATGAACTTGTAAAAAATCATAATATTCATGGGAGCCTGGGACCTGATAAACTACATCAAACAAGAGTCAAAGGACATAGGGATACATTAGCTAGAACCTTCTCATCACGGTAACACAAAAATGTGACTGTTTCCCCCATGTTGTTCATTAGGTTCTACTGTTGGGGGACATGGCAACGTGTTGTGTGGACTAAAACAGCTTTAAACTGGGTGTATCGCAAAGCATGACCAAATTAAATAGCCAGCTACAGTAATTTTAAGAAACATTGAGAAATAGTTTGGTCAATATTTTTGGTCAAATTAACCAGTTATCTATCTTTGATAAGCAGCTAGCTAGCTGGTAGCTTGCTGGCTAGTTAGTTGGTAGCTTATTACCTAATTAGCGTCCATGCCAATTTCAAGTCTATCTAAACTTATATCTGACTAACTCAGAAATATGAAGTTATTTCAGAATGAAAGTTAACTAGCACATCGTGCTTTGTGACATTATGTTAGCTAGTTATCCCCAGTTAGATAATGTGTTTTCACTTATGCATATTTGTTGAGTTCTCCCTGCTCGTTCTAAATAGTATAATCTAATCTGTTTATAACAGTGGCAGCATGTGCAGCAGTGGTCATTCCATTTTTGAAAAAGTTAAATAGGTGTATTTATGCTGTTGTTCAAATGCACAGATCGCTTTATATATCTTCTCAAAGAAACTACTGGTAGTTCAAAAACCTGCCATCATATTTCTGTCATGCTGCTTTGTTGACAACTCCAGCCACCTTGGGCCTTGGGTATTCAGCCAGTCAGCAGCCGCCACTGCCACAAACGACTTCAATGAAGACTGAAGTACGTAGTGAACAATAGAGCAGCGGAATAATTCTGTTTTGAGTCGTCAGGCAAGTTGCCCCCCCCCCAAAAAGTATAATATATATGCAGTATTTTTTTTAAATGTGTTTTACTCAAACCACTCTTGGGTCGTATGTTTGATACCTCTGGGTTAAAATGACACTCATATATCATGGAGACTAGCGCAGCCAAAACACACTGTACTGTTGCTGCAGGGCTGGAAACTCACACACACACACAGACACACACACACACACACACACACACACACACACACACACACAGTCAGTTAGTAGAGCAGAGGCACCCAGCTGAGAGTCACATCCCAGAGAGCACCCAGACAGACACACATGAAACATAGCTACAGTACCTCTCACAGCGCACACACAGCTCAAACACAACTCCATCCCACAACTACAACACAGCAGGGTGCGTTCACACACACACTCACTACTCCTCTCCTGAGGAATGGAGCCTCTCATATGTCTGTTCTGTCTATACTGGTGGCCACCACTGATGTGTGTGTGTGTGCTTGTGAGTGTTTGTCTGGACATACACACACACACACACACACACACACACACACACACACACACACACACATATGCAATTACTCCTCTCCACAGTGTAACAACACTACAGGCAGAATGTCACTGTGAGCTGGGTTTGACAGGAATTAGAAGAGGATTGTGTACAGTACATTGTTAACATTGTGTTAGAGCTTGTAGGGATAGGGTTGAATTGCTCACAAGACCTGTTTAGGAAATAGGGTGTTGAGTAGAATAGCCTAGGGTGGGGTCACTAGGTTTGCTTGTCCCAGTCTGCTGTGGTATGTTGAATCACTCACACAGACATAGTTTATGACAGAATGATTTGGCTACACCAAACCTGATGCCGAATTCCTTATTGTTAAGAATGGATAAAAAATGTATTGTGTACTGATCGTGATTGTAATCATGGACATTCATTGTATTGTAAACATAACGGAGTGGTATACAATGGCTGATGTCAATCGGTGAATGACGATTAAAAAGTAGAGTGTTTGGGTTAGAATGGGAGGTGGGATGGGGATGATTGACAGAACAGTGTCAGATGGGAGGCAGAGGAGCAGGGGGAGGCTGGGGAAGTGGGTTGTGGCACCTCAGAGGTTTGGGGGTATGGTGGAGAGATAGGGCAGGGGCATGAGATAGGAGGGGTGCTTATGTACCACCACCACCACCACCCCTGGGCTCAGCGGGAAAGGGGGAATTGAGATAGGAGGGGCATTGGGTTCAGTCAGTCCACTATCAAGATCTGGCAGCTTGTCAAGAAAACTTCACACACTTGTCAATCAAACTGTCCTTCAGTGAATAAGCAATTAATAATTTGCATCCACAAGCAATCAACAACATAGGACTGTGTGTGTGTGTGTGTGTGTGTGTGTGTGTGTGTGTGTGTGTGTGTGTGTGTGACCTCTATTCCCGGGAGAGTTCTTCACTGTAGTGGTAGCTATAACCACAGGATTATCTCCTAATAAATCATGGAGTTATGGAAATGACGGATAGCTAATCACAACAGAGCTGAAGATCATATGTGAACCAACTCCTTTTTTTTCCCTTCTTCTAGGGTACTTCCATTCTCCTTCCATTTCCTCCAAGAGAGGCTACATATCTTCTAGATCTGGTTCTTTAGTTTGTGTACATCGACGTGTACATCGACTAGTTTGTCTACATCGACAAGTACAGAATAAAAATATTCCAAAACAAAACAATTATTCAATAGAGTAAAACTGCAAAAAATGTGGCAAAGAAATTAACTTTATGTTCTGAATAGAAAGCGTTATATTTGGGGCAAATCCAACACATCACTGAGTACCAGTCTTCATAATTTCAAGCATGGTGGTGGATGCATCATGTTATGAGTATGCAAGGACTAGGGAGTTTTTTAGGGTAAAAACAAATGGAATATAGCTAACCACAGGCAAAATCTTAGAGGATAACCTGGTTCAGTCTGCTTTCCAACAGACACTGGGAGACAAATTCACCTTTCAGCAGGACGCTTACCAAGATGACATTGATTGTAACAGTTATGGGATAGTGGGATAGTAACAGTTATGACTTAAATCGGATATTTTTAGTACCTAATGTTAAATTAAAAGATTAATGTGTTGATATATGCACATGATAGCATACTACATGTCATAAGCATTAATGACTACTTCTAGCAAATTGAAAATATGGGTTTTCATGCAGTCGTACCACATGTCACAGTCAATACAGTAGCAACATAACTTGGTGAACCAGAACAATATAATTTGTATTTGTATTTGCATTTATTATGGATCCCCATTAGGTGCTGCCAAGGCAGTTATACCATTTTAAGACCATTACAATACATTCACAACAGATTTCACAACACATTAAGTGTGAGTCCTCAGGCCACTACTCTACACCACAAAATCCATGTGTGCATGTGTATATAGTGCGTATGTTATCGTGTGTGTGTATGCATGTGTCTGTGCTTGTGTTTGTGTCTCTTCACAGTCCCCGCTGTTCCATAAGGTGTATTTTTATCTGTTTTTAAATCTAATTTTACTGCTTGCATGAGTTACTCGATGTGGAATAGAGTTCCGTGTAGTCATGGCTCTATGTAGTACTGTGTGCCTCCCATAGTCTGTTCTGGACTTGGGGACTGTGAAGAGACCTCTGGTGGCATGTCTAATAGATCTAAAGCACTCACAGCTTAATTTCTTTAATGCATTTTGTCTTATTTTACTGGTAAATTAACCTTGCATTGTTATACAGTGCCTTCGGAAAGTATTCAGACCCCTTGACTTTTCCACATTTCGTTAACAGCCTTATTCTAAAATGCATTAAATAAATAAAATCCTCAGCAATCTACACACAATACCCCATAATGACAAAGTGAAAACAGGTTTTTAGAAATGTTTGCAAATGTACGAAAAATAAAAAAACAGAAATACCTTACTTACATAAATATTCAGTCCCCTTGCTATGAGACTGGAAATTGAGCTCAGGTGCATTCTCTTTCTATTGATCGTCATTGCGATGTTTCTACAACTTGGTAGTAGAGTGGACAGACGGAAGCCACTCCTCAGTAAAAGACACATGACAGCCCGCTTGGAGTTTTCCAAAAGGCACCTAAAGACTCTCAGACCATGAGCAACAAGATTCTCTGGTCTGATGAAACCAAGATTGAACTCTTTGACCTGAATGCCAAGCATCACGTCTGGTGGACACATGGCACCTTCCCTACGGTGAACCATGGTGGTGGCAACATCATGATGTGGGGATGTTTTTCAGCGGTAGGGACTGGGAGACTAGTAAGCAGTGGTGTTAAGTAAAAATACTTTAAAGTACTACTTAAGTAATTTTTGGGGGTTTCTGTACTTTACTATTTATATTTTTGATTAGTTTTACTTTTACTCCACTACATTCCTAAAGAAAATCTTGTACTTTCTACTCCACACATTTTCAGACACCCAAAGTACTAGTTACATTTTGAATGCTTAGCAGGACAGAAAAAGGGTCCAATTCACACACATCAAGAGAACATCCCTGGTCTGCCTCTTATCTGGCAGACTCACTAAGCACAAATGCTTCATTTGTAAATTAAATCTGAGTGTTGGAGCGTGGCCATGGCTATCCGTAAATTTAAAAAACAAGAAAATTGTGCAGTCTGTTTGCTTAATATAAGGAATGTGAAATGATTTATACTTTTCCTTTTGATACTTAAGTATATTTTAGCAATTACATTTACTTTTAAGTATATTTAAAACAAAATACTTTTAGACTTTAACTCAAGTAGGATTTCACTGGGTGACTTTCACTTTTACTTGAGTAATTTTCTATTAAGGTATCTTTACTTTTACTCAAGTATGACAATAGGGTACTTTTTCCACCACTGCTAGTAAGGATCGAGGCAAAGATGAATGGAACAAAGTACAGAGAGATCCTTGATGAAAACCTGCTCCAGAGCACTCAGGACCTCAGACTGGGGTGAACGTTCACCTTCCAACAGGACAACGACCCTAAGCACACAGCCAAGACAACGCAGGAGTGGCTTCGGGACAAGTCTCTGAATGTCCTTGAGTGGCCCAGCCAGAGCCCGGACTTGAACCCGATCGAACATCTCTGGAAAGACCTGAAAGTAGCTGTGCAGCGACACTCCCCATCCAATCTAACAGAGCTTGAGAGGATCTGCAGAGAAGAATGGGAGAAACTCCACAAATACAGTTGTGCCAAGCTTGTAGCGTCATACCCAAGAAGACTCGATGCTGTAATCGCTGCCAAAGGTAGTTATGTAAATGTGATATTTAAATTTTTTATTTTTATAAATTAGCAAACATTTCCAAAAACCTGTTTTTGCTTCATCATTATGGGGTATTGTGTGTAGATTGATGAGGGGAAAAAACAGGTCTGTAATGTAACAAAATGTGGAAAAAGTCAAGTGGTCTGAATACTTTCCGAAGGCAAGTATTGCATTTTTTGTAAATTTTACATTTATCTCTGGTAGGCTTAAAGCATTGATATTCAAATTCAGGACTTGGAGTGAGGTCGCCAAAATATCAGAGAATTTTTTTAATTAACATTCCGATATTCCATATTAATATACAAACGTTTTGGAGAAAGATAATTTGAAAAGAAAAATTGAGTAAATGTATTTATTGGATTCTTAACTAGCCTCTCAAAGCACTTCATGATGACAGAAGTGAGTGCTACGGGGCGATAGTCATTTAATTCAGTTACACAGTGTGTTATCCTCAAAGTGGGCGTAGAAGGTGTTTAGCTTGTCTGAGAGCAAGATGTCGGTGTCCGCGATGTGGCTGGTTTTCCCTTTGTAATCCATGATTATCTTTAGACCCTTGAATTGCGACTCCACTTTGTCTCTGTACTGACGTTTTGCCTGTTTGATTTCCTTACGGAGGGAATAACTACATTGTTTGTATTCAACCATATTACCAGTCACCTTGCCATGGTTAAAAGGGGTGGTTTGCGTTTTCAGTTTTGCACGAATTCTGCCATCTATCCACAGTTTCTGGTTTGGGTAGGTTTTAATAGTCACCGTGAGAACAACATCCCAACATCCTGATGAACTCAGTCACCGTGTCAGTATATATGTCAATGTTATTGTCAGAGGCTACCCGGAACATATCCCAGTCCACATAATCAAAACAATCTTGAAGCATGGATTCCGATTGGTCAGACCAGCGTTGAATAGACCTTAGCACGGGTACTTCCCGTTTGAGTTTCTGCCTATAGGAACAGAGGAACAAAATGGAGTTGTGATTAATTTGCCGAAGGGATGATGGGGGAGGGCCTTGTAGGCATCTCGAAAGGGGGAGGAGCAGTGGTCTAGTGTTTTCCAGAGCAAGTACTACAGTCAATGTGTTGATTGAACTTCAGTAGAGTTTTCCTGAAATTTGCTTTGTTAAAATTCCCAGCTACAATAAATGAGGCCTCAGGATATGTGGTTTCCAGTTTGCATAAAGTGTAGTTCCACTGTAGTTCCTTGAGGGCCGTCGTGGTATCGGCTTGAGAGGGAAAATACACAGCTGTGACTATAACCGAAGGGAATTCTCTTGGGAGGTAATACGGTCGGCATTTGATTGTGAGGTATTCTAGGTCGGGTGAACAAAAGGACTTGACTTTCTGTATGTTATCACAATCACACCATGAGTAGTTAATCATGAAATATACACCACCACCTTTCTAATTCCTGGAGAGTTCTTTATTCCTGTCTGCGCGATGAACTGAGAACCCAGCTGGCTGTATATACGGGGACCGTATATCCCAAGACAGCCATGATTCCGTGAAACAGAGTACGTTACAGTCCCTGATGTCTCTCTGGAAGGAGCTCCTCACCCTGAGCTCATCTACTTCATTGTCCAAAGACTGATCATTAGCGAATAATATACTTGGAAGTGGTGGATGGTGTGCACGCCTCCTGAGTCGGACTAGAAGTCTACTCCGAATATTTATTCTCCGCCGGTGGCGTCTTGGAGCAGCCTCTGGGATAAGTTTGATTGCCCTTGGGGGTATGAACAAAGGATCCAATTCGGGAAAGTCGTATTCCTGGTCGTAATGCAAGTGAGTTCCCATCGCTCTGATATCCTGAAGTTCTTTCCGGCTGTATGTAATAACAGAAAATAAACATTCTGGGCCAATAATGTAAGGAATAACACACAAAAAAACTAAATACTGCAAAGTTTCTTAGGAGCTAGAAGCAGAGCTGCTATGTCTGTTGGCATCATCTTATTCCATCCAACATATGCTCATATTTTGCATTGAAATATATGGCGATTGTGTGGTGATATCCTTAATATTCAATGAACCTGAGCGTATGTATATATTTTTTATTTAAGTTGATTAAAATACTCAATCTATCCATGGTGCCTTTACCAAGATTAAAAACAATGAAGAACAATTAAAAGCTTCTTTACTGTCCCCAAGACGTTTGGAGTGGACAGGCAGTCATTGATGCGAAGAGAGGAGAATAAGATCAGGTATTTAGGATGTATTTGAAAAAGATGATTATTGGACTACTTTTCACGCAGTTACTACTACTCATGCATATTGTTGTCCCTCATTCTTCTGTGTTTTTTAATGTTTTGGTTCACCACATGTACCTTTTGAAATAAAACAGTAGAGAAGGAGATTTGAAAATGTCTGCAGACAGGCTTTAGGATGACAAGTTTAACTAATTAACAAGAATAAGAGTACATCAAATGTGAACCAGCTTTCAGATCATTTATAAAAAGTTATTTGTGTTAGTCTTTATGCATGGCGTCTTATCCACAGAGGGCCGGTGTGGGTGCAGGTTTTTGGTCCAACCAAGCAGTAACACACCTGAATCAACTATTTAAGTCTTGATTGAAGTCTATGATTAATTGATTGGTTGAATCAAGTGTGCACTGGTTGCCAAGAACAAAAGTCTGGGCCCATATTGATCTCTATGGATACAATTGGATTACCCATAATTCTGGCTTGTATTGCCTGTCATACACACTGAAGTGGAACAGTGCACAGTAAGCTACTGAACCAACCAATGCCCCAATATCTGTATTCACTTATCTCAGTCCTCTGTATGAGGTAAGGTGTGTGTGTGTGTGTGTGTGTGTGTGTGTGTGTGTGTGTGTGTGTGTGTGTGTGCGTGTGTGCGTGTGTGCGAGGTGTATGAGTTGAACACCAACTTCAATTGTATATACTTTCATTCCCGTGTTTCTTCAACTGTGTGTTTTTTATTTTATTCCATTTTTTGTTATCACTGCATTGTTGGGAAAGAGCTTTCAAGAAAGAATTTCCCTGTACTGATTTACACCTTATACTGTATATCCTGTAAACTTTGAAACTTGAACACCAACTTGATGTATACACACGCTCACAAACACAGTTAACAGCTAGTAAATAGTGGTTAGCTTTGCTTTGGAGCATGGTGACACATACATACATACATACATGCACAGTTATACACACACTCACTCACGCCCACACACCATCCCCACTCCCCATCTACCCTCAGAAAAAAAGGTTTGGACTTCTTAAAGGGGTATAAATGCTTTTCACTATAATAGTACCTTGTAAGGTATTCCCTTTTATCGTTAGTTATAGGTACATAATTGTACTCTTGTAGTTCATACCTTAAAAGAGACAATAGTGTACCTTAGGGGTCAAGATATTACCTTACAATGTACAAAAGCACACCTTTGGAAAAAGTTAAAATGTGCCTTTTTAGGGTGCCACCACAGTGACAAAGTCGTGTTCTTTTTAAGTTGCAGAGATGTACCTCTAATAAGGTTTTTGGGTGTTATTTTAACATTGTAGGGCAGTGTTACTCACAATTATTTGTAAGGGGGCCACTTTGGGTTGAGACAATCATTCAGAGAGACAATCATTGTTGTACTTTTTCTTCCAATATTATCAATTGTGAATTGAGAGACAATTTAGAGCAATTGATTTGAGCCAGCTTTAATATCCACTGTGGATCATCCAGCTCTGGCTCCTCTCTCCCCTTGCTTGCAACAAATTCACGGATTTGAGGGAGGAGAGGGAGAAATCTTTCCAGAACTCTACCACGAGACAGCCATAATGTTCACCACCCGCACAACTTGCTGCATCACATTCTCAAAGTCACAGTCTTTGAGTTCAGCCACCAGTTCTTCCTGATGAATGATACAATGAAACGTAACAAATTCGGGAATATCCTCGCATGTTTGGGGCGTCATCCGTGCACACAGATGCCAGATTTGACTAGTAAATATTATTATCAGCAAAAAAATGTAGCAAGGACTTTCAGAATATCCTTTCCTCGTGTTTGTCCCTGAAGGGGCAGTAAACATAAAAGTTCCTCTCTGAACTACATGTTTTAAGGGAAACGGACCTGTCAAGAGGTGAGTGTAGCTGGTGCATTGAAGTCAGGCGCAGGAGAACAGAGATGAGTGGACAAAGCACTTTACTAAGGCAATCATTTGCACAGAACACAACTGCGTCACAACAAATGCCCAACGAACCAGTAAGGAATGCACAAAGTACAAAAACACAAGTACAAAGTACAGGCTGCCACAAAGCACGGGTAATAAAATAAACCCGGCGCAAACCAGCCGGAAGCGTGCCAACCTCAACAATAAACAATTACACACACAGACATGGGGGGAACAGAGGGATACATACCCGACATGTAATGAGGGAATGAATACCAGGTGTGTGGGAAAACAAGACAAAACAAATGGAAAATGAAAGGTGGATCGGCGATGGCTAGAAGACCGGTGACGTCGACCACCGAACGCCGCCCGAACAAGGAGAGGGACCGACTTCGACGGAAGTTGTGACAGGACCCAAACACATAATTGGGCAATGTCACTTACGTCAGGGCTTTCGTCAAGCTCAATACTAAAACATGGCACTACGGATATGTCAGTAATAAGTTGCTTACCAACGTCCTCACCGATGTCTTCTATGCGTCTTGTTATGGTCAAGTCTAAGAGTTGCTGTCTCTTCATTTGCTTTAAAATAGCTTCCTTGTTTGTGAAATCAGCATACAATATTTCGGCTGAGGCCAAAAAACATTACTTGGCCATCTCCGCATCTGGGAAGGCCTTCTTGTTTCTCGCGAGTATCCAAGCAATCTCATATGTTGCCTCTGTCGTTTTCTCTGCAACAATGCTAGATCTGTCCTTCATTTGTTGTTGCCCTTTGAGCAGTCCTTTGAGTTGCGCTATTTTGTTGTTTCTGAAGTTGCTTTGAGGCGGATATGTTTTGTCAAAGTGGGCATGGTGTGACTGGAAATGTCGCTCTAAATTTGCTCGTTTAAAACAATTGACTGCCTTCTGGCAAATAAGACAAAGTGAGCTAGTCCCATCATGCAGTACAAAAAACAACTTGTCTGTCCATTTCTATTGGAATTTTCTGTGTTCTTCTTGAATCGACCATATCCTTCTCTTAGCCACTGGAGCCATGTTAGCCACATTAGCTACGTTAGCTAGCTGCATTTTCCCGCCGCCATCTTCCTGATCTTCCAGTTTTACAGCGGAGATGTTATTAGGTCAAGTTGGTTATGTAAAGGGTTTAGCATTAACCTGTAATAGATATCATTCCTGCAGAGACAGAAGAGAAGGAGTGAAGGAAATGTAGCAGGGTAGCGTGAGGGAGAGAGGGAGAGAAGGAGGGAGCCAGAAAAGAGGTTAGTAAGCCAGTTGGAAATTGAATAACACTTGTCAGTGTGCCGCTCCAATCCAATGATGAGCTGAGCTTTCAGTTAGTCAGGGCTTTTGTAAATGAAATAGGAGATTTGGCTACAGCGATATAAGCCAACCGAACAGATGGACATTATTTTACATTAAGTCTGTTAGTCTGTGTGGTTGCGTCTCAAATGGCATACTATTACCTATATAGTGAACTTTTGAACAGAGCCCATTTGACCAGAGCCGTATGGGCCCAGTCAAAAGTAGTACACTACATAGGAAATGGTTGCCATTTCAGACACAACCTTAATTTGTTAGTCTGGCCCATATGATGGTTTAGAGTAATCCCAACAACGCACATTTTAGTTGAATCAGGTGTGCTTGTCCGGGGCTCCAACCAAAATGTTTTACTGTTGGGGTACTCGAGGACTGGATTTGGGTAACACTGGTTTAGATGGCTAACTACTGCTGTCAATGATAAGGTGTCACCCTAACCTCCTCTCTCTATCTCACCTGCAGTGGTTTGGTCTGTAAAGTCTTAATAGCAGCTATCACATCAGAGGGAAATCACAGAGAACCTTTTGTACCATTCTCCTCCTTTGGAGCAGTGTGTGCTCATTTGAACACTGTGTGCTTGTGTGAATTGTGTACATTCATGTGTGTGCATGTGTGTGTGTCTGTGTGCATAAGCCTGTGTGTGTGTTCTGTGTTGTGCTGTCTCTTAGTGTGATGAGCCTGCCTGCAGCAGCATTCTCCTCAGCCCCTCGCCTCCTTCCTCTGTTCTGTGATTTCTACTAGAACACTCTGTCCTTGACAGCTCTCCTCGCTCCCCCTCCTCTCCTTCTCTCCCTCCTCTCCCACCTCCTCTACTCCTCTTCACTGTGTTCTTTCTCTCCTTCCCCTCTCAATCGTCTCCCTGCTTTTCATCCTCTACAGCCACTACCCTCTCAATCAGAGCAATCAGTTCTCTACTCCCGTTCTCCCTTTTCTTCTTCCTCTTCTATCTTCTTCCTTGTATTCCTCTTCCTCCCTTTCTTCTCTCCTGATTCTCCATCCTCTTCTTCCTTCTCTCTCTCTCTCTCTCTCTCTTCTCTTCTACTCTACCACCTGTTTGCAGGTATATCTGCTCTTGGCCTTAGTGAAAATAAGATAAATAATAATCATTCTAATAATAATAATAATGAATTTCTACAGTGCATTTCTGGCACTCAATGTGCATAAGGTAGAACACACACACAAAACCCCCCAGCAACAATACATCAAAAGGTACAAAAAACAATCACAATATATCAAAACCCATTACCTATTAACGCAAAATATAGACTTTAAGCAGATTAAGTTTATAGGTGCTTACATTTGAAGCCTTTGCTGCACTGTTTTGAGACGGCCTTCAGCCAGTGAGCAGCAGGTCTGTGAGTGAGTAACCTTGTCCCCAGGCTATTGCGCACAGATCATATAAGCCTGGAATATCAAAAACTCAAAGTTGGCCTTAGTGGGAGTGACCATAGACCAGACTTGGACGGAAGTGTCTGGGAATGAGATTAGTCTGTGGTGACTACCCTCACCTATCCTACCTTGTCCTCCCCCTTCCCTCCCCTCCTCCTCCTCTTCACTGATGAGTTTTGGATGATACACACTTGGTGTGTGTGTGTGTGTGTGTGTGTGTGTGTGTGTGTGTGTGTGTGTGTGTGTGTGTGTGTGTGAGAGAGAGAGACTCAGCCTCTGTAACATATCAGCAGTGGTGGAAAAAGTACCCAACTGTCATACTTGAGTAAAAGTAAAGATACCTTAATTGAAAATGACTCAAGTAAAAGTCATCCAGTAAAATTCTACTTGAGTAAAAGTTTAAAAGTATTTGCTTTAAAATATACTTAAGTATCAAAAGTAAATGTAATTGCTAAAACATATTTAAGTATCAAAAGTAAAGTATAAATAATTTCAAATTCCTAAAATTAAGCAAACCAGATGGCACCATCTTTTTTTTATTTTTCTTCTTTTTTTTGGAAAGCCAGGGGCACACTCCAACATTCAGACTTAATTTACAAATGAAGCATGAAGTAGCAATATCCTGCTATCAAAATGTAATGAGTACTTTTGGATGACAAGGAGAACGTATGGAGTAAAAAGTACAATATTTTCTTAAGGAAAGTAGTGAAGAAAAAGTTAAAGTTGTCAAAAATATAAATAGTAAAGTAAGGTACAGATACCCCAAAAAACTACTTAAGTAGTACTTTAAAGTATTTTTACTTAAGTACTTTACACCACTGCATATCACCGCTCTGTCGGCCCCATCTCTCTCTCTCTCTCTCTCTCTCTCTCTCTCTCTCTCTCTCTCTCTCTCTCTCGGCATCCCTCTTTTGAAATTACATAACCATGCAGTCCTGCTGTGGTAGACATCAAAGGCTCGCTCTCCTCCCTCTCACGTTTACAGTATAGTGTTACCACCGCAAGTTCAGACCCAATCCTAGCTTTCCCCTTCTTTCTCCTCTCCTCTCTTCTCTTTCCCTTCTTCTCCCCACTTCCACCTGTCCCCCACCCTTCTCTCTTCTTTTTCCCCTCTTCCCTCCGCTCCTCCCCTCTTCCACCTGTCCCCCTTCCTCCTGTCATCCCTCTCTCACTCATCCCATTTCTGCTGCTGGGCCTCATGACTACTGAGTGTGTCAGCAGCTTACACAATATCCTCACACACACACACACGCGCACACACACTCCGAGCCCCCAATGCTAACAACTTACTGGAATGGAAAACACTGGTCACGCTTGAAGAGGGCACGTGCATACACTCCCTCCACTGTAAGACCATTCTGCCCTATCCCATCTGTACAAGAGGAATACCTATCTAAGGATGCTGTTCTACGACTACAACGTAGCCTTCAACACTATAGTGCCCTCCAAGCTCATCACTAAGCTTGGGGCCCTGGGTCTGAACCCCGCCCTGTGCAACTGGGTCCTGGACTTCCTGACAGACTGACCCCAGGTGGTAAAGGTAGGCAACAACACCTCTGCTACGCTGATCCTCAACACAAGGGTGTGTGCCCAGCCCCCTTCTATACTCCCTGTTCACCAATGGCTGCATGACCACGCACATCTCCAGCTCAATCATCAAGTTTGCAGATGACACATCAGTGCTAGGCTTGATAACCAACAGTGACGAGACAGCCTACAGGGATGAGGTGAGGGCCCTGGTGAAGTGGTCCTAGGAATGCACATCACGGATAACCTGAAATGGTCCATCCACACTGCAACAGCGCCTCTTCAACCTCACGAGACTGAAGAAATTCGGCTTGGTCCCTAAGACCCTCACAAACCTCTACAGATACACCATTGAGCGCATCCTGTCGGTGTGTATCACCGGCTAGTAGAGAAGGGTGTAATTGCAGAACGCAATTAGTGGTGTTTTCTTGGCATTTCTTGATATCAAGTTACACCCATTGATGTACGCCATTGATCCGTGACTGATTTTTTCCTGTTGGGGACAACAGTTGTTTACAACTGTAGCATTGTAGCTAATCTTAACCTCAGTCTCATAACCTGCCACACGAATTCACCTAACCTGCCACGCTAGATCATTTAACAAATCACTTTAATTGTCCTAACCTGCTATGTAAACAAATCATCTGTGTCGAGAAACCACCAGTCTCATAACACCGGAACTGACCAATGGCTGGTATCAATGGGCGTTTCCTGATATCAGGCAACACTCACATCAAGAAAGCCTTGAATTGCAGTCTGCAATTACACCATATTCGCCTGGTACGGCAATTGCATCGTCTGCAACCGCAAGGGTCTCCAGACGGTAGTGCGAACATTCAAACGCATCACTGCCTGCCCCCCAGCACACTGTCTGCCCCCCAGGACATCTAAGGCACCCGGTGTCACAGGAAGATCATCAAATACCTCAGCCACCCGAGCCAAGACCGGTTCACCCCACTACCATCTGGGTGGAGATAGTACAGGTACATTGAAGCTGGGACCGAAAGACTGAAAAACTGTTTCTATCTCTAGGCCAACAGACTGTTAAATATTCAAAGCTCGCCAGCCTCCGCCCAGCAAGCCTCCGCCCTGCCCTGAACTTAGTCACTGTTACTAGCCAGCTAACACCCGGTACTCTACCCTGCACCTTAAAGACTGCTGCCGTATGTACATAGTCATTGAACACTGGTCACTTTCCTAACTACTGCACACACCTTTTCATAGTGTCTATACACACCATCATATACATATTTACATTTTAGTAATTTAGCAGATGCTCTTATCCAGAGAAACTGAGCCACACCACAACTACATTTATATTTATTCCGGACTCTGACATTGCTAATTCTGATATAATTTTTGGGATTTGTGTGTATTGTTCTGTATTGTTAGGTATTACTGCACTGTTGAAGCTAGAAACATAAGCATTTTGCTGCACCTGTGATAACATCTGCAAAATATGTGTACACGACCAATACAATTTGAATTGATGATTTTATTTGAGACACATCAGCTTTTTAAATAGACAATGTTTATATAGATGACCAAAATTAAGTCTGTGTGTGTGTGTGTGTGTGTTTCTGTGTGTGTGTGCTTAGGTGCCTGTGTGTGTGTGTGTGTGTGTGTGTGTGTGTGTGTGTGTGTGTGTGTGTGTGTGTGTGTGTGTGTGTGTATGTGTGTATGTGTGTATGTGTGTATGTGTGTATGTGTGTGTGTGTGTGTGTGTGTGTGTGCATGTGTGTGTAGAGAGAGGAGGATGCCACGTGTGTCAGTCATTAAGGGGGAGATCAGCAGCTGAAGGGAATATTTCTGACTGACTGAGACATCCAAACACAGATGAAGACCAAGACCACTAACACTGCTGACCACAGCATGGGTACAAAGTATAGATCCATTTCCTTTATCTGTCCTTCCTCTTCCTCTTTCCTCTCCCTCTATCCCCTCCCTTACACTCCCTATGCATTCATATTCTAACAGCCCTTATGGCTGAAATCCTACATATTGATATAGTCACTTTATTTATTTGGGTAGTGAGTCAGCAAAAAATGAAGACTTTCTGTTGCCATCTCTGTATAATGGATGAATAAATATCCAATCTATTTCAACAGTAACACTTTACAGACGTTTTTGTGAGAAGACCGATTTTCGCGATGTTTAATGGTCTGACAAGCACCGCACTAGCTCTGCCATCTTTCATCGCAGATGCGGAAGTGCGACATAGGCGGATGCGATAGATTGAGACGCATCCAATAGCTTATGTTACTTAGATTGTCTCACCGGTGCATCAATCGAGTCTAGGGGGTTATGGAATTCTTTCATATTTGTAAACGTCATTAAAGCTACACAACTGTCAGTCTTCAACCGTAATATTTGTAAAAGGTCCCAAACAGTCGTTCTGATTCCCATGTAAATTAGCCTTTTGAGCAACTAAAATATCCCCCAGAATATTTTTTAGGGATAGAAATGCTATAAATATTTGAACAAGTACTTTTTCTCTCATGTCTAATTACCAGGAAGTTTGAAAAGACAGGCTGAGTAGGGGGGAGCTTATATACATGAGCTCGCCTTGACTTTGAATCAACTATGTCAAGAAACTTAGATGAGGTGAGCAGTGTTGTAGTAAAACCATCTCAAGCAAATTTGGTGATACACAACGCATTAATAATGCAACAAATATTATATGGTTCACAGCAGCACTGACAGATGTGTTGACATGACAACTGCGTCAAAGTTTTGATCGACCCTTCCCCCCCTTTTGTTCCATGCTTGCTGAAGACCTAGTTAGCCAGTAACTAGAAAACACCAGAAAGAGCAGAAAGGGGAAACCTATAAGTATCTTGCCATAGATGAATAGTGTAAACATTTTTTGCTAACACCATACAGCCAAATTAGGCAACAGTAGAGTAGCTACTGTATCTGGCTACTGTATATAAACCATGCCCCTCTGCAAACACGCCTTCACCGATGTTGGTTGCAAGGTGGTACTTATTTAAACTAGGTAAGAGAATATCATGTTATCATTGGTGTATTAAAATGAGAGTTAGGGTGACAATGGGCGAAAAGGGTCAATATCAGGGGATGTCTTTATCTGTATATATACATCTGAATATCTGACATTTTATTAGCTATAAGGAGTATACATGCCCCAGATACGCATGTCCTTAATTTCATATATGGAGCTAGGATATTCTCCGTAATGAGACAGTTTCTACATGCATCCAATCCGGACCTCAGAAATATCCCTGCTACCGTATGAGTCCAGAGAGATATCTGTGGTGAGATCCCTTCAAGACATGCCCCTGATGCGTGTGCATCCGCTTACATATTTGTAGAATATTTTAACTGGAAAGAGTATGTGTGTTAAGGGAATTATTCTGTCCCAATTATAATAATTAACAATCAATAGGCCTTGACTAATTCCCAAGGTTTGTAAGACAATGGGTTAATAATTAGGCAAAGACTCAGCATCTGCAAAAGGTTCGTACGGTTTATTCAGAGAACGTTCTGCCCAACATTAACAAAGAAGTTCATTTTATCCTCTCTCTCCGCTTTCGCACTCACCTCCACACAAACAGTAGATAACCTACGTACATACATACACACAAACAGTAGGTGAATAGTATCCCTCCCCGGACTTCCCACCACTGTTAATCACTGCCTGTTCCTTTCCCCCGAGATTAGGGGAACCTTGAAGGCTACTCCCAGTCTCTTCACACCGCCGGAAATCATTGTGCTTCTTTACATGAAGGTGACATATCTGAGTATACAGTAGTAGGCTACAAGGCACAGTAGTAGGCTACAAGGCACAGAAATGCAGACGTAGTCATATTTAATCCAAAGCACATCTCTGTTATTTCTGCTTAAAAAATACAGCATAGAAAATCCAACCTCAATACCTCTGCCAGTTCTGTATGTTAAGGACGATGGATGCAATGGGTGCAGATTGGGTCGTCAGTGGCGTCGGTCCCTCGCAATGTAGACCCAACATGCATAAATCATTCATCAAAATTGTGTCAATATTGCAAGAAAATATTGTAATTTCACATAACCATGCATGAGGCAGCTACTCTACCTGCTTCATTCATGAGAAAACTAGCTCGAACAAGCTAGCTAGCCAAGTTGCTAGCCAGCTAGCCAAGTTAGTTAGCTAGCTAGCTAGCTAGCTTATATTAACCAGTAATACAAAATATGCCTAAACGTTTTTAAACATTAGTTGTCACCTTGGGGCTTGATTGGGGGTAAAAACAAATCCCCCCATACAAAGCATAACTAGCTGGCTAGCTAGCCCTACCGGCTGCTGGCCAAATTAGTGAGCATTTTTTATTCTATTTACCAAGATAAATATAACATCTCAAACTACCTACCTACTTTAGCGTTAACTTCTTTGAGGTATATTGTTTTTATTTATCCCTTTTTTTGTGATATCCAATTGGTAGTTACGGTCTTGTCCCATCACTGTAACTCCCCTACATACTTGAGGCGAAGGTCGAGAGCCATGCGTCCTCCAAAATACAACCCAGCCAAGCTGCACTGCTCGCTTAACCTGGAAGCCAGCCACACCAACATGTCAGAGGAAACACCGTCCAGCTGGCAACCAAAGTCAGCTTGCATGCGCTCGGCCCGCCACAAGGAGCGCGATGGGACAAGGAAATCTCAGCCTGACAAACCCTCCCCTAACCCAAACAAACCCTCCCCTAACTCATGGGTCTCCCAGTTGCGGCTGACTGTGACACAGCTTGGGATAGAACCTGGGTCTGTAGTGACGCCTCAAGCACCACTCGGGAGGCCCTTTGAGGTATATTCTGAACTGCTTCTCACTTCTCATTTCTCCAGTTGTCAGTTCAACCGCACACCGTTTACAAACTCATTTGTGGCGCCCAAATTCAAAAATGACAGTTGTGTTTCTTGTTGTTAGGCTACCAGTTATGGTGTTTTTAGTTTGTCTTTATGTAGATGACATACAAAACGTTTAGCTAGTGTCTGAAAGAATTATGTATTTAATATTTGTCAAATTATTCAACATGTCCTCAAAACTCAAATAAGCATCAGAAATTGTCCTCATTTAGCATATCAAAAAGCATATTAAAATCCTGATATAGACAGTCAAGAGCATATGCATTGTTTATGCTGATAAAATATACTATGTAGGCCTACTTTCAGTATTTGTCATCATATAGAGAAAATAAGATGTCCATATAGGCCAATATCTGGCCATACCATGTATGATACCCGGAGGGAATCCAAAAATGATTTGTGCATGAAATAAAAATATGGATTTCATATTAATTATTGAGCATGTGCTGAAAACTCAGAAAAAGTCCTTATTTTCAGCATATCGAAAAGCATATCAAGTTCCGGATTTGGACCTCAGCCAAGAGAAGTATATCTGGAATCAATATAGCTTATTATCTTGAATGTGCTGAGAAAACACAGATATGCAATGTATACAGTCAGTATTCATCAACATGGATGTTGCATATCTCAGGATATTGAGTGAGTCCATATCCAGCCACAGGAAATTCCATGTGTGATATATTATTTTGATGGTTCATGAGCTTTAACAATATAACAGAACAGATTAACGAGAATGACATTTACTTTCACGGGTGGCCATAAAGATGACTCTGAAAGCCACACCCCTACCAATTCACACCTCCAGTCTTCTGAGTTGACCTGCTGGGTCATATCTCAATAACCCAGCATCAATAATCCAGCCTCAACAACCCAACATTTCTTTTGTTAATAAAGAAAACAACCCAAATAAGTGACCCAATACCTGCAACCCAGTCGTTGGGTCATCAAAACAACCCATCATGTTTTCAGTGTGCATTAAAGCACCACAATGTCGTGTCATCTCATCACACCTCCATCACATGCAACATAGTCAGTGTCCCAAATGACACCCTATTCTCTACATAGTGCACTACTTTTGACTATGGCCCTATAGGGAATAGGATGCCATTTTAGACACAAAGACAGTCATCATTTTTTGACATCTCCACCATGTGCAGGAGATTAGACAGTAGTAGACATAGATAGATGATGGATTAAAAATTGTTGACCGGAACAGCCCTGCACCTTAACATGGAAATATCAATGCTACTTGTGTGACGTTTGTCTCAGTGTGCCACAACGTTTTGTTAGGTATCTCCCTTGGCTGTGTGTGTGTGTGTGTGTGTGTGTGTGTGTGTGTGTGTGTGTGTGTGTGTGTGTGTGTGTGTGTGTGTGTGTGTGTGTGTGTGTGTGTGTGTGTGTGTGTGTGTGTGTGTGTGTGTGTGTGTGTCACGAGTTGACATTGGGACGGGATTAGTCGTAATGAAAGGAAGCGACTACCGTATATCCAGTTGTTGATAGATAAATTGTGTCTGATTCGCTAAGCAGAGTTTACTGGTGTGTTTTGTGAGTACAGTGTAGCTGTTCCTTTAGTGGAACACATTAGTGACGGGGAGACTTGGCTGGCTGTGACTGAACAGAGAAAAGATATAAGAGGAATAGTGGCTCAGGGTGTGTGTGTGCATTTCTGCTTGTGCGTGTGTACATTGGATCGCTGCCAACACCAGCAGCATGTGATCACAACACAAAGGTCACGTGTCCTACCTGTGACTCAGCATTTCCTCTGCTCTCATAAAGGTCTATATAGAATGGGCTTTTATGTGGCGAGTGCATGCGTGCATGCGTGTGTGTGTGAGACAGAGAAATTGAGTGATTGAGTTTACAAATTGCAATGTGACTGTGCTCAGAAATAGGAGAGGTTTGCACTTGGGCATTTGGCACACCATACCTTTACCCACGTATGGGTACAAGTGTCCCATCTATGTAGATCCAAGATCAGATTACTCTACCACATTCCTAACAACAACCAATTAATGCAAAACTGCAACAACTGACCTTACATCGGAGTCTCAGACCAATGACCTCCAAGATGCCTTTTAGTCCGTCTGTCCAACAGCGGAGGCTCCTCAGAGGAGGAAGGGCAGGGCCATCCTCCTCAGTGAATTTTATATAAATAATAATAGTGAAACAATTAAAAAGTTATCCAGTTTAGATAAAACTATTCGGAATATATTCCGTCAACAAATAATTGATTGAAAAGCACACTGTTTTGCAATGAAGGTCTACAGTAGCCTCAACAGCACTCTCTGGTGTAGCACCATGGTGTCGCTGGAGGACAGCTAGTTTCCGTCCTCCTCTGGGTACATTGACTTCAATACAAAACATAGGACGCTCATGGTTCTCATCCCGTTCCATAGACGTACATAGTAATTATGAGGACATTCTCCAACTTATTAGAGCTCTTGCTGTATGAACTGACATGTTGTCAACCCAATCAAAGGATCAGAGAATTAATCTAGTACTGAAAGCATAAACTACAGATGGCTAGCACTGCACTGAATAAACTGTGGTGAGTAGTTGACTCAAACAGAGAGAAATACAATAGATGAACAGTTCTAAAATTATTTATTTCTTCAAAAACTAAGGAGAAGCAAGAGAGATCAAAATAGTATTTTTGTTTTTACTTTCACTTACAAAGCTAGTGAAGGTAGCTAGCTAGTTTAGCCTACTCAAACCCCCGGCTCAAACAGAGAGGGATGCTATGTTAGCTAGCTGGCTATGGCTATCCAACACTGGAACTTTTCTAAGTCAAGGTAAGCTTTTGGTTTTATACATTTATTGCTACAGGGGCCCGCCAGTGTAACTGCTAAACTGCTTGCTGTACACTGTACTGCATGATTGCAGCATGTTTATTAATGTGTTAGATCCAGTAGCTAGCTATGTTGACTATGACGTTAGGTGACAACGTCAGGCTGTGTGTAGTGGTTAGCAGTTATGGTTTTGATTGAAAATGTTCTTTGCCTGGTCACAGACACCTGTTGTATTGTGTATTGAAGTCCACAAGTGAAGGGAAAATGTGAGAGGAGAGCACTCAGATGTGAGAAGGAATTATACAATGAGCAAATAATCATACTGTTTGTATGTGGCTGCTATGAAAGTGAACTGTGTTTGCGGTGATCAGGGTGTACTCATTCTGACGATTCTGGTGAAAAACTTTTCTTAAGCGGAAGCAAATGGAACAAAAAGATTACACCCTAGATCAGCTAGATGTCCCACCTGACCTGCCATAAGTTAAGGTACCATGTTGGTGCTTGATTTCATAGTTTCCCTTAAAGGACTGGCTTCCTGCCAACTATGTGACTTCTTCTCGCTCAGTATTAAATGGGGAGAGCAAAAGGACGCATGCATTATAAACCCCAGGGCATTTTTAAATCAAATACTTATATTAAGTCAATGAAAAGTCATTATTACTTAATATGTTTATGTGGTACTGACTCAAAACTAAATGAGTATTCACATCAACAAAATGTTCTACTGCAGGTAGATTTTGGGGAATAATCTTATGCTACACAAAGATAAATAACATACATTTTTCTAAACTAATCCAATCATTTAGTTGGATTTATTTACACGTTACTGAAATGGTTGTTCCAGTTTAGATGACTTAGGTAGTCTCCTCACAATGTTCCTAACCTTGGCAGTCCGCAGGAAGGTAGAAAGGTAATTCTAACCTTAAATATGACTGGGAGAAGTGTCAAGAATAAGAAAGCAATATATTCCATAGTACACTAGAACACAGCAAACATGAACAACAGCAGTCTAAACATAGCTGAGGGCAATTGAGCAAAATGCCCACAAGAGGACAGCAAATTGACCTATCTCGACCCTACAGGAAGGGTGAGAAATCCATATCTTCATTTAAACCAGGGTATTTAGTGGCCTGTAGCTTGTAAATCCCAAAACTTTCCCTTTGGTTTAACTGTTTAAGACGGTCCCCTTTTCTAATTGAGGCCGGAACATCATCAATACCCATAGCTTGTAGGGAGGCAGGGTTGCCATGGTGTAAGGACTTGTAGTGCCTTCCTTTGGGGTAGTCTTCATTGCCTACCCGTATGGCGTACTTGTGTTCCGCTAAATGGTCTTGAAGGCGTCTCTTTGTCTGTCCAATGTAGAACACCTTGTACTGTGGACATTCCAATCTATAGATGACATGAGTGGTTTTGCAGATAATGAAATGCTTGACGTAATACTCCATTTTAGAAGCTATGTCAACAAAATACTTTTTCTGGGCAATATTTCTGCAATGGTGGTTGCACTGGTTACATTTAAAAGAGCCCTTGGGGTTGTGGTCAAGCCAAGTTTTTTGAGAGTCACCAGGAAGATAGCTGTGGACTAATTTGTCATTTAGGGTAGGACATCTCTTAAAGCTTACAACTGGTGGCTCAGGGAAGACTTGGAGTAGTAACGTATCACTTTGGATGATTCCCCAATTATTTTGAATTATTATTTTAATGTTCTCTGCTTCAGTGCTGTATTTTGTAACAAAATACACTCTCTCTGATGTATCACGACGCACTCCCCTTCGCAACAAGTTCTCTGTCAAGTATTCCAGCCCTTATACCTGCATCTTTCAGGACTTGAGCGCTGTAGCCCCGATTCAAGAAGCGATCCTCCAATTCAGCAGATTTGACACTGTAGTCTGTTTCCTGATCGCAAATTCTGCGGACTCTTTGGAATTGGCCATATGGAATGTTCTCTTTTAGCCTTTTGGGGTGAACGCTGTCTGCTCTCAGAATGGTATTCCCATCTGTAGGCTTCCTAAAGATTGATGTGTGCAAACAACCTTTGTCATTTTTACTGATGTTGAGGTCCAAAAAATGTATGTTTTCCTTGCTGTACTCCATAGCTAGTTTGATGTTAGGGTTAATGCTGTTAAGGTATTGGTGGAAGGAAATAAGTTAATCTTCTGAGCCGGACCAAAACAGGCAAACATCACCAATATAGCGTCCCCACAGGATCATATCACCTCCACCCTACCTGTTGACAGATGATGCAATCGCAATCACACTGCACACTGCCCTAACCCATCTGGACAAGAGGAATACCTATTTAAGAATGCTGTTCATTGATTACAGCTCAGTATTTAACACCATAGTACCCTCCAAACCCGTCATTAAGCTCGAGACACTGGGTCTTGACCCCGCCCTGTGCAACTAGGTCCTGGACTTTCTGACGGGCCACCCCCAGGTGGTGAGGGTAGGAAACAACATCTCCACCCCGCTGATCCCCATGACTGCATGGCCATGCATGCCTCCAACTCAATCATCAAGTTTGCAGTTGACACTACAGTGGTAGAATTGATTACCAACAACGACGAGACAGCATACAGGGAGGAGGTGAGGGCCCCCGGAGTGTGGTGTCAGGAAAATAACATGACACTCAACGTCAACAAAACAAAGGAAATGATCATGAACTTCAGGAAACAGCAGAGAGAGCACCCCCCCATCCACATCGACGGGACAGTAGTGGAGAAGGTAGAACATTTTAAGTTCCTCGGCGTACACATCACGGACAAACTGAAATGGTTCACCCACACAGACAGCGTGGTGAAGAAGGCGCAACAGCGCCTCTTCAACCTCTGGAGGCTGAAGAAATTTGGCTTGTCACCGAAAACACTCACAAACTTTTACAGATACACAATCGAGAGCATCCTGTCGAGTTGTATCACCGCCTGGTACGGCAACTGCTCCGCCCACAACCTCAGGGCTCTCCAGAGGGTAGTGAGGTCTGCACAACGCATCACCGGGGGCAAACTACCTGCCCTCCAGGACACCTACACCACCCGATGTCACAGGAAGGCCAAAAAGATCATCAAGGACAACAACCACCCGAGCCACTGCCTGTTCACCCCGCTATCATCCAGAAGGTGAGGTCAGTACAGGTGCATTCAAGCTGGGACTGAGAGACTGAAAAGCAGATTCTATCTCAAGACCATCCGACTGTTAAACAGCCGTGACTAACATTGAGTGGCTGCCAACATACTGACTCAAATCTCTAGCCACTTTAATAAAAAACAATTGATGTAATAAATGTATCACTAGTCACTTTAAACAATGCCACTTGATATAATGTTTACATACCCTACATTACTCATCTCATATGTATATACTGTACTCTATACATCTACTGCATCTTGCCTATGCCGCACGGCCATCGCTCATCCATATATTTATATGTACATATTCTTATTAATTCCTTTACACTTGTGTGTGTATAAGGTAATTGTGAAATTGTTAGGTTACTTGTTAGATATTACTGTATGGTCAGAACTAGAAGCACAAGCATTTTGCTACACTCGCATTAACATCTGCTAACCATGTGTATGTGACCAATAACATTTGATTTCATTTGATTTCATTCCTGTTGGGAAATAAAACATTTTTATCTGGGATTTTGGGGAAAGTTACTGTAATTTTGAAACCCTACTTTTAGGCCTGATGTTGCCTGTAAACCACCAAATATATAATGTATTGTCATCAAGATAATATTCACCTAGGAACTCAGTTGGTGAAGGTCACCGGACTGAATGTGAATGAATTCAATAACCATGTCTCTAACCACATTTCCATCCAACGATAAAAATCTGATTCTCATTGGATGGAAACCTACCTTCTGTCACTAACAAATACAGTCATGGGTGGTAACTCTATAATTCACTCGAAAAGGCAAAAATTATATTGGAGGTGTGACATAGTGTGGGTTTATTCAAAATGTTCAAGCTGATACAACTCAAATCTGAACTACCAACAGGGTCACTGTGACTCTTATCAGTTTGAGTAATGACTACAAAAATCGCTTTAAGTATCTGTACTAAGGAATAGGGTGCCATTTGGGACACAAAAACCAGTCAGACCGATCGATAGAGAATCTTTAGGTATGGGTTGCCTTGGAAACAGCTGCTTTGCAGCGGCAACAGAGACGCAGTGTCTGGAGGAGTGAGACATGAATTATTATTTACATTTTTACAAGCTACATGGGGGCAATACCAGAATATATGATCAAATTATTCTGTCTCTTTGCATCAAAATCTGCAGAACTGAGATTGTTGTAGGCCCCATATATACACTGAGTATACAAAACATTAGGAACACCTGTCACGAATCCCACCGAAGGTGGCTCCCCTGCCTGCTCGGGCGGCGCTCGGCGGTCGTCGTCACCGGCCTACTAGCCGCCGCTGATCCCTTTTTCCTTTTCGTTTGGTATGTCGTACTGTTTGCACCTGTTCCTCATTTGATTCTTTAGATTTTTGGTTATTTAAGCCTGTTTAGCCCGCCCAGGTTTGTGCTGGATTATTTAGCGTCAGGTTGTGTTTTGTATTTGGATGTGCTGGCGATCGACTATTGTTATTTTTTATGCATGCTGTGTACCTGTTGTTCTGGGCACTTTGCATTTTTCACGCCGGTTGTGTTGGCGTCGATCGTGTTGTGTTTTATTGAATAAACACACAGTTCCTTACCTCTGCTCTCTGCGCCTGACTCCTACCACCACTCCTAGCAACTACTGACAGAATCCCGCACCACCTATGGAGTCAGCAGGAGCAGCCTCCCCTCCTCTCCCATCGATGGAGGAACGGGTCCTCCATCATACCACCATCCTCCACCGAATCGGCTCAGCGATGGACCAGATGATGGAGAGGATGGACCGATGGGAGAGGAGTGGCCTCCCTACCGCATCCACAGCACCAATTCCCCCTCCACCATCTACCCCTCCACTGACGTCCGGACCCGGAGCCTTGCGCCTGGCTCTCCCCAGGGAGTACGATGGGGCGGCGGCTGGGTGCCAGGGGTTCCTGCTGCAGATGGAGTTGTACCTGGCTACCGTTCGTCCGACTCCCTCGGGAGAGGAGAGCGTAAGCGTCCTCGTCTCCTGCTTAACGGGACGTGCCCTGGAGTGGGCCAACGCAGTGTGGTATGGCCCAGACTCGGCAAGGGATCACTACCCCGAGTTCACCCACTGTTTCCGGGCCGTGTTCGACCACCCAGCAGAGGGCCGGGCGGCGGGTGAACGGCTGTTCCACCTGCGGCAGGAGACGAGGAGCGCACAGGACTTTGCTCTGGAGTTCCGGACCTTGGCTGCTGGAGCGGGGTGGAACGACAGGGCCCTGATGGACCACTATCGGTGTAGCCTCCGGGAGCACATCCGCCGTGAGCTAGCCTGTCGGGACACTACCCTCTCACTAGATGAACTAATAGACATGTCCATTCGTCTCGACAACCTGCTGGCTGCGCACGGGCGTCCAGACAGGGCCCTGTTGGTTCCACCTCCAGGTCCTCCAGCTCCCATCCCTATGGAGCTAGGGGGGGCCGCGTCCAGGGGAACTGGAGGAGGAGGCTCCTCTTGTACCCAGTGTGGTCGGAGAGGACACACTACCAACCGGTGCTGGGGGAGCTCCTCTGGGAATCGGGATGGCAGGCGGAGCACTCCTCGTTCACCTCAGATGAGTAAGCACCAACCTCACCCAGAGCTCCCTGTTGGTCATATGTTCGTTTTAGTACTTTCCCTTTGTTTTCTCCCTCTTTCCAGCATAAGGCGCTAGTCGATTCAGGCGCAGCTGGAAACTTTATGGATCGTGGGCTCGCGTTAAGGCTAGGGATTCCCCTGGTGTCGTTGGACCAACCTTTCCCAGTGCACTCCTTAGATAGCCGACCATTAGGGTCAGGACTGGTCAGGGAGGCCACGGTGCCACTGGACATGGTAACGCAGGGGGATCATGGGGAACGGATTAGTCTCTTCCTCATTGATTCTCCTGCGTTTCCGGTGGTGCTGGGGATTCCCTGGCTGGCCAATCACAATCCCAATATTTTGTGGAGACAGGGGGCTCTCAGAGGGTGGTCAGAGGAGTGCTCAGGCAGGTGTAAGGGAGTTTCCATCGGTGCAACGACGGTGGAGAGTCCAGACCAGGTTTCCACTGTGCGCATTCCCTCAGAATATGCCGATTTGGCTATCGCCTTCTGTAAAAAGAGGGCGACCCGATTACCACCTCATCGACGAGGGGATTGCGTGATAAATCTCCAGGTAAACGCTACACTTCCCAGGAGTCACGTGTACCCATTGTCACAGGAGGAAACGTTGGCTATGGAGACATATGTCACGGAATCTCTGAGACAGGGGTACATTCGTCCCTCCATGTCATCCATCCCCTCAAGTTTCTTTTTCGTGAGGAAAAAGGATGGAGGGTTGCGTCCGTGCATTGATTATCGAGGTCTAAATTCCATCACAGTAGGGTTCAGTTACCCGCTACCTCTCATCGCTACGGCGGTGGAATCATTTCACGGCGAGCGTTTTTTCACGAAACTGGACCTCAGGAGCGCTTACAATCTGGTGCGTATCCGGGGAGGAGACGAGTGGAAAACCGCATTCAGTACCACATCGGGCCACTATGAGTACCTCGTCATGCCGTATGGGTTAAAGAATGCTCCAGTCGTCTTTCAATCCTTTGTTGACGAGATTCTCAGGGACCTGCACGGGCAGGGGGTGGTGGTGTATATTGATGACATCCTGATCTATTCCGCCACCCGCGCCGCGCATGTCTCCCTGGTGCGCAAGGTGCTTGGGCGACTGCTGGAGAATGACCTGTACGTTAAGGCTGAGAAATGTGAGTTTTTCAAACGAGCCGTTTCCTTCCTGGGGTATCGCATTTCCACCTCGGGCGTGGTGATGGAGGATGACCGCGTTAAAGCCGTGCGTAATTGGCCGACACCGACCACGGTAAAGGAGGTGCAGCGGTTTTTAGGGTTTGCCAATTACTATCGTATCGGAGGTTTATCCAGGGCTTTGGTCAAGTTGCTGCTCCCATTACCTCACTGCTGAAGGGGGGTCCGGCGCGCTTGCGCTGGTCAGCAGAGGCGAACAGAGCGTTCAGTCGCCTGAAGGAGCTGTTTACCGTCGCTCCAGTGCTGGCTCATCTGGATCCCTTTTTGGCATTCATAGTGGAGGTGGACACGTCCGAGACTGGGGTGGGGGCCGTGCTATCACAGCGCTCGGGCACGCCACTCAAACTCCGCCCGTGCGCTTTCTTTTCTAGGAAGCTCGGGCCGGCGGAGCAGAACTATGACGTGGGGGACAGGGAGTTGTTAGCTGTGGTCAAGGCTCTGAAGGTGTGGAGACATTGGCTTGAGGGGGCTAAGCACCCTTTCCTCATCTGGACTGACCACCATAATCTCGAGTACATCCGGGCAGCTAGGAGACTGAATCCGCGTCAGGCCAGGTGGGCCATGTTCTTTACCCGTTTCCGGTTCACGATCTCTTATCGGCCAGGTTCACAGAACACGAAGGCCGATGCACTGTCCCGCCTATATGACACCGAGGAGAGGGCCATCGATCCGGCTCCCATCCTTCCAGTGTCATGCTTGGTAGCTCCGGTGGTATGGGAGTTGGACACGGAGATCGAGCGGGCGTTACGGTTGGAACCTGCACCATCGCAGTGTCCGGCAGGTGTTCAGTACGTGCCGCTTGGTCTCCGTGATCGATTGATTCGATGGGCCCATAATCTCCCCTCTTCGGGTCACCCTGGGATCGAGAGGACAGTGCGGAACCTGAGGGGGAAGTACTGGTGGCCCACCTTGGGTAAGGACGTGCGGTTTTATGTTTCCTCCTGCTCGGTGTGCGCTCAGAGCAAGGCTCCTCGACACCTGCCTAGAGGGAAATTACACCCCCTCCCCGTTCCACAGCGGCCGTGGTCACACTTGTCAGTGGACTTCCTCACTGACCTTCCCGTATCTCAGGGGAACACCACTATCCTGGTCGTTGTGGATCGGTTCTCGAAGTCCTGTCGTCTCATCCCGTTGCTCGGTCTCCCTACGGCTCTGCAGACTGCGGAGGCCCTGTTTACCCATGTCTTCCGGCACTACGGGGTGCCCGAGGACATCGTTTCTGATCGGGGTCCCCAGTTCACGTCCAGAGTTTGGAGGGTGTTCATGGAACGTTTGGGGGTCTCGGTCAGCCTGACCTCGGGTTTCCACCCTGAGAGTAATGGGCAGGTGGAGAGAGTGAACCAAGAGGTGGGTAGGTTTCTAAGGGCGTATTGCCAGGACCGGCCCAGGGAATGGGCGAGATACGTTCCATGGGCAGAAATAGCCCAAAATTCTCTACGTCACTCATCAACCAACATGTCACCGTTCCAGTGCGTGTTGGGCTACCAGCCGGTCCTGGCTCCATGGCACCAGAGCCAGACCGAGGCTCCTGCGGTGGAGGATTGGGTGCAGCGCTCGAAGGACACTTGGAGAGCCGTCCAAGACGCACTCACAAAGGCGAGTGGACGGCAGAAGAAGAGCGCTGACCAGCACCGCAGTGAGACCCCTGTGTTTGCACCAGGGGATCGAGTCTGGCTCTCGGCTAGAAACCTGCCCCTCCGCTTGCCCTGCCGGAAGCTGGGCCCGCAGTGTGTAGGGCCGTTTAAAGTCCTGAGGAGGATAAACGAGGTGTGTTACCGGTTACAACTTCCATCTTACTACCGTATTAACCCCTCGTTTCATGTGTCTCTCCTCAGGCCGGTGGTGGCTGGTCCCATGCAGGAAGGTGAGGTGCCAGAGGTTCCTCCACCCTCGCTGGACATGGCGCGTATAAGATACGCGCCATTCTGGACTCCAGACTTCGGGGGCGGGGCCTACAGTACCTCGTCGACTGGGAGGGGTACGGCGCGGAGGAGAGGTGCTGGGTACCCAGGAAGGACATTTTGGACCCCCCACTACTGAGGGAGTTCCACCGCCTTCATGGGGATCGCCCTGCGCCTCGTCCTCCGGGTCGCCCTCGAGGTCGGTGGCGGCGCATTGCGGGAGCCGCGCGTCAGGAGGGGGGTACTGTCACGAATCCCACCGAAGGTGGCTCCCCTGCCTGCTCGGGCGGCGCTCGGCGGTCATCGTCACCGGCCTACTAGCCGCCGCTGATCCCTTTTTCCTTTTTGTTTGGTATGTCTTATTGTTTGCACCTGTTCCTCATTTGGTTCTTTTGATTTTTGGTTATTTAAGCCTGTTTAGCCCGCCCAGGTTTGTGCGGGATTATTTAGCGTCAGGTTGTGTTTTGTATTTGGATGTGCTGGCGATCGACTATTGTTATTTTTTATGCATGCTGTGTACCTGTTGTTCTGGGCACTTTGCATTTTTCACGCCGGTTGTGTTGGCGTCGATCGTGTTGTGTTTTATTGAATAAACACACAGTTCCTTACCTCTGCTCTCTGCGCCTGACTCCTACCACCACTCCTAGCAACTACTGACAACACCTGCTCTTTCCATGACAGACTGACCAGGTAAATCCAGGTGAAATCTATGATCCCTTATGATCCCCACTTGTTAAATCCACTTCAATCAATGTATATGGATTGTGTATCTGTGCCATTCAGAGGGTGAATTGTCAAGACAAAAGATGTACAGTGGCAAGAGAAAGTATGTGAACCCTTTGGAATTACCTGGATTTCTGCATAAATTGGTCATCCAATTTGATCTCATCTTCATCTAAGTCACAACAATAGACAAACATTGTGTGCTTAAACTAATAACACACAAATTGTTGTATTTTTCCTGTCTATATTGAATACATCATTTAAACATTCAGTGTAGGTTGGAAAAAGTATGTGAACCCCTAGGCTCCAATCAATGAGACAAGTTCAATCAATGAGACAAGATTGGAGATGTTGGTTAGAGCTGCCTTGCCCTATAAAAAAAACACAACACTTCTTGCTATTCACAAGAAGCATTGTCTGATGTGAACAATGCCTCGTACAAAAGAGATCTCAGAAGACCTAAGATTAAGAATTGTTGACTTGCATAAAGCTGGAAAGGGTTACAAAAGTATCTCTAAAAGCCCTGATGTTCATCAGTCCATGGTAAGACAAATTGTCTATAAATGAAGTTCAGCACTGTTGCTAATCTCCCTAGGAGTGGCCGTCCTGCAAAAATGACTGCAAGAACACAGCGCAGAATGCTCAATGAGGTTAAGAAGAATCCTAGAGTATCAGCTAAGGACTTACAGAAATCTCTGGAACATGCTAAAATCTCTGTTGATGAGTCTATGAAACGTAAAACACTAAACAAGAATGGTGTTCATGGGAGGACACCACGGAAGAAGCCACTGCTGTCCAAAATAAACATTGCTGCACTTCTGAAGTTTGCAAAAGTGCTCCTGGATGTTCCACAGCACTACGGGCAAAATATTCTGTGGACAGATGAAACTACAGTTGAGTTGTTTGGAAGGAACACACAACACTATGTGTGGATAAAAAAAGGCACAGCACACCAACATCAAAACCTCATCCCAACTGTAAAGTATGGTGGAGGGAGCATCATGGTTTGGGGCTGCTTTGCTGCCTCAGGGCCTGGACAGCTTGCTATCATCGACTGAAAAATGGATTCCCAAGTTTATCAAGACATTTCCTGTGTGTAGCAAGAATGGTCCACCACTCAAAGGACATCCAGCCAACTTGACACATCTGTGGGAATCATTGAAGTCAACGTGGCCCGCATCCCTGTGGAAATGAGGCTGTTCTGAGGGCAAAAGTGTGTGCAACTCAATATTAAGAAGGTATTCACTCAGTGTATAACATTCTATTGGTGGCAATAATTTTGTGTTGAATCAAGTGTTGTTTTGTGAGACAAATTCATTTTAGTAATTGTGTATAGTTTCCAACTGCCGACCAAAGGAGGGGTTCGTGGCTACTGTATCACAGGGTAAAGAAGGAGGACTCTGTGGCCTACAGTGGTCTAGGGGTCTAAACTGCTGACTCTAGATCACATATACTGCTGCAGCATAGGTTATAATCTGGCCCACTGCTATTTCAGCAAAGCTCTCTTTCTATTTTTCCCACTGTCTCTCCCCCATCCAATAAAGCATAAAATGCCCAAAAATATAGCTTTAAAATAAGGAGACATCTGGCTCTCACACCCGCTGAAATTGTACTGCTACTGCCTCTTACCGTAGCTAACCAATGATAGAGGTCACCTTTGGATACAATATTCTTCTAATATCACCTCTTCAAATATATAATTACATTTTATTGGAAGGAGGAGGAGGTGTGTTTGGATAATTTAAACATAAACATTTTCCTCACATTTATATGTCATGAACAGCTTCTGTTTAAATTCTGCCACAGCAGTGGAGGCTGGAGGGCTCATTGTACTATAGGAGGACGGGCTCATTGTACTGGCTGAAATGGAACAAATGGAACGGTACAATCACATCAAAGGTATGGAAACCACATGTTTGACTCCATTCCATTTATACCATTCTAGCCATTACAATGAGCCCGTCCTCCTACAGCTCCTCCAAGCAGACTCCACTGTGCCACAGAGCCTACTGTAGCCAATATTTTAGTTTCTATAAACCCTGACACATTAATCCCAGCTTCACTCATCTTTTCATAGTGCTGAATTTCCAATAAAAACATTGTCAATCACGACCCTATAATTATGTCTTAGAGCTAGGCCCCTTTTTCTCAATTTCTGCCTGAATGAAGTGCCCAAAGTAAACTGCCTGTTGCTTAGGCCCTGAAGCCAGGATATGCCTATAATTAGTACCATTGGAAAGAAAACACGTTGAAGTTTGTAGAAATGTTAAAATAATGTAGGAGAATATAACACAATAGATATGGTAGGAGAAAATCCAAAGAAAAACAAACCAGAATTTTATTTTTGTTGAGACCATCCTCTTAGAAAGGCAAGTAAAAGGTCCCTGGATGCAATTCCTATGGCTTCCACAGGGTGTCAGCAGTCTATGTTCAAAAGGTTTCAGGCTTGTAATTTCAAAATGAAAAATAAATATCAGTTTTAGTACAGGGACACATTCTTGGAAATTCGTGTTTGCGTGCGCCATGAAGACAGTACGCACCTGCTAAAATTGGTTTCCTATTGAACATACTTCTTTCTGAAAGAAATATTATAGTTTGATCACATTTTAGGGTATCTGAGAAGTAAATAGAAACATATTTTGACTTGTTGAAACAAAGTTTAGGGGTAGATGTTCGGATTCTTTTCTCTACAAGTTGAACGAGTGGATTAACTCAAATCAACTAAACTGGCTTTTTGGGATATAAAGAAGGATTTTATCTAACAAAAGGAAACTACATGTTATAGCTGGGACCCTTTGGATGACAAATCAGAGGAAGATTTTCAAAAAGTAAGTGAATATTTAATCGTTATTTGTGAATGTATGTGCCGGTGGAAAATATTTTGATGTGGGGAGCCGTCCTCAAACAATCGCATGGCATGTTTTCACTGTAATAGCTACTGTAAATTGGACAATGCAGTTAGATTAACAAGAATGTAAGCTTTCTGCCAATATAGGACACGTATATGTACCTAAATGTTTAATATCCATAATTATTTTGATTTTTATGATTTGAATTGTGCGCCCTCACTTATGTTTTCATAGCATTGAATTTCCAATGAAAACATTGTCAATCACGACCCTATAACAGGAGCTGTACTGTGGGTACCTTGTGTGTGTCTGTCCGTGTGTGTGTGTTTATGTGTGTGTATGTGTGTATGTGTGTGTGTGTGTGTGTGTGTGTGTGTCCGTGTGTTTGTGTGTATGACTGCACGTGCGTGTGTGTGTATAGACTAGAGGTCGACCGATTAATCGGAATGGCCGATTAATTGGGGCCGATTTCAAGTTTTCATAACAATCGGTAATCTGTATTTTTGGCCACCGATTTGCCGATTTTTATTATTATTGAAAAATATATATATATATTTAACTAGGCAAGTCAGTTAAGAACACATTCTTATTTTCAATGACGGCCTAGGAACGGTGGGTTAACTGCCCTGTTCAGGGGCAGAACGACAGATTTTTACCTTGTCAGCTCGGGGATTCAATCTTGCAACCTTATGCTTAACTAGTCCAACGCTCTAACCACCTGCTTTACATTGCCCTCCACGAGGCGCCTGCCTGTTACGCGAATGCAGTAAGAAGCCAAGGTAAGTTGCTAGCTAGCATTAAACTTATCTTATAAAAAACAATCAATCATAATCACTAGTTAACTACACATGGTTGATGATATTACTAGTTTATCTAGCCTGTCCTGCTTTCATATAATCGATGCGGTGCGCATTCGCGATAAAGGACTTGCTCCAACGTGTACCTAACCATAAACATCAATGTCTTTCTTAATTTCAATACACAAGTGTATATTTTTAAACCCGCATATTTAGTTAATATTGCCTGCTAACTTGAATTTCTTTTAACTTGGGAAAATGTGTCACCTCTGCAACAGAGTCAGAGTATATGCAGCAGTTTGGGCTGCTTAGCTCGTTGCGAACAGTGTGAAGACTATTTCTTCCTAACAAAGACAGCCAACTTTGCCAAACGGGGGATGATTTAACAAAAGCGCATTTGCAAACAAAGCACAATCGTTGCACGACTGTACCTAACCATAAACATCAATGCCTTTCTTAAAATCAATAACAGAAGTATATATTTTTAAACCTGCATATTTAGCTAAAATAAATTAATGTTAGCAGGCAACATTAACCAGGTGAAATTGCGTCAATTCTCTTGAGTTCATTGCACGCAGAGTTAGGGTATATGCAACAGTTTGGGCCGCCTGGCTCATTGCGAACTAATTTGCCAGAATTTTACGTTATTATGACATAATATTGAAGGTTGTGCAATGTAACAGGAATATTTAGACTTAGGGATGCCACCCGTTAGATAAAATACGGAACAGTTCCGTATTTCACTGAAAAAATAAACGTTTTGTTTTCGAGATGATAGTTTCCGGATTCGACCATATTAATGACCTAAGGCTCGTATTTCTGTGTGTTATGTTATAATTAAGTCAATGATTTGATATTTGATAGAGCAGTCTGACTGAGCGATAGTAGGCACCAGCAGGCTCATAAGCATTCATTTAAACAGCACTTTACTGTGTTTTGCCAGCAGCCCTTCGCAATGCATTGCGCTGTTTATGACTTCAAGCCTGTCAACTCCCAAGATGAGGCTGGTGTAACCGATGTGAAATGGCTAGCTAGTTAGCGGGGTGCGCGCTAATAGCGTTTCAAACGTCACTCGCTCTGAGACTTGGAGTAGTTTTTCCCCTTGCTCTGCATGGGTAACGCTGCTTCGAGGGTGGCTGTTGTTGATGTGTTCCTGGTTCGAGCCCAGGTAGGAGCGAGGAGAGGGACGGAAGCTATACTGTTACACTGGCAATACTAAAGTGCTTATAAGAACATCCAATAGTCAAAGATATATGAAATACAAATCGTATAGAGAGAACTAGTCCTAGAATTCCTATAATAACTATAACCTAAAACTTCTTACCTGGGAATATTGAAGACTCACGTTAAAAGGAACCACCAGCTTTCATATGTTCTCATGTTCTAAGCAAGGAACTTAAACATTATTTTTTTTACATGGCACATTTTTTTTTACATGGCACATATTGCACTTTTACTTTCTTCTCCAACACTTTCTTTTTGCATTATTTAAACCAAATTGAACATGTTTCATTATTTATTTGAGGAAAAATTGATAGTATTTATGTATTATATTAAGTTAAAATAAGTGTTCATTCAGTATTGTTGTAATTGTCATTATTACAAATAAATAAAACAATCGGCCGATTAATCGTATCGGCTTTTTTGGTCCTCCAATAATCGGTATCGGTATCGTCATTGAAAAAGCATAATCGGTCGACCTCTAGTATAGACACTGTCTTTAGGTGTGCTATTACCCATAAGCTACCAATAGCAAACACTGCCATGAAAATGAATGCAACGGCATGGCAATGGCATGAATGCATTGGTATCCTAGTCAATCTCTCAGTGGGTGAAGTGATGGAAATCATTTGTCTTTTTATAATGTGTGTTGAGTCAAATGGAGTGCTGGAGTCTATTTAGGTATGACAGAGTGTGTTAAGGGGTGATTATCACTATGTGTGTGTTTGTGTGCACATGCGTACACATACACTGTAAGCAATAAAGCCCCAATGATGATTTCTGCCCAGTACTTTGTAACTCAATAATGGAGTAATATTTAACAGGTTTACACTACTGACGTCATGGGACCCTAATCGCTCAAACAATTAGAGGGAGCTGTGTGTGTGGGGGGGGGCATAAAAGACTAACACCGGTCCAGAGCAGAGCACTGGTCGTCCCTGCATTATTTACAGCATTCCAGAGAGTTTCTGCAATCTTTTTGACCTGACAAGCCAGGCAGGTCTCCTTCTCACACACAAACACACCAGTGCTAATGCACTCACACACAAATATGCACAGACACATACTTGGCTGTACGCACACACAGTCGTACACACACGTGCATACACACACTACTCACCTCTCCTCACCTTCCTTCCTCACCCATTTACCCCCCTCCTTTCCCCAGGACCTTATGGAATGCTGGGCTGCAATCACCGGTCCAGATGCCATCTATAGACAGCCCTATTGATATTGCCTACAAAGAAATGGAGTGCCCTTTCTGACTGCTCCAAGATGGAATACCGGAATGGAATGCTCCAGTGTTCTTCTTGCTGTAGTCATTCTGATTCTGCATTTGGTGATGTTTATTAAAGTGCCCAGAATTTCCGCACTATTTGAGTTATGTCCGTCATTGACAGCACAATGATGTTATGGTGTTGTGTTGGAACAAAACAGAATGTGCTACAGCCCTGGATTGACATGTGGTATATTTATGTGTTCTGCTTTTAGTTGAAATGGAGGAATGTATTCACTCTACAGAGCAAAGCAAGCTCCGAGGGAAGGTTGTTTTAAGGTTATCTTAATGTCATTCATGGTTTCCTTATGTGATTCATCATACTGATGGTTTAATCTCTGTGAGAAGGCCAGCCACCCACTTACAAAATCAGTTCATAAAGGGGAGTAGATAACTAGTGATCTTTTCTTATCATAGTTTACACCAATCTTTTTTATTGCAATAACTTTTTTATTGACATTTTGCAGTAATGTTAATAAAAACAAAATATAACCTCAAAAGAACATCCCACCCACTACCCACATTTACTCATGATTCTCATATCCCCTCTATAAAATACAGTCTACTCTCTTTCTACTCCCTCAAAGCATAATTTTTTATCGTTAAATAAAACACTGATCTGAAAACCCATGAAGAGAAAATTGGCACAACTCCCTGCTTGTTTGAGGCCAGATCTCTGGTGTTGTCTCCATCAGCCTAGCCCCATGCTGTGATCAGGATGGCTTGCCATTGGTTGCTGACAGAGAGGATTGGCACATTGTAAAATATTTATTGAATTCCATTCGATGGCCCACTGGGATTCCTGATGCCCCATTGCACTATTAGATAGACAGAGACCAGAGGACATTATGGATAATCTATACGGTGTACCTTCTTACCAGAGCTGATGACTAAGTGGTCACCCGGACTATTTACATTGACCCCTCCCCGCCCCTTTATTATTACACTGCTGCTACTCACTGTTTAATATCTATGCATAGTCACTTTACCCCTACCAACATGTGCAAATTACCTCGACTAACCTGTACCCCTGCACATTGACTCAGTACATTGACCCTGTATATACAGTTGAAGTCGGAAGTTTACATACACTTAAGTTGGAGTCATTAAAACTCTTTTTCAACCACTCCACAAATGTATTGTTAACAAACTATAGTTTTGGTAAGTCGGTTAGGACATCTACTTTGTGCATGAAACTAGTAATTTTTCCATCAATTGTTTACAGACAGATTATTTCACTTAATTCACTGTATCACAATTCCAGTGGGTCAGAAGTTTACATACACTAAGTTGACTGCGCCTTTAAACAGCTTGGAAAATTCCAGAAAATTATGTCATGGCTTTAGAAGCTTCTGATAGGCTAATTGACATCATTTGAGTCAATTGGAGGTGGTCCTGTAGATGTATTTAAAGGCCTACCTTCAAACTCAGTGCCTCTTCGCATGACATCATGGGAAAATCAAAAGAAATCAGCAAAGACCTCAGAAAGAAATCGTAGACCTCCACAAGTCTGGTTCATCCTTGGGAGCAATTTCCAAACGCCTGAAGGTACCACGTTCATCTGTACAAACACTAGTATGCAAGTATAAACACCATGGGATCACGCAGCCGTCATACCGCTCAGGAAGGACACATGTTCTGTCTCTTAGAGATGAATGTACTTTGGTGCGAAAAGTGCAAATCAATCCCAGAACAACAGCAAAGGACCTTGTGAAGATGCTGGAAGCAATAGGTACAAAAGTATCTATATCCACAGTAAAACAAGACCTATATCGCCATAACCTGAAAGGCCGCTCAGCAAGGAAGAAGCCACTGCTCCAAAACCGCCATAAAAAAGCCAGACTACGGTTTGCAACTGCACATGGGGACAAAGATCGTACTTTTTGGAGAAATGGCCTCTGGTCTGATGAAGCAAAAATATAACTGTTTGGCCGTAATGACCATCGTTATGTTTGGAGGAAAAAGGGGGAGGCTTGCAAGCCGAAGGACACCATCCCAACCGTGAAGTATGGGGGTGGCAGCATCATGTTGTGGGAGTGCTTTGCTGCAGGAGGGACTGGTGCACTTCACAAAATAGATAGCATAATGAGGATGGAAAATTAGGTGCATATATTGAAGCAACATCTCAAGACATCAGTCAGGAAGTTAAAGTTTGGTTGCAAATGGGTCTTCTAAATGGACAATGACTCCAAGCATAATTCCAAAGTTGTGGCAAAAAGGACAACAAAGTCAAGGTATTGGAGTGGCCATCACAAAGCCCTGACCTCAATCCTATAGAAAATGTGTGGGCAGAACTGAAAAAGTGTGTGCGAGCAAGGAGGCCTACAAACCTGACTCAGTTACACCAGCTCTGTCAGGAGGAATGGGCCAACATTCACCCAACTTATTTTGGGAAGCTTGTGGGAGGCTACCTGAAATGTTTGACCTAAGCTAAAGAATTTAAAGGCAATGCTACCAAATACTAATTAAGTGAATGTAAACTTCTGACCCCTTGGGAATGTGATGAAAGAAATAAAAGCTGAAATAAATCCATTCTCTTTTCTATTATTATGACATTTCACATTCTTAAAATAAAGTGGGGATCCTAAGTGACCCAAGACAGGGAATTTTTACTAGGATTAAATGTCAAGAATTGTGCAAAACTGAGTTTAAATGTATTTGGCTAAGGTGTATGTAAACTTCCGACTTCAACTGTAGCCTCGTTATTGTTTTTTAGTTTTTTACTTTAGTGTCTTTAGCAAATATTTTCTAATTTCTATTTCTTGAACTACATTGTTGTTTAAGGGCTTGTAAGTAAGCATTTCACGGTAAGGTCTACACCTATTTTATTCGGCGCATGTGACAAATAAAATGTCTTTGTATTTTAAGTGACTGTAAGCAAACTGGACAGTACACAGCAAATTATCCAGTGTTAAAACAGTGAGTGTTAAAATAAACACTAAAAGTGTTGTGGACGCATACAGACACTGGAACAGTGTACTGTCCAGTTGGAACCAAAAATCTCCAATTTGGGCTCCAGACCAAACGACAAATTTCCACCGGTCTAATGTCCATTGCTTGTGTTTCTTGGCCCAAGCAAGTCTCTTCTTTTTATTGGTGTCCTTTCGTAGAGGTTTCTTGGGAGCAATTTGACCATGAAGGCCTGATTCACGCAGTCTCCTTTGAGCAGTTGATGTTGAGATGTGTCTGTTACTTGAACTCTGTGAAGCATTTTTTTGGGCTGCAATCTGAGGATAACTCTGATGAACGTATTCTCTGCAGCAGAGGTAACTCTGTCTTCTGTGGTGGTCCTCATGAGAAACAGTTTCATGATATTGCTTGATGGTTTTTGTGACCTCATTTGAAGAAACTTTCAAAGTTCTTGAAATTTTCTGCATTGAATGACCTTAAAGTAATGATGGACTGTCATTTCTCTTTGCTTATTTGAGCTATTCTTGCCATTATAACAGTGCAGTAGTATCTAACGGTGCAGTAGTATCTAAAAACGATTCACAACAATACACACAAATCTAAAAGTAAAATAATGGAATTAAGAAATATTAAAATATTAGATAGAGCAATGTCGGAGTGGCATTGACTAAAATATCATAGAATAGAATACAGTATATACATATGAGATGAGTAAAGCAGTATGTACACATTATTTAAAGTGACTAGTGTTTCATTATTAAAGTGGCCAGTGAATCCAAGTCCATGTATACAGGGCAGCAGCCTCTGAGGTGCAGGGTTGCGTAACCAGGTGGAAGCCGGCTAGTGATGGCTATTTAACAGTCTGATGGTCTGAAGATAGAAGCTGTCTCTCGGTCCAAGCTTTGATACACATGTACTGACCTTGCCTTCTGGATGATAGCGGGGTAAACAGACCGTGGCTCGAGTGGTTGATGTGGTTGATGATTTTTTTAGGCCTTCCTGTGACAACGGATGGTGTAGGTGTCCTGGATTCCAACAACGATGCTGTAGGTACAGTTGAAGTTGGAAGTTTACATACACTTAGGTTGGAGTCAATAAAACTCATTTTTTCAACCACTCTGTCACGCCCTGACCAGGTGAACTCTGCTATTTTGGTCAGGGTGTGGCATTTCTATGCTTTATTTTCTATGTTTTCGTTATAGCCTTTCTTTGTTTTATTTCTATGTTGGGCTCGGGGGTGATTTCCCAATCAGACAGCTGTCGCTTGTGAAGTCTGATTGGGAATCACATTTAAGTTCCTTTTCCCCCACGATGTTTGTGGGTTGTTGTCTCGTTATTTGAGCACGTAACGTATTGGCAGTTTGTCCTTGATTTTGTGTACATGTTTAATTCTAGTGTGTTAAATAAACATGTATTCGCTCCCAGCTGCGTTTTGGTCCGCTTCCTCGTCTCCCGACGACAAACGTTACAGAACAACCCACCGAACCAGGACCAAGCAGCGGGAGGCAAAGGAGCGCGAGAGATGGGCTCGCGAGGGGAAGGAGTTCTGGACCTGGGAGGAGATCATGTCGGGGAGAGGACCCTGGCGGAAGGATTCCCAGGTCGAGGAGGTAAAGCCAGCCGGTAGACGGAGTCGCAGGCGGCGGTCGAGGAGGCCCGGAAAACACCCCCAAGAAAATTTGGGGGGGGGGCTAATGGGGTGGTCCGGAAGGGCAGAGGAAGAGCCCAGACCACTGCTCTCGTGGGGGATGACGGCGGAGGAAGAGACGAAGATGATGAGGCAGTTGATTGAGGACCTGCAGAGGGAAGATCTGGAGGAGGAGCCATGGTATGCGGAGTTGCGCGCTGTGTCGCCAGTGCGCCCGCACAGCCCGGTGCGTCCGGTGGACATGCCCAGCACATGCCGTGCTAGGATGGGCATCCAGCCAGGACGAGTGGCTAAACCGGCTCCACGCTTCAGGTCACCAGTGCGTGTTCACAGTCCTGTCTGGCCCGTTCCTGTTCCCCGCACCAAGCCCACGGTGCGTGTCCCCAGTCCTGTCCGGCCCGTCCCTGCTCCCCGCACCAAGCCATGGTATGCAGAGTTGCGCGCTGTGTCGCCAGTGCGCCCGCACAGCCCAGTGCGTCCGGTGGACATGCCCAGCACATGCCGTGCTAGGATGGGCATCCAGCCAGGACGAGTGGCTAAACCGGCTCCACGCTTCAGGTCACCAGTACGTGTTCACAGTCCTGTCTGGCCCGTCCCTGCTCCCCGCACCAGGTTAGTGGTGCGTGTCCCCAGTCCTGTCCGGCCCGTCCCTGCTCCCCGCACCAGGTTAGTGGTGCGTGTCCCCAGTCCTGTCTGGCCCGTCCCTGCTCCCCGCACCAAGTCAGTGGTGCGTGTCCCCAGTCCGGTCCGGCCCGTTCCTGCTCCCCGCACCAGGTTAGTGGTGCGTGTCCCCAGTCCTGTCCGGCCCGTCCCTGCTCCCCGCACCAGGTTAGTGGTGCGTGTCCCCAGTCCTGTCCGGCCCATCCCTGTTCCCCGCACCAAGCCCACGGTGCGTGTCCACAGTCCTGTCCGGCCCGTCCCTGTTCCCCGCACCAAGCCCACGGTGCGTGTCCACAGTCCTGTCCGGCCCGTCCCTGTTCCCTGCACCAAGCCCACGGTGCGTGTCCACAGTCCTGTCCGGCCCGTCCCTGTTCCCTGCACCAAGCCCACGGTGCGTGTCCACAGTCCTGTCCGGCCCGTTCCTGTTCCCCGCACCAAGCCCACGGTGCGTGTCCACAGTCCGGCACGGCCCGTGTCTGGTCCACCGGTGCCCAATCATGTTCCGGTCGACGGCTCCGCTCCGGAGCCTGAGCATGCCGCTCCACAGTGGTCCAGTCCGGGCCAGAGGGGTAGGGCTAGGGTGGAGGCAGGGGGAGAAACACGCCCGGGCCAGAGCCTCCACCGAGGGTGAGGCGCCCACCCGGGTCCCCCCCCTAATAGACTTTAGTTTGGTGCGCCGGGAGTACGCACCGTTGGAGGGGGGGTACTGTCACGCCCTGACCAGGTGAACTCTGCTATTTTGGTCAGGGTGTGGCATTTCTATGCTTTATTTTCTATGTTTTCGTTATAGCCTTTCTTTGTTTTATTTCTATGTTGGGCTCGGGGGTGATTTCCCAATCAGACAGCTGTCGCTTGTGAAGTCTGATTGGGAATCACATTTAAGTTCCTTTTCCCCCACGATGTTTGTGGGTTGTTGTCTCGTTATTTGAGCACGTAACGTATTGGCAGTTTGTCCTTGATTTTGTGTACATGTTTAATTCTAGTGTGTTAAATAAACATGTATTCGCTCCCAGCTGCGTTTTGGTCCGCTTCCTCGTCTCCCGACGACAAACGTTACACACTCCACAAATTTCTTCTTAACAAACTATAGTTTTGGCAAGTCGGTTAGGACATCTACTTTGTGCATGACACAAATAATTTTTCCAACAATTGTTTACAGACACATTATTTCACTTATAATTCACAATATCACAATTCCAGTGGTTTAGAAGTTTACATACGCTAAGTTGACTGTGCCTTTAAACAGCTTGGAAAATTCCAGAAAATGATGTCATGGCTTTAGAAGCTTCTGATAGGCTAATTGACATCATTTGAGTCAATTGGAGGTGTACCTGTGGATGTATTTCAAGGTCTACCTTCAAACTCAGTGCCTCTTTGCATGACATCATGGGAAAATCAGAAGCTATCAGCCAAGACCTCAGAAAAAAAATTGTAGACCTCCACAAGTTTGGTTCATCCTTTGGAGCAATTTCTAAACACCTGAAGGTACCATGTTCATCTGTACTAACAGTAGTACGCAAGTATAAACACCATGGGACCACACAGCCGTCATACCGCTCAGGCAGGAGATGTGTTCTGATGTGTTCTGATGAACGTACTTTAGTGCAAAAAGTGCAAATCAATCCCAGAAAAAGAGCAAAGGACCTTGTGAGTATCCTCAAGGAAACAGGTACAAAAGTATCTATATCCACAGCAAAACGTGTCCTATATCAACATAACCTGAAAGGCCACTCAGCAAGGAAGGTCACTGCACTGCTCTAAATCTGCCATAAAAAAGACAGACTACGGTTTGCAACTGCACATGGGGACAAAGATCATACTTTTTGGAGAAATGTCCTCTGGTCTGATGAAACAAAAATAGAACTGTTTGGCTGTAATGACCATCGTTATGTTTGGAGGAAAAAGGGGAGGCTTTCAAGCCGAAGAACACCATCCCAAACGTGAAGCACGGGGGTGGCAGCATCATGTTGTGGGAGTGCTTTGCTGCAGGATGGACTGGTGCACTTCACAAAATAGATGGCATCATGAGGATGGAAAATTATGTGGATATATTGAAGCAACATCTCAAGACATCAGTCAGGAAGTTAAAGCTTGGTTGCAAATGGGTCTTCCAAATGGACAATGACCCCAAGCATAATTCCAAAGCTGTGGCAAAATGGCTTAAGGACAACAAAGTCAAGGTATTGGAGTGGCCATCACAAAGACCTGACCTCAAACCTATAGAAAATTTGTGGGCAGAACTGAAAAAGCGTGTGCGAGCAAGGAGGCCTACAAACCTGACTCAGTTGCACCAGCTCTGTCAAGCGGAATGGGCCAAAATTCACCCAACTTATTGTGGGAAGCTTGTGGAAGGCTACCTGAAACGTTTGACCCAAGTTAAACAATTTAAAGGCAATGCTACCAAATACTAATTGAGTGTATGTAAACTTCTGACCCACTGGGAATGTGATGAAAGAAATAAGAAGCTGAAATAAATCATTGTCTCTACTATTATTCTGACATTTCACATTCTTAAAATAAAGTGGAGATCCTAACTGACCTAAGACAGGGAATTTTACTATGATTAAATGTCAGGAATTGTGAAAAACTGAGTTTAAATGTATTTGGCTAAGGTGTATCTAAACTTACGACTTCACCTGTATACACTATCGTTGAAACGTTTGGGCGTCACTTAGAAATGTCCTTGTTTTTGAAAGAAAAGCACATTTTTGGTCCATTAAAATAACATCAATTGATCAGCAATACAGTCTAGACATTGTTAATGTTGTAAATGACTATTGTAGCTGGACACTGCAGATTTTTTATGAAATGTCTACTTAGGCGTACAGAGGCCCATTATCAGCAACCATCACTCCTGTGTTCCAATGGCATGTTGTATTAGCTAATCCAAGTTTATAATTTTAAAAGGCTAATTGATCATTAAAAAAACCTTTTGCAATTAATTTAGCACAGCTGAAAACTGTTCTGATTAAAGAAGCAATACAACTGGCCTTCTTTAGACTAGTTGAGTATCTGGAGCATCAGCATTTGTGGGTTCGATTACAGGCTCAAAATGGCCAGAAACAAATAACTTTCTTCTGAAACTGGTCAGTCTATTCTTGTTCTGAGTAATGAAGGCTATTCCATGTGAGAAATTGCCAAGAAATTGAAGATCTCGTACAACGCTGTGTACTACTCTCTTCACAGAACAGCACAAACTGTCTCTAACCAGAATAGAAAGAGGAGTGGGAGGCCCCAGTGCACAACTGAGCAAGAGGACAAGCACATTATTATTATTTATTTTTAGCCCTGCATTATAATTGTATAAAAGCCCATTAGATATTAGTTTAGAATCCTTTAAATGTAATTAGATCTAGTACTGTAATTCATTTATCTGTATTTATCTGCCAGTATTTTCAGTTAGAGATTTAGGTTTGCTCGTTGATGTTTCCTTATATGTTTCCAAACAATTATTATTGGATTATTCACCATGGCAACCACGAAATGTATTTGTTAGTTAGGTTGGCTTGTTGCAGAATTCATAGCGTGCTATGCTTGTAAAAAACGAAATGCCTCCAGCTGTCCATCACTACTGTAAATAATATAAACAGTGGTGCAACCGGTTAGCACCGTCAGAGTAAATGTCAGTTGGCTTTTCATAGCTGAGCATTCAGAGGTCAAGACAGCAAGTGATTGTGCGTGTGTGAGAGAGAGAGCGAGAGGCGAGAGAAGATCGAAACACACACACACACACACACACACAATAAAATCCCCCCAACGTAAGTATTCTATAGTTTTACACAGTATCTGTTCATCAACATCTTTATGCTTTCGTTAATAAAATAATGATAAAAAAAGACTTTCAAAATGTAGATGTTTATTTCAACTACTGTACATCTCAGCTACATTTTAGTTGCACTTTTCCCCAGCTCCGCAACCACGGTTAAAATCACATTGTTCAGCACAGAAACCCTGTGGGTTTTGCTTTTCTTGGAATAGAAACACTATAATATTAATCAAATTATCTAAGCTAAATTTCTTAAAATCAATCCCATATACTATGTTCTTACAAAAAAAGGTTTTAAATTCTCTAGGACAACCAACATTAAAAACTGTCAAATGCTTCTCAAAGATGCCCTCTGGTGGTCAAACTAACACTAACTAGCATTAATGGCAACAATAGCTGACACTTAAATAACGTGCCATAGAATTCTGCGGCAGCCTGCAAGGTGTGTATGATGCAACTTTTAAAGGAAGAACCACTGTAGGCCACTCAGGAACATTAAATGTTGTCTTGGTAAGCAACTCTAGTGTATACAGTATTTGGCCTTGGGCTTTAGGTTATTTCCTGCTGAAAGGTGAATTTGTCTCCCAGTGAAAGCAGACTGAACCAGGTTTTCCTCTAGGATGTTACCTGAGCTTAGCTCTATTCCATTTCTCTTGTCTCATAAAAAAAAGCATACCCATAACATGATGCAGCCTCCACCGTGCTTGAAAAAAGGAAGAGTGGTTAATTTATTAGCAATTTTTTACAGTTTTACTTTAGTGCCTTATTGCAAACAGGATGCATGTTTTGGAATAGTTTTTATTCTGTACAGGCTTCCTTCTTTTCACTCTATCATTTAGGTTAGTATTGTAGAGTAACTACAACACTGTTGATCCATCCTCAGTTTTCTCCTATCACAGCCATTAAACTCTGTAACTGTTTTAAAGTAACCATTGGCCAAATCCCTGAGCGGTTTCCTTCCTCTCCGGCAACTGAATATCTTTGTAGTGACTGGGTGTATTGATACACCATCAAAATTGTAATTCAGAACTTCATGCTCAAAGGGATATTCAATGTCTGCTTTATTTCATTTCTTTTTTCATTTACCAATAGGTGCCCTGGTATTTGTGCTTGAAATTCACTGCGGGACCTTAATTGTATGTGTGGGGTACAGAGATGAAGTAGTCATTATTGCACACAGAGTGAGTCCAAGCAATATAGTCAAGGGGGTGTGAATACTTTCTGAAAGCACTGTATGCTTGCAAGCACACATGCACATCCACACACACATATGGAATGCCTGCAAGCACATACACACAAACACACATACATACAGCCAGCATAATTGTCTTAAGCCGAAGCGGAGGGGGTCTTTGTGAAAGCAACAACTTGCAGATTTCAAACCCTCCTTTATCTCCTTTTTGAAGTTCATAAGTCGAGGGGTCAGTTGTAGGGTAAACCTCAGATAGCCTGTGAGGATACTGTAAATATATAAATTAAATTAAATCAAATTGTATTTTTCACATGCTTCATAAACAACAGGTGTAGACTAACAATAAAATACTTATGTGCCCTTCCCAACAATGCAGAGAGAAAAAAAGGGAAATAATATAAAAAATAATGAATAAATACACAATGAGTGACGATAACTTAGCTATATACACGGTGTACCAGTACCGAGACGATGTGCAGGGGTATGAGGTAATTGAAGTACATATAGGTACTGTAAGGATAAAGTGACTAGGCAATAGGATAGATATTAAACAGTAGCAGCAGTGTATGTGATGAGTCAAAACAGTTGGTGCAAAAAGGGTCAATGCAGATAGTTAAATAGTTAACCAATAGCTACCCGGAATAACTATTTAGCAGTTTTAGGGTGTAGTTAAATGAGAATTATGTTGTATATAATAATAAACTACATTCATCAATCTGACTCCATTATTATGTGAATAAATGCAACAGGCCCTGTGCATCTCTGGAGGATCTAGTCAAGATAGCGAGCCTTGCATCACCTCTCAGTATGACTATATTGAACATGTGTCTATCTTGCACCGTTATGCAATTATTAGGAGTCTAGATACAAATAGCTAATCCTGGCAACCAATGTTCTAGCATTAATTTATTGAGTCAAGTAGACCAAGGATGTCAAGGTGGAACCCAAGCATGTGCTTGCTATTTGTAGTGTGAATAACATTTACTAATATACTTACTAAATTATGAATGTATAGTCAATCAAATAATTAGTCTGTAAAACGTGCAGTGTATTTACTCAATTCAACTAATTGGATTTATTAGTCATGAAAGAATGAACACTCAAACAATTACAGTGTACATTATTTCCAAGCGGTCTCAGGAGCCAAACCATTCATCGACAGCCGTGACTACTTCATGATTGCATTGGGCAGATAAAAAAAAGCTTTAATTGAGAAGAGGGAGGCTATGCTTGGTTTTTAATCAAGTAAAACAAAATGGGAAAAAACATTTGTTTTTTATGTTTCTAAATACAAAGTATATAGGCACTCTTGTTCCATGCGCATATGGGCAGTGTGCGTCACGGCTGGATAGGCTGCATTTCCCCTGTTAAAATTCACGTCATAACAAACTGCATTACCTCTAAAACCAGCTTCTGGTTGATCTTAAATATCCCCATCAGCGCTGCCTGAAATTACCATTGTGGGTCTTGTTTTTTTAGGACACACATCAAATATTTCCACCGCGCCTATCTGAGCGCAAGCAAGCTGATATAAGACAGGTAAATTGCCGAAACTGGCGTTAGTGCTGGAAAATGCCAGTGCATCAGTTTTCAGTGACGAAATTGCAAACTAACATGTGTTTGACACTAACGCCAGCCAATAATAGAGCCTTATGATTCTTTGACAATTTTAGGGCCTTCCTCTGACACCACCTGGCAGGGAGCTAGGCCCCAGTGATGTACTGGGCTGTAAGCACTACCCTCTGTAGTGCCTTGCGGTGGCATGCCAAGTAGTTGCCATACCAAGTGGCAATGCAGCTCCACTACAGCCCCGTCGATGATCACCTCCTTTGTCTTGCTGACATTTAGGGAGAGGTTGTTGTCCTAGCACCACACTGCCAGGTCCTCCTCCCTATAGGCTGTCTCATCGTTGTCACTGATCAGGCCAACCATCGTTGTGTCATCAGCACACTTAATGATGGTGTTGGATTCGTGCGCAGCCACGCAGTTGTCGGTGAACAGGAAGGGGACTAAGTACTCACCCCTGAGGGGCCCTCGTGTTGAGGGTCAGCATGGCAGATGTGTTGTTGCCCTCCCTCAAGACCTGGTGGCAGCCCGTCAGGAAGTCCCGTATCCAGTCACAGAGGTAGGTGTTCAGTCCCAGGGTCTTGAGCTTAGTGGTGAGCTTGGAGGGCAGTATGGTGATGAATGCTGGGCTATAGTAAATTAACAGCATTACCACGTAGATGTTCCTCTTGTCCAGGTGGGAGAGTAGCTTCGTACGAACCATCCTGATCTCGCAAGCTTACATTCTGTTTTGTTACATGGATACAGTGTGGCCACAACCAGACTCAAACCATTTGAGCCCCACTCTCTCCTTCCATCGTATGGCCGGACCAATTAGCCTCCTCTGATAATCTGTGAGGGTGATTTAGTTGATGACGACAATGAGAAGCTCTTGTACTGGGCGCTGAAGTCGAAAATCATAACAACAATGGTTGCTCTTGAGGAGGACGGCAGCAGTTATATCATAACTGGTAGGTATAACTTAATTGAAAGAACAGCAAATAACTGCATTCAAGGCTTTTCTCAGGGGATTCAGCAAGAGCTTGATTTACGAGCTAGCTCCACTAGGATGGACCGCTGCGCCACTCGGGAGCCCACACCTTGCATGCATCTTCCCTGTGGCTCAGTTGGTAGAGCATGGTGTTTGCAACGCCAGCATGGTGTTTGCAACGCCATGATTGTGGATTCGATTCCCACGGTGGGCCAGTACGAAGAAAAAAAAATGCATGAAATGAAATGTATGCATTCACTACTGTAAGTCGCATCTGCTAAATGACTAAAATGGATCGAGAACCCAATTCTCACTGTTGGTAGCCCAGATGATCATATGCATCATGTGAGCCAGAATTTTGAAAGTTATATATCTTGAAAACTTGATTGCTACATGCAAAACATTTTGGGACTTTATCAACAATTGACTATTGAAACAAATACCAAAATAATAGTTTTTGGGTGGAGTTTTCCTTTAAACTACAGACATGAAGCATGGCTGAATGAACTCTTCTGAAAAGAAGTAAAGCCAAATAGACTCTAACTAAAACAAAGAGCTTTATGCAAAACAGTGAAACTCAAGGTGAGTTATGGCATACTGCATGCATAAAGTAAACTTTCAGACAGAGCCTAAAGATACTGTACTTCAGAGATAGCCCAGACTAGATACTTAAGATTAAACGTGAAGTGTCTCGATTTATTGTTTTAGCATTTTGTTACAAATCAAGTTATGTAATTTAAGACAACTGTCCAGGGCTACCTTTTTAAACCATAGATCTTTAGGAAATCTGAAGATAATCCCTGTTAGTAGAGTTTAAATTGTGTATTGTATTTTTTATTTAACTAGGAAAATCAGTTAAGAACAAATTCTTATTTACAATGACGGCCTACCAAAAGGCAAAAGGCCTCCCGCGTGGACGGAGGCTGGGATTGATAAAAAAGGATAACTTCATGGAGAGTAGCCTTTTCTGGGTGTTTGGAGTCATACATTATGGGATTGGTAATAATCTGAGAAAGACTTAAGGACTTGGTCAGGAGGTTTAACCTGTTTGGGATAGGGGGCAGTATTTTCACGGCCGGATAAAAAAACGTACCCGATTTAATCTGGTTACTACTCCTGCCCAGAAACTAGAATATGCATATAATTAGTAGATTTGGATAGAAAACACTCTAAAGTTTCTAAAACTGTTTGAATGGTGTCTGTGAGTATAACAGAACTCATATGGCAGGCCAAAACCTGAGAAGATTCTATACAGGAAGTGCCCTGTCTGACCATTTCTTGTCCTTCTGTAGCCTCTCTATCAAAAATACAGCATCTCTGCTGTAACGTGACATTTTCTAAGGCTTCCATTGGCTCTAGGAAGGCGCCAGAAAGTGGAATGATAGCTCTGCAGTCTCTGGGCGAAAAACAGCAGGGTTTTTTGTGAGTGGTCCTTCTGAGGACAATGACACTGGCGCGCGCGTGCACAGATGACTCCATTTTTTTCTTTCACTGTTTGAACGAATACAACGTCTCCCGGTTGGAATATTATCGCTATTTTACTAGAAAAATCGCATAAAAATGTATTTTAAACAGCGTTTGACATGCTTCGAAGTACGGTAATGGAATATGTTGAAATTTTTTGTCACGAAACGCGCCAGTGTGTCACCCTTTGGATATTTACCTGAACGCACGAACAAAACGGAGCTATTTCAATGTAACTATGGATTATTTCGAACCAAAACAACATTTGTTGTTGAAGTAGAAGTCCTGTGATTGCATTCTGACGAAGAACAGCAAGGTAATCCAATTGTTTTTATAGTAAATCTGAGTTTGGTGAGTGCCAAACTTGGTGGGTGTCAAAATAGCTAGCCATGATGGCCGGACTATGTACTCAGAATATTGCAAAATGTGCTTTCACCGAAAAGCTGTCCATAAGAGGTTAAGAACAAATTCTTATTTACAACAACAGTCTACCCTGGACAACACTGAGCCAATTGTGCACCGCCCAATCACGGCCAGATGTGATGCAGTATGGATTTGAACCAGGGACTGCAGTGACGCCAATTGCACAGAAATGCAGTGCCTTAGACCGCTGCGCCACTCGGGAGCCCACACCCTGCGTACACAAATACCTTACCTCATCGTTAAGACGTACAGGATAAATTACCAGCCCGGACTCATGGATGGCTAACCCTGGAGATCCCTTCAATCTCCACAGAGTTAGATACATCTGCTTTTAGTTTTTTTGCGCCTCTCATGTGGACTGATCTCCAAAACTCCTTAAAGCTGGTGGAGTTGGTGCCTCCAGGGCAATTCAGGCGGATGTTAGCGGGCCTTTTTTCTGATGAAGGTGTTTGTTTCAAATGATTGTGTTTGGCTTTTCATGTTTTGTGTTTGCTTTTCATGTATTGTGTACTATAGATAGGCTATGTATAGTGTAATTGTTGTTTATTGATGTGTTTATGCAGGGATCATCTGTAAAAGAGGCCATATTCTCAGCATAACTCCCTGCTTAAATAAAGGTTCAATTTAAAATAAACATTTTAAAAAAGGGGGCTTTAAAGACAAAAAGAGTGCAATGCATCAATCTACGAGACTTCAAAGAGGGTCAGCCAACTTTCTGCAATGACGTGTACTGAACCTATCGCCCGTAATAAAACGCAATGCGCTATGATAAACTGCGTCCATTGGCTTCAATACAGTGGGAGCTGCATTTATATAGAAGATATCACTTTAGCGGTCTTTATATGTACCACAGAAGAACCAATAATTGAACCTGCAATGGTCTGCAATGGTATTAGGAAAAGTAAGAACAGGAATACATCAGTCTTCAATGCACCATCTGACAGGTTGTTCTTTCACTCTCAGTGTTTCACAGACTGACAAATCACATTTATACAGTACCAGTCAAAAGTTTGGACACACCGACTCATTCAAGAGTTTATTTTTATTTTTACTGAAGACATCAAAACTATGAAATAACACATATGGAATCATGTAGTAACCAAAAAAGTGTTCAGCAAATCAAAATAGTGGCGCAGCGGTCTATAGTTGAGATTTTTCAAAGTAGCCACCATTTGCCGTGATGACAGCTTTCCACACTCTTGGCATTGGGCTAACAGTATAGGACTAACAGTAACAGACTTAACAGTGGAATTGAACTTTGTGGTCACAAGATTATTAATGACAATACCCCTGGAAAAATGGTTATATTGACCAGTACGATGATGACGCTGTCAAATGTGACTTGTTTCAGGAAACTAGGAGTGTGTCATGCATCACTACTTCACAGGAGGCCTTTGAATGTACATTTTTATTTTATCAAAATGCCTTTTGGGCCAGAAATGCCTTCTGGAACATGTGAACTTTCATGTGCCTTAATCTTTTCACAGTTCCAGAGTTCCAAATATCTTTAACGGTTGCCCCAGCGTGAGTTGTTTTATGCACGTGATGTCAGAATGCACTCACTCACTGTTCCAAAATGTGATTATTATGCAACAGGACAGTTAACACTCACTGCCTGCTATCTATAGGCTGTGTTTGTCATAGGCGTCATAAGGGTTGGACCAAGGCGCAGCGGGTAAAGTGCTCATCTTCTTAATTTATTAAAGAAAACACTTAAATAAAATAAACTGACGACGAAAACAGTCCAGTAAGGTGCACAGACTATACTGGAAACAACCACCCACAAAACACAAGTGTAAACAAACCCAACCAAATATGGCCTCCAATTAGAGACAACGACAACCAGCTGCCTCTAATTGGAGGTCATTGCCAAAAACCCAACATAGAAATAGAAAACTAGATATACACATAGAAAATATAGAACATAAACCAAAAACACCGAAATACACAAAACAAACACCCCCTGCCACGCCCTGACCAAACTACAATAACAAAAAAAAACTTTTACTGGTCAGGACGTGACAGTACCGCCCCTAAAGGTACAGACCCCGAATGCACCTCAAAAACAAAAACCCCACAAAAATAACCCTAAACTTAAAGGGAGGGAAGGGAGGGTGGCCACCTTCAATAACGGTCCCTGTGCTACACCTCTCCCCCCCCTCCCTATCCTCCCACTACAGAGGTGGCTCTGGGCATTGCTGGAGACCTCGGGCTGAGGAGCGTCGCTGGAGACTCCGGGCTGAGGAGCGTTGCTGGAGACTCTGGGCTGAGGAGCGTCGCTAGAGACTCCGGGCTGAGGAGCGTCGCTGGAGACTCCAGGCTGAGGAGCGTCGCTGAAGGCTCCTGGCTGGGGAGCGTCGCTGGAGGCTGCAGACTGGAGAGCGTTGCTGAAGGCTGCAGACTGGAGAGCGTCGCTGAAGCCTGCAGATTGGAGAGTGTCGCTGAAGGCCGAGTGCCCACAGCAGGCACTGGCTGTACCGGGTTATGGAGGCGCACTGGAGGATGAGTGCGGGGAACAGGAACAGGACGTACTAATGGCAGAGTGTTCACAGCAGGCACTGGCTGTACCGGGTTATGGAGGCGCACTGGAGGGTGAGTGCGCGGAGCAGGAACAGGACGTACTGGACTGGGCAGGTGCACTGGAAGCCTGATGCGTGGGGCTGACTTTGGAGGCGCCAGACTAGTAACACGCACCTCATGGCTAGTGCGGGGAGCAGGAATAGGACGTACTGGACTGGGCAGGTGCACTAGAGGCCTGATGCGTAGGGCTGGCTTAGAAGGTGCCAGACTAGTAACATGCACCTCAGGGCTAGTGCGAGGCGCAGGTACAGGATGTACTGGACTGGGCAGGCGCACTAGAGGCCTGATGCGTGGGGCTGGCTTTGGAGGCGCCAGAACAGTAACACGCACCACAGGGCTAGTGCGAGAAGCAGGAACAGGATACACTGGGTCTTGAAGACGCACTTGAGGTCTGGAGCGCACGGCCTGCACAACCCATCCTGGCTGAGTTGTTACTGTAGCCCTGCACGGGTGGAGTGCTGGCACAGGGCGAACTGGGCTGTGCTGAGGAATGATGGCTGCCGTGCGTAGAGCAGGCGCAGGGTAGCCTGGGCCTAGGAGATGCACTGGTGGCCAGATGTGCTGAGCAGGCATACTCCATCCTGGCTGGATGCCTACTCTAGCACGGCACTTGCGGGGGGCTGGTATCGACCGCACCGGACTGTGATTGCGGATGGGCAAGACCGTGTGCACTTCCGCATAGCACGGTGCTCTCCACGCCAAACGCTCCCCATAATAAGCACGGGGAGTTGGCTTAGGGCTCACCCCTGGCCCAGCCAAACTACCCGTGTGCCCCCCCAAAAATGTTTTTGGGGCTGCCTCCTCTCCTCCTGAAATGCAGGATATAATGCCTCACACCTCCGTCGTTCTGCCTTTGCTGCCTCCAATTCTTCCTTCGGTCGCCGGTACTCCCCAGCCTGCCTCCAAGGTCCCTTTCCATCTAGGATCTCCTCCCATGTCCATGATTCCAAGTAGCTCTCCTTCTGCTCCTTCCTCCGCTGCTTGGTCCTTCTTTGGTGGGTGGTTCTGTCACGGGCGTCGTAAGGAGTGGACCAAAATGCAGCGGGTAAAGTGCTCATCTTCTTATTTATTAAATTACGAGCCTAGTTGGTTTAGCCAAGGAAAAAGTCAGGAACCTTCCCATTAGCCATTATTGGCTGAGATAATGAATGGGCTTGTCACGTTCGTCGTAAAGATGGGACCAAGGCGCAGCGGGAATGTGAATACTCATCTTCTTTTTTACTTAATAACCTCTTACATCTAGATGTTCCGCTAGCGGAACACCGCTCCAATATCCAATGATAGGGTGTGGCGCGAATTACAAATTCCTCGAAAATCCGAAAAATTACATTTTTCAAACATATGACTATTTTAAACCATTTTAAAGACAAGACTCTCCTTTATCTAACCACATTGTCCGATTTCAAAAAGGCTTTACAACGAAAGCAAAACATTAGATTATGTCAGGAGAGTACCCAGCCAGAAATAATCACACACCCATTTTTCAAGCTAGCGTATAATGTCACAAAAACCAAAACCACAGCTAAATGCAGCACTAACCTTTGATGATCTTCATCAGATGACACTCCTAGGACATTATGTTATACAATACATGCATGTTTTGTTCAATCAAGTTCATATTTATATCAAAAACCAGCTTTTTACATTAGCATGTGACGTTCAGAACTAGCATTCCCACCGAACACTTCCTGTGAATTTACTAAATTACTCACGATAAACGTTCACAAAAAACATAACAATTATTTAAGGAATTATAGATACCAAACTCCTTTATGCAACCACGGTGTCCGATTTTAAAATAGCTTTTCGGCGAAAGCAATTTTGCAATATTCTGAGTAGATAGCCCGGCCATCACAGGCTAGCTATTTTGACACCCACAAAGTTTGGTACTCACCAAACTCAGATTTACTATAAAAAAAATTGATTACCTTTGCTGTTCTTCATCAGAATGCAATCCCAGGACTTCTACTTCAACAACAAATGTTGGTTTGGTTCCAAATAATCCAGTTATATCCAAATAGTGGCGTTTTGTTCGTGCGTTCAAGACACTATCCGAAGGGTAACGAAGGGTGACGCGCCGGCGCGTATCGTGACAAAAAATGTCAAAATATTCCATTACCATACTTCGAATCATGTCAAACGCTGTTTAAAATCAATTTTTCTGCGATTTTTCTCGTAAAATAACGATAATATTCCGACCGGGAGATGTCGTTTTCGTTCAAAGACTGAAAATGTAAAATGGACTCTTCACGTTTATGCGCGCGCCCGTCTCATTGTTCTCAGATCGACCACTTTCCAAATGCGCTACTGTTTTTCAGCCAGGGACTGCAGAGTCATCATTCAACGTTCTGGCGCCTTCTGAGAGCCTATGGGAGCCTTAGAAAGTGTCACGTTACAGCAGAGATCCTCTCTTTTCAATAAAGAGGCTAAAGAAGGCCAAGAAATGGTCAGAGAGGGCACTTCCTGTTTGGAATCTTCTCAGGTTTTGGCCTGCCATATGAGTTCTGTAATACTCACAGACACCATTCAAACACTTTTAGAAACTTTAGGGTGTTTTCCATCCAAATAAAACAATTATATGCATATTCTAGTTTCTGGGCAGGAGTAATAAACAGATTAAATAAGGTACGTTTTTTATCCGGCCGTGAAAATACTGCCCCCTATCGATAACAGGTTAATGAGAAGAAAACGAAACAAAACACTTAATACAAAAAAAACAACAACGAGAAAACAGTCATGTGAGACATACAGCTACACATGGAACAACTACCCACAAAAACCCATGAAAAAACACCCCTACTAAATAGGACCTTCAATTAGAGGCAACGAGAAACAGCTTCCTCCAATTGAAGGTCAAACCAATAAACTAAGCATAGAAATAGATAAACTAGACACAGACATAGAAATAGACTAACATAGAACATTGCCCAACAAACCCCGAAACACATTAAACAAACACCACCTGCCACGTCCTGACCAAACTACAATAACAAATAACCTCTTTACTGGTTAGGACGTGACAGGGCTGGACATGCTGAGAGAGTTCGGATTGGCCTGCCATCTAGCACGCTTCTGTCTATAACATGAGCTGCTTATTATGTGTAGGTAATCCTGCTGCTTTTTTGAATGATATCGTGAAAAACTGCAAAAGTGTTGCTAAGGCTCTACCCTTTCTGGAGGACCGAGTTTTAAAATCAGTGGAATGCCCGGTGGAAGCAGAGTATGAAAAAAATCAGGTGTTTGATTGCAAATGCGGAGGGAGTCGAGAAGAGATCACAGAAGGCTGTTGTATAAAACACCTGTCTCTGGATTACGTCTTCAAACTTTTGTCAAAAAGTCATTTTCATTGCAAGTTAAAGAGTACTGTTAGCTAGATAGCTAACGTTAGCTGGCTGGCTCGCTAACTAATCTTACGTGTATGATCTGTGTAGTAATATTATTTGTATCTCAAGCCATTTGCATTGCTAGTTATAGCCTAATGTTAGCTAGCTAGCTAACATTGAACCTAGCTAGTTGGTTAGCTTTAGCTACTTGTAGATTCATGCAGGATAGTAACGTTATGAGTTGGGATTATGGTTCATTGTTTAGCTAGCTAGCTACATGTCTAAACAAAAGACCATTTATACCTTCTTATTCCTGTGCATATGACAAATAAATGTTGATTTTATTTGATATAGTGTGTGTTTACCAGAGACGGAAATGTGAAGAACAGTCAAATTAGGATATAACGTTAGTCCAATAAGACAGTGTCCAAGTTATAAAATTCTCTGGTAGAATGCCCTGCTTTCATTTCATCACACTCACAGCCGTAAGCTATTTTCTGTAATTAGCTTATAAATAATGATCTTGTTGTGAGTTTGTTTTCCTGTAATAATGAATGTGAATTAGCTAACTAGCTAACAAGCTAGAAATGAACCAAAACATTGTTTAGACAATTGCTTTTAGTTGCCTGGTTTGCAAGACTGACATATACTGAAATCATTTTAAACAGATGTGTTTATTGGTGTTAAATACACCAGTTATGCTATTTTGGACCACCAGTTGCTGATGTCATGCAGCCTTTCCTTTTTATGTCTACAGTTTTTCATAATGACAATGACAAGTTTGATGTCGGACGACAATAGAATGTTCATGATGACACTGTGACAACTGTCTACAGACGTCAGTACATTTACATTTACATTTTAGTCATTTAGCAGACGCTCTTATCCAGAGCGACTTACAGTAGTGAATGCATACATTTCACACATTTCATTTCATGCATTTTTCAGCCTTTAATCTTTAAATCTTTGGTTGTTTAGTATACTACCATACTCATTCTGTTTAGCACATGGCCTCACATATGAATCCTTAAAGATATGGGTTGGAGGGTGTGAACGATGCTGAGTGGTGTAGACAAAGAAGAGCTCTCCAATTGGTGTTCCAAAATATTCAAGGGCCATTTTCTCAAAAGTGAAAGTTTATCAACTTCAAAGCAGAATTACTTTCCCATAGTTCCTCATCTGTAGTGTATGATATACCATTTTCTAGTGCTCTCTACTTTTATCCAACTTAAAAAACACAATTTCAAATGTTGCTACATAAGACCCCATCGAGACGGTTGGTCACACATAGTGGGAATGGGAAGAATTACCTGAGCAGGGGTTGGGCTGTTATGATGAGAAAATCACTGATAAGGCCTCAGCCTTTTCTAAGACAACTTTTAGCAACTTCCTCTATGTAAAGTTGTACAGTGGTCGATCTATTCTAATTAAGCATATTGTTCTGTTCAGTAGCAGTAGGTGCAGAGCTTGCAAATTCAACCTAACAAAGCTAAAAGACGAGCTGCTTTGTCACTGGTGAGCTCACATGTGAAACCACAATATAAGTATTGCTCCAAGGTGTCTTATAAAAGCTCCTGGCAGGGAACAGCCTCTTGAAGCCAGCCTTCGGCAATCTGACCTAACGGATCTGGCTGAGGATTAGAGAAAACATATGCGTCTTCTTTTACGAGGAGTGAGGGATCAGGGGAGAGAGTGGGGGGGAGACTGAATGAGAGAATGTGTGAGAAAAATAATATTAGGGGACCAGTGTGCCAAATATGTTGGTAGGACAAGGCTATGGATGTCAGTGTTTACTGGTAGCCCTTTCCTGCAGTCAATGACCGAAAGTGCCCTCTTTGGCCTAGTTTGATTTATATTATTCATAATTTCCATTGATAAAGTTTTTTTTAAACGTTTTTTTTATATTTCAGTCTTCTGTGATGTACGTAAAGTGTAATATTGGGATGCAAACTCAAAATGGAATACATCATTTCAACTCTATATCTGACATGGTACAGGTGTGTTCTTTTTTTCAGCCCATGACCATGTGTATGAGGCGTATACTTTTGTTTCAAAGTTGATTTGTTTAAGATTACCAAGAAACACTCTGTGTGACCCTGATTTAGCTCACTGCAGTAAAAGATTAAAGAGATTGTCAGCAGATGTGGTTTTCCTGCAGAAGTTACATTTCAAAAAAGGAGAAATTGAATATTTAAAGAGGAGCTTGGTTGGAGAGGCCTTTCCTGCCACCTACTGTAGTAACAGTAGAGGTGTAGGCATCCTGATAAATATGAATACACCCTTTTCCCTTATATCCCAGTACACAGACCAAGAAGGCCGTTTTCTAATGTTGAATTGTACCTCACATATTAAAAATATACATTGATTTCATTGTATATACCAATAGGGGCAAATGTTGTGTTTTTACATAGAATTCAAGCTATATTAGATACAATCCAGACAGGAACTATTATTTTAGCAAGTAACCTAAATCATACATTAGAAAAGATTGACAGGCACATTTAACTTGACAGGCACAGGAACTTTCAAAGAGGCTGAACATTTTTATATCTATATCTTATGGGTCTGTTGATTACAGACCCATAAGTTTACAAAATTTTGACAATAAAATAATAACAAAGCTCATAACAAATAGAATGACAAAAGTCTTACCAGACTTCATACATATCAATTAAACAGGAACTTACAAACAATTACAAGAACATGTTTCAGTTTAATACAAAATGCAAAAATAAACAAGCTATAGATGCCGAAAAGGCTTTCTACCATCTTGAATGGCCTTTTTCATTCAGAATTTTGTAAGATTTCAACATTCCAGCTGAAATACTACATTTATACAAATATTATATAAATGTCCTAAAGCAAAAATAAACACAAATAATACATTATTTGATGAAATTGCTTTAGGAAGGGGCACAAGACAGGGATATCCTCTCTCCCCCTTCCTGTTTGCACTGGCAATTGAACCACTTGCAGAAAGAATTAGACAGGACCCATTACAGATAACCTAACAGGTATCTTTATTGGTAAACATGAACATAACCTAAATCTATTTTTCTATTCTCCTGATATACCAGACCAATACTGAAAACGCAATGCCCCCTTGCAAAAAAACAAACAATTCTGAATACTTTAAAATCTCAGGATTTAAAATAAAGTTGCCCATCCCTGCTCCAAAGGAAAACACTATGGGTATGTCAGAACAGTATATACACTATCTTTATAGCATCATACATTTTCACCATGGACTATCATGTTCAGAGATATTGATATCCACAGAGAATGTTGAGTGTGTGTGAAAAGTGAGTCACCCAGTAAAATCCTACTTTAGAGAAAAAGTCTAAAAGTATTTGGTTTTAAATATACTTAAGTATTACAAGTAAATGTAATTGCTAAAATACACTTGTGTATCAAAAGTAAAAGTGCAAGTATAAATAATTTCAAATTCCTTATATTAAGCAAAACAGACTGTACTATTTTCTTGTTTTGTGGAATTTTCGGATAGCCAGAAGCACGCTCCAACACTCAGACATCATTTACAAATTAAGCATATGTTTAGTGATTCCGCCAGATCAGAGGCAGTAGGGATGACCCGGGATGTTATTTTGATAAGTGTGTGAATTAGACAATTCTCCTGTCCTGCTAAGCATTCAAAATGTAACGAGTACTTTTGGGTTTCAGGGAAAAGTACATGTAAAAAGTACATCATTTTCTTTAGGAATGTAGTGAAGTAAAAGTAAAAGTTGTCAAAAATATAAATAGCAAAGTAAAGTACAGATACCCCAAAAAACTGCTTAAGTAGTACTTTAAAGAATTTTTACTTAAGTAATTTACACCACTGGAAATGAGCATACTCACTCTCACATATGTCATGAACAATGCACACTTGATTGCTCACACACACACTCATTCTCACACTCGCTCAAACATAGATGGTAACCCGTGCATATTATGGATGAAGGTGAAAATGAGCACACACACACACCAGGGTTTCCTTTGGGAAATTTACAGGACTCATATGCATGAAGCAGCCAATAAAACTTCATTTTCACACATTTGCCAAAATGTAATTTGATGGAAAACACCATTCTAAAGAGCAAACCAGATGCGAGCAGTACCATGTGGGACTTCTCACTGGAGAAAGAGCGAACAGACAAAGAGAGCATGGGCTGTTGAGTTCTTCTGCAAAAAGATAGAATTTAGAGTTGGATAAATGTAGATAAACTTACAAAATTTGGCAAGGACTTACACAGGATACTAACCTCAACATTAAAACCTTCATTCCAAATCACAATTCCATACCTATAACCTTTTTGGGCAAAATTACCTGAGTGGAGGATTACTACCAAGGATTATCAAGAAAAGAAACTGGCTGAAGTGAGAAGTGTGAAAACTCTTGAGCCTATCAACGGCAGGAGAGTTTCACAGCCCCCCCCCCACCAGCCAAAAGCAGAGGCCTTTGAAGCACCGTCCATCTGTGCAGAGGTAATTAAAACACAGTACCCCCTGGATTCATCTCTATTTTGAACTGATATGCAGCCAGGACATTTCAATTGTAAATTACCTCAATAAGAAACAATATTGTTGCTTTGATCACATCAGAAGATATCCTCCTCAGAATCTCCAAAATACAACAGTGACAGAATAACTTTCTTTGGACGTCATAAAGGATGTCCCAGCTAGCTAGCTGCCTCCCGAAAAAAAACTTCTCCCATGTGGGTGTGGCACGTACTGCCTTTGCATGCTGCACTACTGCTTGGATTCCACCTGGCGATCTGTTCATCGTCTGCCCTGACCTGTTTCCCCTGTCTGGTACAGGTACCCCTGCCACACTCCCCCCTCTCTCCCAAGCTTTTGCTCGCCTCCAGCACACACGCACTGTTGGGGCGAGTGACTCTACAATGGCTCGAACCAAGTCGGTATATATATTTTTTTAAATATTGTGCATTTTGCAATTTGCCTCACGACTTCTGCATGCTTTGTTAACTATGAACTTGCTTGTTTACCCAACCGTGGGACAGACTATCTTTGTTCCCACACTCGGGACTCTGACTGTCTATTAGTAACACAGACTCTTAGCCTCCCATCCTATTCTAACTACCTCTGCTGACTTTGTATTCATGTTACCTGATGAAATTGCTCTACAATATGATCTTGCTGCCATCTAATGCACATTCAAATGTTATAAATCAACACTGCAGAGTTCTCCCTGTCCTCTGCCGTGCTCTGATTGTACTACTGCTGATTATATCTGGAAATGTGTATGTACACGCTGGACCATCTACTATTGTTAGTCCCAATTCTGACTTGTGCTCTGATACCTGCTTTACTGATGTCTGCTCTCGTAAAAGCCTGGGTTTTCTGCACGTTAACACAAGAAACTTATTACCTAAAATGTATCAACTGAAAGTGTGGGTTCACAGCTCCAATCCAGATGTTTGGTCATTACTGAGATGTGGTTAAGAAAGAGTGTTTTGAACACTGATGTTAACATTTCTGGTTATAGCCTTTTTTGGCAAGACAGATCTTCCAAAGGTGGTGGAGTGGCAATCTTTACCAAGCAACACCTTCAGTGCTTGGTTGTCTCCACCAAGTCTGTCTGCAAACAATTAAATGCCCTAAGCTCTCTCCTGGCCCCTTACACTAAGTTTGAATTTGTCTTGCTAGGTGACCTAAACTGGAACATGCTTAAACCACCTGATCAAGTCTTAAAGCAATGGGACTCCCTAAATCTTTCTCAGATTATTACCAATCCAACATGATATGACTCCAAACACCCAGAGAAGGCTATTCTCCTTGATGTTATAATTACAAATAATCCTGATAGGTATCAGTCTGGTGTTTTCTGGAAATACCTTAGTGATCGCTGTTTTACAGCCTGTGTTCGTAATGGCTGCTCAGTGAAACAACCTGCCCTGATTTGTCATAGACGCTTGCTAGAAAACTTTCATTAGCAAGCCTTCCTTCATGACCTGGCCTCTGTAAATTGGTATAGATTCAACTTGATCCCCTCTGTCGAAGACGCTTGGACCTTCTTTTTTTATATTTTCCGTGGTATTGTTAACAAACACACCCCCATAAAGAAAATGAGAATTAAAAACAGCTTCAACCTCTGGTTTGACCGTGAACTGGCAGAGTTACTCCACCTCAAGAATTGCATTTGGCAAATTGCTCAGCACACGCATATTCAGGCTGACAGGCTCTCGTTCAGGAAAATTTGAAATAAGTGCACTCAGGCTATCCAGAAGGCCAGAGTTAGTTACTTTAAGAAGCAGTTCTCTCTTTTGTGGGTCTAACCCCAAAATGTTCTGGGAAACGGTTAAAGACCTGGAGAATAAACCCTCCTCCTCACAGCTGCCCATGTCCCTTAATGTTGATGATGTGGTTGTTACTGCTAAGGAGCACATGGCTGAGATCTTTAATCACCACTTTATTAAGTCAGGATTCCTATTTGACTCAGCCATGCCTCCTTTCCCATCTGACATTACCTCATCTCTCACCCCCGATGCTCCTCCCTCTTTTTCCCCTGCCCTGCTACAAAGTTCCTACCTGCAGGCGGTCACTGAGTCCGAGGTGCTAAAGGAGCTCCTTAAACTTGACCCCAAAAAAACATATGGGTCAGGTGGTTTAGACTCTTTCTTCTTTAAGGTTGGTGCCCCAATCATTGCTAAGCCTATCTCTGGCCTTTTTAACCTGTCTCTCCTCTCTGGGGAGGTTCCCATTCCTTGGAAGGTAGCCATGGTGCATCCTTTATTTAAAGGGGGAGATCAAGCTGATCCTAACTGTTACAGGCCAATTTCTATTTTGCCCTGTTTATCAAAAGTGCTGGAAAACTTGTCAATAATAAACTGACTGGCTTTCTTGACGTCTGTAGTATTCTCTCGGGTACGCAATCTGGTTTCCGCTTAGGTTATGGATGTGTCACTGCAACCACAAAGTTCACTGCAGCTTGCGATTGGAATGAACTGCAAAAAACACTCACACTGGACAGTTTTATCTCCACCTTTTCATTCAAAGACTCAATCATGGACACTCTTACTGACAGTTGTGGCTGTTTCACATGATGTATTGTTGTCTCTACCTTCTTGCCCTTTGTGCTGTTGTCTGTGCCCAATAATTTTGTACCATGTTGTGTGATGCTACCATGTTTTGCTGCTGCCATGTTGTTTTGCTACCATGCTGTGTTTTCATGTGTTGCTGCCATGCTATGTTGTCTTAAATCTCTCTTTATGTAGTGTTGTGGTGTCTTGTCGTGATGTGTGTTTTGTCCTATATTTTTATTACATTTTTTATCCCATCTCCTGTCCCCCGCAGGAGGTCTTTAGTCTTTTGGTAGGCCGTCATTGTAAATAAGAATGTGTTCTTAACTGAATTGCCTAGTTAAATAAAGGTAAATAAAATACAAATGCCTAACCTTAAGAATTTGGGCTTAGAACAGGTCAAATAACACTACTATGTGCTTTTTAACATTTTAATTCTGAAATGTTTTTCAAAATACATACATTGTACCGTATATCTCATTTGTTTAGTAGCATGAGTGAGTTGAGATATAGGCCGAGGTCAAATTAGGCTAAATAAAGTGATTCAAAGACAAATATTGGAAATTCTTTAGCTTCAACACCAATATGATGTAGCTATACTGCTAAAGGCCATTCTAATAAGCTGTTGAAATGTATTATTCATTGTGGCAATTTTACTGAACATTAATTGAATCAAGCGGTGAAATAAGGTGCACTGAAACAGAACAGAGTATATGAATATAATTTTAGAGGGTTAATCATGCTTAAGGCGGATTAGTTAATTGGATTTTAGGGTTCAAATTTAAAAGCAGGCTTAAATGAAAATACTATGAAATCAATCAAAATGCAATGGAAAGTGAAGAAAGCATAGAAAATAATTCATAACAGTATGTCCTGGGGTAAGATGATTTAAAAAAAAATCATAATGGTATTGTCATGGAGACCGACCACAAATGGCACCCTATTTCCTTTATAGCGGGCCATAGGGCCTTCGGTCAAAAGTATTGCACTATATAGGGAATAGGGTGACATTTGGGACGTATCCTGTGTCTCAGACAATAACGTAAGTAGGAAACAGTGAGTTAGATCATCACACAGACCAGCTAATTACTTATGGTATGTTAATCCCTATTTACACCTGGGTGGGGAGTGCACTGCAGTACAGTATAGCTCAGTTCCTGACTTAACACCGTCTCTTTGAGGAGAAGGCACACAGAGTACTGTACGTCCCTGTGCCCCCACGCCCAGCCACCACACAACAGGAACACCATATATACATATAAATATATGAGAGAGAGAGAGAGAGAGAGAGAGAGAGAGAGAGAGAGAGAGAGAGAGAGAGACACTACTAGTCATAATCTGGTCTCGTGTCAACTATTTGTCTCTTGTGTTTGGGTATTCATGTACAGTTCTTCTGGTATCTTAAAGTACTGCACTATATAGGTGCCATTTGAGATGTAGCCTTTATCACGACAGAGATCAGAGCCCTGGCTGCAGCATCTCGATCGGATGTCCCCAGCCACCATCCCCAACCTCCTTAGCTCCCTGATGGGCATGGCAGTACCCTCTGACTGGATGAAGAAATCAAAACCTCCACAGTGTCTATTGTACCTCAGGATCAAAAGAGCTGGGACAAGTGATTTGTTAGTAGGGCAAGAACACAGGGGAGCTGGGTCTGTGTTTTTGCATGTGGGTAAAATTGCACAATGTTCTGGCGATGAAAGCAATGCATGGCATAACGTTTCAATATGAATGCCACACAAATCTGAACCACTGATTGCAGGTCGTTTGGTGTGAATTCCTGGTGTGCCTGGCAAGTTTGGCACTACCAGTGTTTGTCCAGGTGTGTGCAACAGAGCATGCACATGATTTTCCAGATCAGGCACCTGAGTAGCCCTGTTCGAAGCAGAAACGTTGTCCAAAAGAAGTCAATCACTTGGGAGGCATGTTCAGTTTAAATGCTGATTCATTGTTTATTTTGGCCAGCAAGCAGGTGTATGCCACAGAAGGCCAGCCTAGCTCACCCGTCTGATTGCACGCGAAACAGCACCTGAGCTATCAGCCAGCAGGGGTAAACAACCAGGTACAGTACTGCTCCGCTCTTCTGTACCTGTGCCACAGAACAAGTCACATGTGACGTTGTTCCCAGAGGGAAAGGACAAGAGGAGTGGAAGAAGGTCACCCTGAGGCTGAACGTTAACTGTGTACACAACAATATTCTACACAACATGGTCCTACACACCAGAGGAGAAGAATGAAAGAGAGCTAGTAAATACACATTAAGAAACGTATAAACAATGCATCCCAGCTGGCACATTTGGTTCCTTGAAAGTTGTGGGAATGTATGTTTTTGGTTTCTCTTTAGTTCTGGGAATGAAGCCATAAGTTTACTGACCAGTTAAGCTGAATGTTTTTTTAAAGTTTATAGAACATATTGTTTCAGTTTGCAGGGAGGCTCTAAGAACGTTTTACTCTGGCTCCCTGAATGTTTTCCAGGGAGGTATTATTACCATTTTCCCCAATTGTTAACACACATTTGCTGAAACTACATCTCAGGTACTCAAAACTCAAAACACAAAACAGTTTCCTCAAACCCCACAGACATCTTGCGAAATGAAACACAGCAATGTGTGATCACGCTCTCCATAGCCGATGTGAGTAAGACCTTTAAACAGGTCAACATTCACAAGGCCGCAGGGCCAGACAGATTACAAGGATGTGTACGTGCTTGTTGCACCCTCGACAACTACTATGATTATTATTATTTGACCATGCTGGTCATTTATGAACATTTTAACATCTTGACCATGTTCTGTTATAATATCCACCCGGCACAGCCAGAAGAGGACTGGTCACCCCTCATAGCCTGGTTCCTCTCTAGGTTTCTTCCTAGGTTTTTGGCCTTTCTAGGGAGTTTTTCCTAGGGAGTTTTTCCTAGCCACCGTGCTTCTTTCACATGCATTGCTTGCTGTTTGGGGTTTTGGCTGGGTTTCTGTACAGCACATTGAGATTTCAGCTGATATACGAAGGGCTATCTAAATACATTTGATTTGATTTGATTTGTGTACTCCGAGCATGCACTGACCAACTGGCAAGTGTCTTCACTGACATTTTCAACCTGTCCCTGACCAAGTCTGTGATACCAACATGTTTCAAGCAGACCACCATAGTCCCTTTTCCTAAGAAAACCAAGGTAACCAGCCTAAATGACTACCAACCGGTTGCACTCACATCTGTAGTTATGAAGTGCTTTGAAAGGCTGGTCATGGCTCACAACACCATTATCCCATAAACCCTAGACCCAATTTGCATACTGCCCCAACAGATCCACAGATGAGGCAATCTCTATTGCACTCCACACTGCCATTTCCCACCTGGACAAAAGGTGCACCTATGTGAGAATGCTATTCATTGACTACAGCTCAGCATTCGACACCATAGTGCCCTCAAGGCTCATCACTAAGCTAAGGACCCTGGGACTAAACACCTCCTTCTGCAACTTGATCCTGGACTTCCTGACGGGCCGCACCCAGGTGATAAGGGTAGGTAACAACACATCCGCCACGCTGATCCTCAACAAAGGGGCCCCTCAGAGGTGTGCATGCTCAGTCCCCTCCTGTACTCCCTGTTCACCCATGACTGCATGGCCAAGCACGACTCCAACACCATCATTAAGTTTGCCGACGACACAACAGATCACCGACAACGATGAGACAGCCTGTAGGGAGGAGGTCAGAGACCTGGCAGTGTGGCACCAGGATAACAACCTCTCCCTTAACCTGATCAAGACAAAGGAGATGATCATGACTACAGGAAAAGGAGGACAGAGCACACCCCCATTCTCATCGATGGGGCTGTAGTGGAGCAGGTTGAGAACTTCAAGTTCCTTGGTGTCCACATCACCAACGAACTGTCATGGTCCGAACACACCAAGACAGTTGTGAAGAGGGCACGACAATAAATATTCTCCCCCGGAGATTGAAAAGATTTGGCATGGGTCCTCAGATCCTCAAAAGGTTCTACAGCTGCACCATCAAGAGCATCCTGACTGGTTGCATCCCTGCCTGGTATGGCAACTGCTCGGCCTCTGACCGCAAGGCACTACACAGGGTAGTGCGAACGGCCCAGTACATCATTGGGGCCAAGCTTCCTGCAATCCAGGACCTCTATACCAGGCGGTGTCAGAGGAAGGCCCGAAAAATTGTCAAAGACTCCAGCCCCCCTAGTCATAGACTGTTCTCTCTGCTTCTGCACGGCAAGCGGTACCGGAGTGCCAAGTCTAGGTCCAAGAGGCTTCTAAACAGCTTCTACCCCCAAGCCATAAGACTCCTGAACACTTAATCAAATGTCTACCCAGACTATTTGCATTGCCCCCCACCCCTTCTTTTTCACCGTTGCTATTCTCTGTTTTTATCATCTATGCATAGTCACTTTAATAACTACCTACATGTACATTTTACCTCAACTAACAGGTGCCCCCGCACATTGACTCTGTACCGGTACCCCCCCTGTATATAGTCTCGCTATTGTTATTTTACTGCAGCTCTTTAATTACTTGTTACTTTAATTTCTTATTCATATACATTTATTTTAACTGCATTGTTGGTTAGAGGCTCGTAAGTAAGCATTTCACTGTTATATTCGGTGCATGTGACTAATAACATTTGATTTGATATTCTCCTTGGCCAGACAGTTTGGGAAATAGTGTCTGGCATGACGCATCCACTCCTGACAGGACTCTGCTGGAATGTCACCACAGGCCTCCTCCATTGCCTGGAGAAGGGCCAAATGTTCATGGGGTTTGCGATAATACACCTTCCACCGCCATGCCGAAAACAACTCCTCAATGGGGTTGAGAAATGTGGAATATAGTGGAAGATAGAGAATTGTAAATCTGGGATGGTCATGTAACCTGTTGCCGACCTGAGCAGGCCAATGGAAACTCACATTGTACCGAATTAGAACATACATTTGCTGCTCAGGTTCACCTGGCATCTCTGCTCTGGCTGAAAAAGATTGTCATGTAAGATGTTCAGGAAATTAAGGAGATGGGAATTGTTGTATGGTCCAAGGGTGGCATGGCGGTGGAGGACCCCATTGTGGCTCACAGCTGCGCGTAGTGTGACATTTCCCCCACACTGACCAGGTACTTCAATGATGGTGCGTTGACCAATGATGTTCCTTTCTCTCCTCCTCGTCTTTGCTGAATTGAATCCAGCCTCATCTATGAATATGAGTTCCTGGGGAATGGGACTTGCATCCAACTCCATTATTCTCTGAAATGACAGTAAATACTGTAATTGCTGTGTAGTAAAGTTCACTGGAAACATCAATATCTCTAATGTTTCAAGAGTGTAATACTAGTACATTACCTACTTGCACATATTTGTACTGTTTATCCTTCACTCTTTGAAAATTCCTTTCAAATGGGACTCTGTATTTTTGCTTCATCCGGAGATGGTGTTTCTTAAGGATGTGGGCTATGGTTGATAAACTCACTCTGATGTTATGGAAGATTGCATAGTTTTCAATAATCTGTTGTTGGATTTCCCCGCAGTCTTTTGGCATTATTTTCAACTACCATTTGTACATTGGCAGCCTCCTCTTCATCTGTAAATAGATGTGTTCTACCACCACGTGGTGGTCGTCTTTCAGTTCTACAAAAACAAAATAGCATACAGTAAACACTACAGTAATACAGTATACAAGATAACATGTTTCAAAGTAGTATAGCTCCCAATTTCAAACATACAGTAATACATGAAGCATTTACTTTGTTTCCCCTCACAGTATGTATTGGAATCTACAGTATTTACTGTGCTTTATGTTGTACTACTGTCAAATAGTAAAAGTAGTAGATAATTCCAATGTCTGCAGTACATACTTATTCTCATTTTGGAATGTCTGGATAATGGATGCTACGATGAAACGGCTCAGATTGGGCTGCACTCTCTAACCAGCCTCTCTCAAGGTCAAACCATGGCTGACCACATGGTCCACTACAATTTCATCAGAGATTACTCTTCTTGTGCTTGGTCTTTCTCCACCTCTACCCCCACCTCCACCTCTCTGCCAAGTTTGCTTCCATTGTTCTCCAAATACAGGTTTGATTGCAATGTAAACATTTACGCAGTTAATGATTGCACAGGTAAAGAGTGAAAGTGATCAATTGGTAATTGAGCTTAGCTTGTTGAACAGTGCTGCTTTTCACTCGCACACAAGATATTATAGTTGTGAAGGTTGTGCCAAAGGAAGAGAATTGTGTGTTGTGTTTTGCCAAGCGTTTGTTATAGAATTGCAATCTGAGTGTAAAGCAAAATATGTGCCAGTAGTATTGCAGATTTGGTGTATGGTTTTGCTAAATAACTTACAGGTTTGGGTCATTGTGCCTCATGGGACAGTTTTAGTGTGTAAAGAATTGGGAAAAAATAACGTTCTGAGAATGGAAATTATAGGTTATTTGAAGGTAATTATATGTTTTGAAAACATGTTTCAATAAGACTTTTAATAACACTGCTAGCTTAGGTTAACTGTTTGAACTCCAAGCACAGATAGAACACATACATTCATTTGCTTAGGCATTAATCATGGAAACACATTAATTTGTTCTATTTCTTGTGGTTTTCATGAAAAGTTCTCTGAACCTTCTGAGAACATGACTTTAAATAGAGCCATGAGGAAACCTGTAGGAAACATGATGCTGAAGTACAGAAATTCCCACCAATGAAACATGGTTCTCAGAAGTTTGTGTGCTACCTGGGTTCCCTGCACCATTCCCAGAATGTCGTGGGAAGGTTGTATGCGAAATAACCATAGGACAACCACATTCTCCCCAGGCTCTAAGAAATATATGGTTTTCAGAACATCAAATCAAATGGTATTTGTCACATACACGTGTTTAGCAGATGTTATTGCGGGTGTAGCGAAATGCTTGGGTTTCTAGCTCCAACAGTACCAATACACATAATCTAAGGTAAAGGAATGGAATTAAGAATATATAAATATTTGGACGAGCAATTCAGAGCGGCATGTACAGTTGAATAGGACAGAGTACAGTATATACATATGAGATGAGTAATGCAAAATATGTCAACATTATTGAAGTGACTAGTGTTCCAATTATTAAAGTGGCCAGCGATTTCAAGTCTATGTATAGGGCAGCAGCCTCTAAATCAAATCAAATGTTTTTATAAATCCCTTCCTACATCAGCTGATGTCACAAAGTGCTGTACAGAAACCCAGCCGAAAACCCCAAACAGCAAGCAATGCAGGTGTAGAAGCACGATGGCTAGGAAAAACTCCCTAGAAAGGCCAGAACCTAGGAAGAAACCTAGAGAGGAACCAGGCTATGAGGGGTGGCCAGTCTTCTGGCTGTGCCGGGTGGAGATTATAACAGAACATGGCCAAGATATTCAAATGTTCATAGATGACCAGCAGGGTCAAATAATAATAATAATCACAGAGGTTGCAGAGGGTGCAGCAGGTCAGCACCTGAGGAGTAAATGTCATTTGGCTTTTCATAGCCGATCATTCAGAGTATCTCTACCGCTCCTGCTGTCTCTAGAGCGTTGAAAGCAGCAGGTCTGGGACAGGTAGCATGTCCGGTGAACAGGTCAGGGTTCCATAGCTGCAGGCAGAACAGTTGAAACTGGAGCAGCAGCATGACCAGGTGGACTGGGGACACCAAGGAGTCATCAGGCCAGGTAGTCCTGAGGCATGGTGCTAGGGCTCAGATCCTCAGAGAGAGAAAGGAAGAGAGAAAAAGAGAGAATTAGAGAGAGCATACTTAAAATTCACACAGGACAGGAGAAATACTCCAGATATAACAGACTGGCCCTAGCCCCCCAACACAAACTATTGCAGCATAAATACTGGAGGCTGAGACAGGAGGGGTCGGGAGACACTGTGGCCCCGGCAGACAATACCCCCGGACAGGGCCAAACAGACAGGATATAACCCCACCCACTTTGCCAAAGCACAGCCCCTCACTACAAGAGGGATATCTTCAACCACCAACTTACCATCCTGAGACAAGGCCGAGTATAGCCCACGAAAATCTCCCCCATGGCACAACCCTCTAATGTGCTAGTGATGTCTATTTAACAGTCTGATGGCCCTGAGATTGAAAAACAGCTTCTGTCTCTCGGTCCCAGCTTTGATGCACCTGTACTGACCTCGCCTTCTGGATGATAGTGGGGTGAACAGGAGTGGCTCGAGTTGTTGTCCTTGATGATCTTTTTGGACTTCCTGTGACACACATTATGTGCTAGCTGGGATGTTTGTCCTAGATTGGCACATGTCTATGTGTATGATCAAGTTTCCTATAGGAAAACCTGAATCAGGGTGCACAGGGGTAACGTATTCAGAATCACCTTTATTTCCCAAGCACATTTACCTAACGTAGCAGGCGTAAAAGAAACGCCTGAAACTAGATCCCATACATCAGGGATGTGCAACTTTGATGAGAGTGGGGGCCACAAAAAATTGGAACTCATCATGAGGGGCTGCAGTGGCTTGTGGGTCTGCCTACCCACATCTCTTTCCTGCCATTCTGCACATTTTGCCATGGGGCGTAGAGAAATTGTTGCCATTTTAAAGCAAGGGGGATGCTGAATTATTAATTTTAACTCTGCTAATACAGGACTAGAAAAGGTCCAGTGCATTACTTTTGTGAATAAATACTCATTCAAGGGTTTTTCTTTATTTTTACTATTTTATACATTGTAGAATAATAGTGAAGACATCAAAACTGTGAAATAACACAATTTAGTATCAAAAGTGATAAGCAAATCAAAATATTTTATATTTGAGATTCTTCAAATAGCCACCCTTTACCTTGATGACAGCTTTGCACACTCTTGGCATTCTCTCAACCAGCTTCACCTGGAATGCTTTTCCAACAGTCTTGCAGGAGTTTCCACATATGCTGAGCACTTGTTGGCTGCTTTTCCTTCACTCTGTGGTCCAACTCATCCCAAACCATCTCAATTTTGTTGAGGTCGGGGGATTGTGGAGGCCAGGTCATCTGATGCAGCACTCCATCACTCTCCTTCTTGGTAAAATAGCCCTTACACAGCCTGGAGGTGTGTTTTGGGTCATTGTCCTGTTGAAAAACAAATGACAGTCCCACTAAGCGCAAACCAGATGGGATGGCATATCGCTGCAGAATGCTGTGGTAGCCATACTGGTTAAGTGTGTGATTTATTTTGAATTCAAAGTAGACAGCTTCACCAGCAAGCACCCCAACACCATAACACCTCCTCCTCCATGCTTTATGGTGGGAAATACACATGCGGAGATCATCCGTTCACCCACACCGCGTCTCACAAAGACACTGCGGTTGGGACCAAATATCTCCAATTTGGACTCCAAACCAAAGTACAAATTTCCACCGGTCTTATGTCCATTGCTCGTGTTTCTTGGCCCATTAAGTCTCTTCTTCTTATTGTGTCCTTTAGTAGTGGTTTCTTTGCAGCAATTCGACCATGAAGGCCTGATTCACACAGTCTCCTCTGAACAGTCGATGTTGTGAAGCATCAACTCTGTGAAGCATTTATTTGGGCAGAATTGATGAACTTATCCTCTGCAGCACTAACTTTTTCTTTCATTCCTGTGGTGGTCCTCATGAGAGCAGTTTCATCATAGAGCTTGATGGTTTTTGTGACTGCACTTGAAGAAACTTTCAAAGTTAATGACATTTTCCGTATTGACTGAACTTCATGTCAAAGTAATGGACTATCGTTTTTCTTTGCTTATTTGAGTTGTTCTTGCCATAATATGGACATGGTCTTTTACCAAATAGGGCTATCTTCTGTATTACCCCCCCCCCCCCCGCGCATTAAGAAAGAAAGAAATTTCACAAATTCACTTTTAACAAGGCACACCTGTTAATTTAAATGCAATCCAGGTGACTACCTCATGAAGCTGGTTGAGAGAATGCCAAGAGTGTGCAAAGCTGTCATCAAGGCAAAGGGTTTGAAGAATCTCAAATATATTTTGATTTGTTTAACACGTTTTTGGTTACTACATGATTCCATTAGTGTTATTTCATAGTTTTGAGGCCTTCACTATTATTGTACAATATAGAAAATAGTAAAAATAAAGAAAAGCCCTTGAATGAGTAGGTGTTCTAAAACTTTTGGGTGTGTGTGTGTGTGTGTGTGTGTGTGTGTGTGTACACAGACGCCTCACAAGTCCTCAACTGGCATCTTCATTAAATAGTACCCGCAAAACACCAGTCTCAACGTCAAAAGCGAAAAGGCGACTCCGGGATGCTGGCCTTCGAGGCAGAGTTCCTCTGTCCAGTGTCTGTTCTTTTGCCCATCTTAATCTTTTATTTTTATTGGCCAGTCTGAGATATGGCTTTTTCTTTGCAACTCTGCCTAGAAGGCCAGCATCTCGTAGTCGCCTCTTCACTGTTGATGTTGAGACTGGTGTTTTGCGGGTACTATTTAATGAAGCTGCCAGTTGAGGACTTGTGAGACTGTTTCTCAAACTAGACACTCTAATGTACTTGTCCTTTTGCTCAGTTGTGCACCGGGGCCTCCCACTCCTCTTTCTATTCTGGTTAGAGGCAGTTTGCGCTGCTCTGTGAAGGAAGTAGTACACAGCATTGTACGAGATCTTCAGTTTCTTGGCAATTTCTTGCATGGAATAGCCTTCATTTCTCAGAACAAGAATAGACAGATGAGTTTCAGAATAAAGGTCTTTGTTTCTGGCCATTTTGAGCCTGTAATCGAACCCACAAATGCTGATGCTCCAGATACTCAACTAGTCTAAAGAAGGCCAGTTTTATTGCTTCTTTAAATCAGAACAGTTTTTAGTTGTGCTAACATAATTGCAAAAGGGTTTTCTAATGATAAATTAGCTTTTTAAAATGATGAACTTGGATTAGCTAACACAACGTGCCATGGAACACAGGAGTGATGGTAGCTGATATGGGCCCCTGTACGCCTATTTAGATATGCCATTAAAAAAAACAAAAAAAAACAGCCGTGTCCAGCTACAATAGTCATTTACAGCATTAACAATGTCTACACTGTATATCTGATTCATTTCATGTTATTTAAATGGACCAAAAAATTGCTTTTCTTTCAAAAACAAGGACATTTCTAAGTTACCCCAAACTTTTGACTGGTAGTGTATATATAAAATATTTTTCAGGGGTTAGTTGCAGCACCTTAGCATCTACTTCTCGCGGCTATGCCTCAAGCACATTTTTAGCTTATTTTTTTCCAAATATCACTACCGTTGTTATCATCATTAACACGGCTCATTGGCAGTAGCAGTAGTGGAAGCTGGTATTTCTGGCACGTGTGTGTTTGTGTGCGTGTGTAGGGGGGTGGGGAGTCACAATGGAACATTTTACAAATGGAAAGTTTGCCTAAGCTGGGATGTCGGGAATCCAAAAAGGTGAAAGGAGGAGTATGTACACAAACACAGAAGTGAAAGATAAACAGGAAGATATGAAAGTTAAGGTTTTCCACGTTACGGAAACTTATCAGCCCAAGCCTGGAGAGGGCAACTTGGCTGGAAAAGGTTGGGCCCAGTGTGGTCAAGGCTCCTCTGTGTGTGTGGGGGCGAGGACACACCAGAGAGAGAGAGAGAGAATGTATTTACACATTCCAAAGTAATATCATGCATACCTTTTAAAAGGTTTTGTATTTTGGGTGGGAGTGGCACAGAGACGCTCCAAGCTATTATGTGACATTTAGTTTAATGACATACAGGATGCTCCCTCCTCTCACTGACATGTATCGTAACCCTTTCTGGATGGATCTCCACCCTCACAACATACTTAACGATCATTATGGTTAAATTAGGCCTATTTTATGTGTGTGTGTGTCTGTTTGGGGGCAGGGTGTGACATAAATTCGAAATTCTCCTTGCATTTCTCTTGGGTGGCCAGGCAGAATTCCTACAAAACACTTGATCTAAATTGCTCAAGTAAAAGCACTGTCTATTATTCTGCCTATCGAGTTAAATGTCTGCGCTGGACTCTCTAATGCAGTAACCTAGTCCTAGTGGACAGTACATGGTGCAGTAGCTAAACGGGTCAGCGCTCTTATAGAGTTGTAAACCTATTTCCAGAATATAGATGGATATAAAGTAAGTAAGCTGAGAACACTTGTCCCGCAGTTACACCAGAGGCCCTCTAGCCATCCAGGCTAATGTACAGTTGGTCGGAAGTTTACATACACTTAGGTTGGAGTCATTAAAACTCATTTTTCAACCACTCCACAACATTCTTGTTAACAAACTATAGTTTTGGCAAGTCGGTTAGGACATCTACTTTGTGCATGACACAAGTCATTTTTCCAACAATTGTTTACAGACAGATTATTTCACTTATAATTCACTGTATCACAATTCCAGTGGGTAAGAAGTTTACATACACTAAGTTGACTGTGCCTTTAAACAGCTTGGAAAATTCCAGAAAATGATGTCATGGCTTTAGAAGCTTCTGATAGGCTAATTGACATCATTTGAGTCAATTGGAGGTGGACCTGTGGATGTATTTCAAGGCCTACCTTCAAACTCAGTGCCTCTTTGCTTGACATCATGGGAAAATCAAAAGATATCAGCAAAGATCTCAGAAAAAAATTGTAGACCTCCACAAGTCTGGTTAATCTTTGGGAGCAATTTCCAAACGCTTGAAGGTACCACGTTCATCTGCACAAACAATAGTACGCAAATATAAACACCATGGGACCACGCAGCCGTCATACTGCTCAGGAAGGAAATGCGTTCTGTCCCCTGGAGATGAACGTACTTTGGTGAGAAAAGTGCAAATCAATCCCAGAACAACAGCAAAGAACCTTGTGAAGATGCTGGAGGAAACAGGTACAAAAGTATTTGTATCCACAGCAAAACGAGTCCTATATTGACATAACCTGAAAGGCCACTCAGCAAGGAAGAAGCCACTGCTCCAAAACCACCATAAAAAAGCCAGAGTACGGTTTGCAACTGCACACGGGGACAAAGATTGTACTTTTTGGAGAACTGTCCTGTGGTCTGATGAAACAAAAATATAACTGTTTGCCATAATGACCATCATTATGTTCGGAGGAAAAAGGGGGAGGCTTGCAAGCCGAAGAACACCATCCCAACTGTGAAGCATGGGGGTGGCAGCATCACATTGTCGGGGTGCTTTGCTGCAGGAGGGACTGGTGCATTTCACAAAATAAATGGCATCATGGAGTAAGGAAAATTATGTGGATATATTGAAGCAACATCTCAAGACATCAGTCAGGAAGTTAAAGCTTGGTTGCAAATGGGTCTTCCAAATGGACTATGACCTCAACGATCTTCCAAAGTTGTGGTAAAATGGCTTAAGGACAGCAAAGTCAAGGTATTGGAGTGGCCATCACAAAGCCCTGACCTCAATCCTATAGAAAATATGTGGGCAAAACTGAAAAAGTGTGTGCAAGCAAGGAGGCCTACAAACCTGACTCAATTACACGAGCTCTGTCAGCAGGAATGTGCCATAATTCACCCAACTTATTGTGGGAAGCTTGTGGAAGGCAACCCGAAACGTTTGTCCCAAGTTAAACAATTTATAGACAATGCTACCAAATTCTAATTGAGTGTGTGTAAACTTCTGACCCACTGGGAATGTGATGAAAGAAATAAAAGCTGAAATAAATAATTCTCTACTATTATTCTGCCATTTCACATTCTTAAAATGAAGTGGTGATCCTAACTGACCTAAGACAGGGAATTTGTACTAGGATTAAAGGAATTGTGAAAAACTGAGTTTAAATGTATTTGGCTAAGGTGTATGTAGACTTCCGACTTCAACTGTATGTGCTGTGATGTCCATTCCAGCATTCACTGTAGCATGACTCTCTCAGCCCAATGCACGTCTATAGCTGTTCATTGGTTATGTTGATCATTGGTTACTTATCTGAGCTATTAGAGAGCAAGCTAATGTCAACGTGGAATATGATGGGAATGCTCAGGAAAGGTCACAATATAGGCATGGATACTGTCCCTGATCAAGTAACATACAGCCAATTGGCAACGAAGGGGTTAACCCAGTGCTGTCTTCCTTGTGTTTGTTAGAGATGCTGCTTTACACACATGTGGTTATTTGCTCTGTACTCAAACAATTTAACCACACCATGGACACACACCAATCATCACAAGCACTAAGTATTTAAACGCCTCCATTGGCGTTTACATAAAGATGAGTTTGCATTCTGAGACTGTTGACCTAAGATACAACAACCGATTGCAAGAACTAGTTATTTAATTATTCAATAACGCCCTCTTATCTAGTATGTTGGGCTGGGGCACAGCTTGGACTAGATTATTTTGATCACTGCACACTAGCAAGGTATTTACAGGCCAAGGGATGGGACAGGAGTCTTTTTTTCCAAACTGCTGAGCATGCGATGCCTAATGACATGCAATTAGCTGGATGTCATTTAGGAATTTTCAGAGCTGACGCTGTTGCTCTGCCATTCATTTTCGTTACCTCCCTGTCTGTGTGGGTCTGAGGAGAACCGGGATAGTATAGTACAATCAGGTACGGGCCTACTACTGGGCCATCAGAAGCCAAAACAGAGGAGACGTAGGCAACAGTGAATTAGTTTGCGACCCCCTGACTCTGGCCAATCTAACCAATCTAATTGTAAGTCGCTCTGGATAAGAGCGTCTGCTAAATTACTTAAATGTAATGTAAATGTAACCCACACTACTTTGTAGTCCGGTCGAGTCCAGGCCTACCACTGTGACATCAGCGGACCACACAGAGGAGGCCGTAGGCAGGCACAGTGAACTGGTTCGCCACACCCTGACTCTAGTACCCTCTGTGTCTGTGTCTCAGGCTCTCACACCCAAGTTACGACCCACCAGGGAGGGCATTATATCGCCCATTAGAAGTCAGAGGAAATGTGGCTGGGCAGAGTAAACGAGTTCAGACCCCCTAACTGGTGGTTCCCTGTGTTCAGTTCAAGCTAACTCAGTGTTTCCCAACTCCAGTCCTCAAGTATTCCCAACAGTACACACTTTCGTTGAAGCCTCAAACAAACACACCTGACAAGTTGAATCAAGTACTCTTGTCTGGGGCTACAATATACATTTGTGCTGTTGGGGTATCTGAGGACTGGAGTTGGGAAACACTCATGCTGCTTTGGGGGTATTTAGCCACTAATACATGCCGAGTACATTCTGAGATTCGGATGGGGAAATTAGTGATTTAATATGAACGATAATCTTTCTTCTCCTCCTTCCATCATCTTCCAAGCTCATTTCAATTAAAATTGTCATGGTGGCTCGCATTACCAATTCATTATACATACATGACATAGCCTATGTATAAACTATAACACTACAAACAGACAGAAGCTTTGTATTACCTCCAGGCTGCGAAATCACCTACGAGACCGTTTTAAGATGAAGGCTGAATCTACAGGAAATTGGTTTCTACTGCCGCTATAGAGGTGGTGTTGACTGTTGAGCTGGCCATCTCTGCCACCTGAAGCTATTTAACAAACCATATCATGTAGACAGGGGATCAGTGGAACAGGCCATAATTGAGGAGGGACCCAGTAATAATGGACTCAGATTGCCATTCACCTCCATTGTTCTCCATTTTGTTTTCTATTTCATTGGGAGCAGTCAGGTGTGAAGGATTGGAGCAGGCCAGGGAGAGACCTTGGGTATTGTGTAATTGTCATACGTGTGGCAAGGGGGGCAGCTTTGCTTGTTATTGTCTCTCCGTCACAGCTAGTGAGGCTTATGGGTTCGGTTCCTGGACAATGTGACCAGGCTCCATGGTGACATGTGGTCATCTGCTTCCTTCTCTAAATAAATAATGATCTGACCATTGCCGCAGCAGAACAGAGCAGAAGAGGCTGGAGCAGAGAGAACTGTGACAGAGAACTGTACAGAGCAGCGTGTGTGTGTGTGCTTGCTTGTGTGTGTGGGCACAGACTGCTGACCAGGCAACCCTGCCAGAACTTGGGCCCACACAGACATGCAGTCAGCACAATGCCATCACCTAGCCCGGCTAATAGGATTGCTCCGGACCATGGGTCAGAGGGTATAGATGCACCACTTGTAATGGCACTGCCTCTTTTCAGTGGCTCGTGGCTCAATGTATAACTTGACACCCTTTTTGACACAACATCAATGTGGAAAGTTACAAGATTATGAAACTGTAGCAGAATGTTTGAATATTGCAGATAAGCTCCTTTCAATGTGATATCAGGTGAAAGTATTATGATTACGTTGTGCTAAGATATGTAAATGGGCTTTATCAAAAACAGAACTCACAACCCTCCCTCACACACAATCACATACATACTACACACTCACTCACAGCCTACCATACAGTACTCATGATCTTAATTCAAACATCTACTTACACACACACACACACACACACACACACACACACACACACACACACACACACACTACACAGGCCAGGCCCCCTTTGATTCTGAGCCCCATAAGGTCAGAGTTCACAGAGCTTTAAAGCTTTAGTGTCAGTATCCTCTTAAGGCTGGGGATGGACAGTGGAATGGATAAAATAAGTAACCAGAATGAAGTGGAGCACATACCAGACACTTTCCAGTAGAGTGGCCGCAGTGTTCAGGCTTTCCTCAGGGGCAGCAGGCTGCAGTAGTAGGGGAACTTATATTGTCAGGCTGGGATCAAAGAGAAGGTCCACAGTTGTAACGATCGTCGTGCATGAAGGAAGAAGTGGACCAAGGCGCAGCTGGGAGCGAACACATGTTTATTGAACACACTGGAATTAAACATGTACACAAAATCAAGAAAAAATGTCGATACGTTACGTGCTCAAAACAAAGAGACAACAACCCACAAACATCGTGGGGGAAAAGGAACTTAAATGTGATTCCCAATCAGACATAACTAGCGACAGCTGTCTGATTGGAAATCACCCCCGAGCCCAACATAGAAATAAACCACAAAGAAAGGCTATAACAAAACATAGAAAATAAACCATAGAAATGCCACACCCTGACCAAAATAGCAGAGTTCACCTGGTCAGGGCGTGACAACAGTCCTGTAACAAGGTTAGAGAAGGAGCTGGTTAGAGATCAGGTTGTTTATATAGCTTGTTTTTGCGGAATAATAATAATAATAATAATAATATGTGGTTTTTAAATAGCACTTTTCAAGGTCCCAAAGTCACTTAGGAGTAATTTGTTTATAAGACATTTATAAGACAGTATGCTGTTGATCCATAATATCAAATGGCTTGTCTGTCAATTGTTATCTGTCAGCTCCAAACTATTGATAGTCAATAATATTATCCCCATAAGGTCCTTGACCACAAAAACAGAATATTTCATTACAGGAAAAGTACTACAAGTGTAGTGCTAACACCTGTTTCACATTTCAGAATCAAGATGCTGTATGTTTTAGTTACCTTTTCCTACTACAAATGTTTTACTGGTCCAGTTTGTAGTTGGGCAGCATGCCACCATTTTTACATGGTAGGCTAAAGGGGAGGTGGGGGGGGGGCAACGGAATCTGAGAGCAGAACTAACTCAATAAACCTTGTTCCCCATCTAAATGATCAAATGGGATATCTGTTTTATTAAGTCTGCTACAACAGCCCTGCGGCTTGTTCTGTCCCTTCCTAGAGCATTTATGTAAAACACACAAGCTCTGTCCCCAATAGCACCCTATTCCCTAGTGCACTATGTAGGGAATATGGTGCCATTTGGGACATACACAGAGAAAGAGGACAGGCTCGTTCCAGACAATCTGGGGCTAAACACTGGTGTTTCCAGTTAGGGTGAGATGCCAGAATAAATGAAGGGAATTGGTGAAGTTTAACAGGCTTGGCAGCAACATGAAAAGGTTCCCTCTTGTGGTTGGGGCGTACATATGACCCCCCTCGGTTCCATCCGAGGTACCCGGGCATCCCAGAAGGCTTTGAGGAACAATTAAGTGTTTATTTTCTGTTCTGCTCAATTCCATACAAGGAGCTGATTTGGGTAACATGGGATATACAGTACAGTGCATACTGAAAGTATTCAGACCCCTTAACCTTTTCCACATTTTGTTACATTACAAGCCTTATTCAAAATGTATTAAATTCATCCAGCTACACAAAATACCCCATAATGACAAAGCAAAAACAGGTTTAGAATTTTTTGCAAATGTATTAAAATTACAAAATAAAATTTCACATTTACATAGGTATCAGACCCTTTACACATGACTTTGTTGAAGCACATTTGGCAGCGATTACAGCCTCAATTCTTCTTGGATATGACGCTACAAGCTTTTTGGGGAGTTTCTCCCATTCCTCTCTGCAGTTTCTCTCAAGGTCCGTCAGGTTGGATGGGGAACATCGCTGCACAGCTATTTTCAGGTCTCTCCAGAGATGTTCGATCGGGTTAAAGTCCGGGCTCTAGCTGGGCCACTCAAGGACATTCAGACTTGTCCCGAAGCCACTCCTGCGTTGTCTTGGCTGTCTGCTTAGGGTCATTGTCCTGTTGAAAGGTGAACTGTTGCCCCAGTCTAAGGTCCTGAGCGCTTTGGAGTACCTTGCTCCGCTCATCTTTGCCTCAATCCTGAATAGTCTCCCAGTCCTTGCCGCTGGAAAAACATCCCCACAGCATGCTTCACCATAAGGATGGTGCCAGGTTTCCTCCAGATGTGGCGCTTGGCATTCAGGCCAAAGAGTTCTATCTTGGTTTCATCAGACCAGAGAATATTGTTTCTCATGGTCTGAGAGTCATTTAGGTGCCTTTTTGGCAAACTCCAAGTGGGCTGTCATGTGGCTTTTACTGAAGCGTGGCGTCCGTCTGGCCAGTCTACCATAAAGGCCTGATTGGTGGAGTGCTGCAGAGATGGTTGTCCTTCTGGGAGGTTCTCCCATCTCCTCAGAGGAATTCTAGAGCTCTGTTAGAGTGACCATCGGGTTCTGGGTCACCTCCCTGACCAAAGCTCTTCTCCCCCGACTGTTCAGTTTGGCCAGGTGGCCAACTCTAGGAACAGTCTTAGTGGTTCCAAACTTCTTCCATTTAAGAATGACGGAGGCCACTTTGTTCTTGGGGACCTTCAATGCTAAAGAAATGTTTTGGTAACATTCCCCAGATCTGTGCCTCAACACAATCCTGTCTCGGCACTCTACAGACAATTCCTTCGACCTCATGGATTGGTTTATGCTCTGACATGCACTGTTAACTGTGGGACCTTATATAGACAGGTGTATGCCTTTCCAAATCATGTCCAATCAATTGAATTTACAACAGGTGGACTCCAATCAAGTTGTAGAAACATCTCAAGGATGATCAATGGTAAAGGGATGCACCTGAGCTAAATTTTGAGTCTCATTGCAAAGGGTCTAAATACTTATGTAAATAAGGTATTTTTGTTTTTAAGTTTTAATACATTTGCTAAAATGTCTAAAAACCTGTTTTCACTTTGTCATTATGGGGTATTGTGTGTAGATTGCTGAGAATTGTTTTATATTTAATCCATTTTAGAACAAGGCTATAATGTAACAAAATGTGGGAAAAGTCAAAGGGTTCCAAATTGGACAGCAATCTTTAACCAGTCTTCTAAGTGAGCATCAAAACTCTGCCATTCACGGTTTATTCACCATCCTGTCTAAGCCATGTTAAGTGGGACAACTGTTTAGATAACACCATTGATATGCTAAACTGAACTGATATACAGTATACAGTAATATGTTGTCACGCCCTGACCTGAGAGAGACAGTTGTTTCTCTATTTTGTTAGGTCAGAGTGTGGGGTGGGCATTCTATGTTTTGTATTTCTCTGTTTTGGGCCGAGTATGGTTCCTAATCAGAGGCAGCTGTCTATCGTTGTCTCTGATTAAGAATCATACTTAGGCAGCCTTTTCCCACCTGTGTTTGTGGGTAGTTGTTTTCTGTTTTGTTATATGTGACCTGACAGAACTGTTGGCTTTCGTTTTGTTTCTTTGTTCTAGTGTTCTCAGCATTAAATAATTATGAACACTTACCACGTTGCGCTTTGGTCCCCTTCCTCTAATGACAGCCGTAACAGAACTACCCACCACCAAAGGACCAAGCAGCGTGGTCAGGATGAATGGACCTGGGAGGAAATCCTAGACAGGAAGGGACCCTGGAGGCAGGACGGGGAGTATCGCCGTCCGAAGGAGGAAATAGAGGCAGCAAAAGCGGAACGGCGACATTACGAGGAGCAACAACGGAAGCCCGAGAGGCAGCTCCCCTCCAAAAATTGGGGGGGCACACGAGGAGATTGGCGAATTTGGGGTTGAGACCTGAGCCAACTCCCCGTGCTTACCGTGGGGAGCGAGAGACCGAGCAAGCACCGTGTTATGCGGGGATGCGCACTGTGTCACCAGTGCGCAGCTACAGACCAGGGTGCACTCGGTGCAAGCTTCCCACAGTTGCCGTGCTAGAGTTGGCAGTCAGCAAGGAAGAAGTGTGCCGGCTCAGCATTCCTGGCCTCCAGTGCATCTCTTCGGCCCAGGTTATCCTGCGCCAGCTCTACGCACGGTACCCCCGTTCACCAGCACAAACCAGTTCATCCTGTGCCAGCGCTCTGCCCTTGCTGGGCTAAAGTAAACATCCAGCCAGGACGGGGTGTGCCAGCCCTAAGCTCCAGACCTCCAGTTCGCCTCCACGGCCCAGTATACCCTGTGCCTGCTCTGCGCACCCAGTCTCCTGTGCGTCTCCCCAGTCCGGTGAGAGCGGTTCCAGCTCCACGTAGGAAGCCTCCAGTGATGATCCATGGCACGAAGCCTCCAGTGATAATCCATGGCACGAAGCCTCCAGTGATATCCAAGGCCCGGAGCCTGTAGGGATAATCCATGGCAAGAAGCCTGTAGGGATGATCCATGGCCCGGAGCCTGTAGAGATGATCCATGGCACGAAGCCTCCAGTGAATATCCATGGGCCGGAGCCTCCAGTGATGATCCATGGCGCAGAACCTGTAGTGATGATCCATGGCACGGAGCCTGCAGCGACGGACCCCAGTCCGGAACCTACAGTGACGCTCCCCAGTCCGGAGCCTCCTGAGAGGCAGTCTGCAACCCAGAGTCTTCAGCGGCGGTCTGCAGTTCAGAGCCTCCGGCAATGATCTACGGTCTGGTTCCTCCGGCGGCACAGAAGCGGGGGGGATCAGCGGGCGGAGTGGGGGCTACGCCCCGAACCAGAGCCGCCGCCAAGAATAGATGCTCACCCGGACCCTCCCCTATAGGTTCAGGTTTGCGGCCGGGAGTCCGCACCTTTGGGGGGGGTACTGTCACGCCCTGACCTGAGATAGACGGTTTGTTTCTCTATTTTGTTAGGTCAGAGTGTGGGGTGGGCATTCTATGTTTTGTATTTCTCTGTTTTGGGCCGGGTATGGTTCCTAATCAGAGGCAGCTGTCTATCGTTGTCTCTGATTAGGAATCATACTTAGGCAGCCTTTTCCCACCTGTGTTTGTGGGTAGTTGTTTTCTGTTTTGTTATATGTGACCTGACAGAACTGTTGGCTTTTGTTGTGTTTCTTTGTTCTAGTGTTCTCAGCATTAAATAATTATGAACACTGACCACGCTGCGCTTTGGTCCCCTTCCTCTAACAACAGCCGTAACATATGTACCTAATGGAAAGTTAAGGACATAAAGAACAGTGAGTTCAAGCTTGAGTTGTGTTGAGGCCAGAGGGAATGCTACGGTGCAGTATAATCAATGCAAACCCCAAACTAATCTTCTAAGAAGAGTATATAACACATTTAGATTCATGTTTGAATACATCTAGACTTGTTTGTGACTTATTTACTGTGTCATCTAGATTTGAAAATATTGAACTTTTTATTAAGTTCTTCTTAAATGCGCTTTGATATATGATATATTCCAAATGAAAGACCACACTGACAGGCAATGACACAATGACAACAAATTATGACCAGTCTGATAATAACACTTAACCGGTTTACAGGTACAGACCGCACATCAGGTAGCACAGCAGAGGTACATTGTCTGTGCCACCCTCTCATAGTGCCAACTGCCAACACCAGAATAGATAGTCTCCTCTGTATGAAAATTCCTTTACACAGGGATTGGCGAGAGTGGTTCCTGTGCTGCGATAAATGTGATGCTGATGATGTTGGAGTGGAGACAGTAGTGTATAGGAGCTAATGAACAGTTACAGTTACGCAAGATTAGAGATATGCTGCTGCCAGATTATCACAGAGCTGATTTGACAGGGATTATGTAACCCAGGCCAGGTCCAAGGTCCAGACTATAATCCACACAGGGACTTGGAGTACACACATCACCCAAACCTCACCCCCCAGGGCAGAGGCAGAGAAAGGGATAGAGATGGATACAGATTATAGCAGAGAGAGAGACAGAGACAAAGGGACAGAGAGACAGAGAGAATTGGAGAGGGATATAGAGTATGCAGGGATCTCCAACCCTGTTCCTGGAGAGCTACCGTCCTGTTGGTTTTCGCTCCAACCATAATCTAGCTGGTTGATAAACTGAATCAGGTTAGTTACAACTGGGTTGGATTGGAACCTACTGGAGTGTGGCTCTCCAGAAACAGGGTTGAAGAGCCCTGGAGTATAGGAAAGAGAAAGAGAGAGAGGGGGAGAGAGGGGGAGAGGGGGGGGTGATTAAAAATTCCACTTGTTGGTTATCCCAACTTTGGCTGGATTCCAATAGGAACTAAATGTCACTTTGCAAGCCAACATAATGTGACTTGCAGACCAGATGTAGCATGTAAAGCAGGAGTTTCCTAACATCACTGTGGTAGAGTGTAACTAGGCCTTCAAAGAAAGTCCTTATGATATGTATTGTCATAAATCATTTCATTTTAAAGGCTAAAAAGGCTGGTGGAACTGTTCATAAGAAGAACCCTCCAAAGGTAAAATGGTTATTGGTAGAACCCTTCATAGAGGCTTCTAAGAAGAACCCTCCAAAGATAAAATGGTTCTAGGCAGAACCCTTCATAGAGGATTCTAGGTAGAACAATATACATGGGCTTCTATGAAGAGCCCTATATAAATAAAGGGTTCCCTAAAGTGCATTCGGAAAGTATTCAGACCCCTTGACTTTTTCAACATTTTGTTACGTTACAGCCTTATCCGAAAATGGATTCAATAGTTGTTTTTCCTCATCAATCAACACACAATACCCCATAATGACAAGGCAAAAACAGTTTTTTAGACATTTTTGCAAATGCATAAAATATAAACAACTGAAATACCTTATTTATACAGTATTCAGACCCTTTGCTATGAGACTCGAAATTGAGCTCAGGTGCATCCTATTTCCATTGATCATCCTTGAGATGTTTCTACAACTTGGAGTCCACATGTGGTAAATTAAATTGAAAGGACAAGATCTGGAAAGGCACACACCTGTCTATATAAGGTCCCACAGTTGACAGTGCATGTCAGAGCATAAACCATATCATGAGGTCGAAGGAATTGTCCGTAGAGCTCCGAGACAGGATTGTGCCGAGGCACAGATCTGGGGAAAGGTACCAAAAAATGTCTGCAGCATTGAAGTTCCCCAAGAAAACAGTGGCCTCCATCATTGTTAAATGTAAGAAGTTTGGAACCACCGAGAAGGGCTTCGGTCAGGGAGGTGACCCAGAATCCGATGGTCACTCTGACAGAGCTCCAGAGTTCCTCTGTGGAGATGGGAGAACCTTCAAGAAGGACAACCCTCTCTGCAGCACTCCACCAATCAGGCCATTATGGTAGACTGGCCAGACGGAAGCCACTCCTCAGTAAAAGGCAAATGACAGCCCACTTTGAGTTTGCTAAAAGGCACCTAAAGGACTCTCAGACCATGAGAAACAAGATTCTCAGGTCTGATGAAACCAAGATTAAACTCTTTGAACTCTTTCCTCAATGCCAAGCATCACGTCTTGAGGAAACCTGGCACCATCCCTGTGGTGAAGCATGGTGGCGGCAGCATCCTGCTGTGGGGATGTTTTTCAGCGGCAGGGACTGGGAGACTAGTCAAGATCAAGGGAAATTTAAACTGAGAAAGTACAGAGAGATCCTTGATGAAAACCTGCTCCAGAGCTCTCAGGACCTCAGACTGGGTCGAAGTTTCACCTTCCAACATGAGAATTACTCTAAGCACACAGCCAAAACAACGCAAGAGTGGCTTCGGGACAAGTCTCTGAATGTCCTTGAGTGGCCCAGCCAGAGCCCGGACTTGAACCTGATCGAACATCTTTGGAGAGACCTGAAAGTAGCTGTGCAGCGACTCTCCCCATCCAACCTGACAGAGCTTGACAGGATCTGCAGAGAAGATTGGGAGAAACTCATCAAATAAAGGTGCGCCAAGCTTGTAGCGTCATACCCAAGAAGACTAAAGGCTGTAATTGCTACCAAAGATGCTTCAACAAAGTACTGAGTAAAGGGTCTGAATTCTTATGTAATCGTGATATTTACAATTTTTTTTAGACATTTACATTGTCATAATGGGGTATTTTGTGTAGATTGATGAGGAATAAAAATGTAATACATCTTAGAATAAGGCTGTAACTTCACAAAATGTGGAAAAAGTCAAGGGGTCTGAATACTTTCCAAATGCACATTATGTATATAGGTCTACTTAGCACCTTTTTCTCCCGGAGAGTGTTGACAGATTCACTCTGCAGGTCTCATAGGGAATATCTTATATAGGCTGCTACAGTAAGTAGAGGTAAATGCATTTCCCATAACACTTAAATGTGAAGCATCGAGAGTTTGCATGTGAAGGTTCTCACCTTGCAAGGTGCTGCAGTGTCGAAGACGTTACATCTGCATAAAAGAAAATTGTGTGTCCTATATGAAGTGAGAAATATTGTGAGAAAAAAAATCAGGAGGTAAAAATGATGTATTCATTCTATCAAAGTTAAAGCCCGTAGGATAGTTGTGTCCTATATAGTACAATCTCCTTTTATTCTTTCCACTTATTCATATGCATGAAGTCCTCCTTCCATGTGTGTCAACTTGAGAGAATAATACCTATGGGTGTCATTATACTCCAGGTGCACGTTTTGGTTTTTGGCCTTACACTACACGGCTGATTCAAATAAACAACTCATTATCAAGCTTTGATTACAGTATTTGAATCAGCTGTGTAGTGTTGGGGGGAAAACTAAACGTGCACAGAGGCGGTGCAATCAATTTAGCAAGATTTAAGTGCGAAGTTGATTTTTCACCCTTCAAAGACAGGAAATTGTAAATGGCTGAAAAAGACAGATCCTCAGGTGGGCAGGGCATACATGTTGCTATGAAATGACACCCTATTTTTGAGAAGGGCCCATAGGGCTCACAAGACAGGGCCCAATGGGGCTCTGGTCAATAGTAGTGCACTATATAGGAAATAGGGTGCCATTTTGGATGCACTTCACACATTTACATAACTCTGGAGCTGTATAGGAAGATTAGGTTCCAGAGAAGTCTCTAATGTCATAAGCATTATTTCGCTCTTCAGTGTACACAAGGGTTATCACCAGAGCAGAGGAGATAAAGGACACATTACAAACATGAGTCAAGGTCAAGTCAGACTGGATGGAAAAAGTACACAGCTTTTTCCTTTCGAACACCCACTCACCATGCGTTTTTTTCCTTAGCCTAAACTGGATAATATTGAGAATGGGACATCTTAAAAAGGCTCATTGATACTGAAACACAAAGATACCATCCTGCCTATGCCGCTCTGTCATTGCTCACGCCACCTATGCCACTCTGTCATTGCTCATCCATATATTTATATATTCTTTACTTAGATTTGTGTGTATTAGGGTAGTTATTGTGGAATTGTTAGATTACTTGTTAGATATTGCTGCACTGTTGGAACTAGAAGCACAAGCATTTCGCTACACTCGCAATAACATCTGCTAACCATGAGTATGGACCAATAAAATTTGATTTGATTTAAAGATAAATTGTGCGTGACGAATGCACCAAGGCTTTCCTCCTATTCCATAATGGAAATGATAGATATAAAACAACGTATCTATCTTTCCTTAATCCCTCCATCCTCATGCAGAGAGAGCCTAATCACTATTCATTCCTAGTAATCACCCCTCTTTGACCTCAACCACAGACTATGGCCTTCCCCAAGATACATTAATAGAACATGAACTCTTTGTAATAGGCCCTGCATATCATAGACCTGGTTTCCTCTTTGCTTTATGGGAAAAATATTAATCATGGGCTGCTATGGCGTGTCAGGATGTGGGGTCAAATGGGGCTCTAATATATTTATAATGACACAGAACTATGGAGGAAGAGGGCTCCCAAGTGGCACATCGGTCTAAGGCACTGCAGTGCTAGAGGCGTCACTGCAGACCCTGGTTTGATCCTGGGCTGTATCACAACCGGCCGTGATCGGGAGCCCCATAAGTCGGCGCACAATTGGCCCAGTGTCGTCTGGGTTAGGGAAGGTTTTGGCCGGGTCAGGCCGTTATTGTAAATAAGAATTTGTTCTTAACTGACTTGCCTAGTTAAATAAAGGTTAAATAAAAAAATGTAAAGAGGATTCCTATTACAATGGTAACCCATTGATATTGGTTGGATGGAGCAAGGATTGGAGACAGGGATGGGCAAAAATGTCAAAATAGACTTACATAAAACTATTACAAAAAAACATAAATATCAATGCACCAAAATAAACTGAAATATATTTAAATAAAATACATGTATATTGTATTTTAAAATACATTTGCAAGTAGCCGGCTGAACAGCAACAACATTCTCAGTAACAGTTTACATTCACTTTTTTATGACTATGATATGTTATTGTTTATCTATCTTAGTTGAATACACTGACTGTAAGTCATTCTGGACAAGTGTCCGCTAAATGACCAAAATGTACTAATATACAGCATATATATACCTAAATTAACTGCAAAACACACTGGGTATTATTATTGGCCTTGTTTCGGGGGCGGAACCTTCAAAATAATACTCAGCATGCTTTGCAATTGTTCATTTTTACATATACATTCATATTTAGTTCCATTTAGCAGACGCTCTCATCACACCATAGTGTCAGACTTCTGACGCCAATGCAGGGTGAAAGGGAGCCCCAAAATGTGAACTGCTATAAAACAAAATGGTAAAGAAAGTATTTTGTATTTTGAAAATACTAATTAGTTCTTGAAAGTATGTTGTTACAAAATACATTGGAGTGTAGTTAAGCCATTAGCAACTAAATTATCCTTATAACTTCTGTGTGCAATTTTTTAAATAATTGGTTTATGGACATACATCTGGTGTATTGGAAGCAATTTTTGGTAACACGAAGATTGCAATTATTCCATTCACTATAATAAGGGACCCTGTTTTGTGCTGACAATGCCTGTAGTACAGCCACAAAATAATAAACCCCACCAACAGTGCATTCAGAAAGTTTTCAGACCCCATCACCTTTTCCACATTGTTAGGTTACAGCCATATTCTAAAATGGATTAAATTGTTGTCACGGTTGTCGTAGGGTAAAGTGGACCAAGACGCAGCGGGAAAATGTGCACTCATCTTCTTTATTAAATGGACAAGAAGGTGAACCAAAACAAACACAACAAAAACACAACGACTAATAACAGGCCGGTAAGGCAACAAAGCTATACCCAGCACAATCTCCCACAAAACACTAAAACAAACACATACCTATATATAGGACCCTCAATCAGAGGCAACTAGAAAACACCTGCCTCCAATTGAGGGTCCAATCCCCAATTAACTAAACATAGAAATACAAAGAACTAGACTAAACATAGAAATACATTAACATAGACCAGTGCCAACAAATACCCCCTGCCACGTCCTGACCAAACTACAATAACAAATAACCCCTATACTGGTCAGGACGTGACAATTGTTTTTTCCCCTCATCAATCAGTACACACAATAACCAATAATGACAAAGCAAAAACAGTTTAGACATTTTTGCTAATATATAAAATAAAAAAACCAAATAGCACATTTACATAAGAATTCAGACCCTTTACACAGTACTGTCTTGAAGCACCTTTGGTAGCGATTACAGCCTCGATTCTTCTTGGGTCTGACACTACAAGCTTGGCACACCTGGATTTGGGGAGTTTCTCACATTCTTCTCTGCAGATCCTCTCAAACTCTGTCAGGTTGGATGGGGAGTGTCGTTGCACAGTTATTTTCAGGTCTCTCCAGAGATATTCGATTGGGTTTAAGACGTGATGCTTGGCGTTGAGGCCAAGTGTTCAATCTTGGTTTCATCAGACCAGAGAATATTGTTTCTCATGGTCTGAGAGTCCTTTAGGTGCCTTTTGGCAAACTCCAAGCGGGCTGTCATGTGCCTTTTACTGAGGAGTCCCTTCTGTCTGGCCACTCTATCATAAAGGCCTCATTGGTGGAGTGCTGCAGAGATGGTTGTCCTTCTTGAAGTTTCTCCCATCTCCACAGAGAAACTCTGGAGCTCTGTCAGAGTGACCATCAGGTTCTTGGTCACCTCACTGACCAAGGCCCTTTTCCCCCGATTGCTCAGTTTGGAGTCTTGGTGGTTCCAAACTTCTTCCACTTAAGAATGATGGAGGCCACTGTGTTCTTAGGGATATTCAATGCTGTGGTACACTTCCCCAGAGCTATACCTTGACACAATCCTTTCTCTGAGCTCTACGGACAATTCCATCGACCTCATGGCTTGGTTTTTGCACTGACATGCACTTCTTCTTCTATGGTATAATGGCATTCGTAACAATTAGATGTCCATTTGAGAAGGTGGATATTAAGGAGCCCAAAAAGAAAACCATTTGGGTAAAAATAAATAAAATATAATTCAAACTACCAAAAAAGAAATTAACTAAACAAAATCAACCTGCTTTTCTGTAAAAACTTCATTCTAATCAGGTCCCAACACAGTCTCAGAAGCCTCCTGTGAGGGTGGGACATTTTCTAGTGACAATAGTCCTTGCACTGCTTCTGCCGTCTGCCTTCTGAAGTCTTGGTGCCCCAAAAACGTATTGGCTGCAGATATAATGATATCCAGCTTCTTGCACTTCTTAGACACTTGTTATGTGCAATTAATCACTGTCGCTATAAATGTCACAAAATCCACCTTCTTCACAATGTGTATCCAGATCACTCGATTGACTTAAAACACTAGCAACTGGTTGCAATGTATCCACTGCCAACATCGCCAACACTGTTGCCTCTTGCCCTTTTGACTCTCTTCACTGCCTGCACATAGGAGATCCGCTGCGCCGCCCTGATTCTTGACACCTCGACCTCCTTCACCCTAACAGGGCACTCAAGGAAGTTCAGAGCATGATCCCCACCACAGTTGCAACATTTTCCATTCACAGATTCTTCAATATCATACTTCTTCCGTCTGCAAACATTTCACACGTGACCATATCCTTTACAATTCCCACACTGTAATGGTTTGGACACAAATGCTCTCACCACATACCTCACATATCCAAGCTTCACATATTCAGGTAGTCTCCTCAAACAACAATGTCGACAGGGTTTTCTCCTTCCTTCCATTTACCATATGGGTCAGGACGACGTGCACTGACCACTACTGGGATTTTCTGACTATCATCTATATTAAATGAGACTCCAGTTATATCTCCTTTGGCAGGTGTCCTGCTCCGAAGATCAATACATTTTACTTCTGACAGGAACAATTTTGCCAGATCGAGTGCATGCTTCTTCTGTTGCATGCATCAACACAATTAACCAAAACAGGGCCGATTCTAGTCACCTTGATTGAATCCAACTTTCCCACTGCTTTCTTCACAGTCCTCGATATTACAAATGGCTTTCCCAAATTAATCTCCTTGTCCAAAAAACACAGTCCAATAAGAAATGCATTATTGGACCCGTACATGTCTTCTACTACAACTTTTGCTCATTTTGTTCCATTCTTTGATTTCAGTATTTTCCATTCATTTTCCACACACTTCACTTGCCACACTTTCAGATTCAAGCACAGCCGCCATTTCCTCCTTGTCCACTGGCCTCTGACATGCACTGTCAACTGTGGGACCTTATATAGACAGGTGTGTGCCTTTCTAAATCATGTCCAATCAATTGCATTTACCACAAGTTGATTCCAATCAAGTTGTAGAAACAGCTCAAGGATAATCAAAGGAAACAGGATGCACCTGAGCTCAATTTCTAGTCTCATTGCAAAGGGTCTGAAAACGTATGTAAATATGATATTTCTGTTTTTATTTATAATAAATTTGATACAATTTCTAAAAACCTGTTTTTGCTTTGTCATTATGGGGTATTGTGTGTAGATTGATGAGGTCAAATTTTATTTCATCCATTTTAGAATAAGGCTGTAACGTAACATAATGTTGAAAAAGTAAAGGGGTCGGAATATTTTCCAAATGCAGTCTTTCTTCAATTTCTCTTCTTAACATTTTATTTTAAACCTAGCCCTAACCTAACCCCTAACTTTAACCACACTGCTAAACTTATGCCTAAGCATAAACTTAAATTAAGATCAAAAAGCACATTTCAGTTTTAATAATTTTTATGATACTTTGTGGCTGTGGTAACTAGTGACAAACCCGGTGGTCATTTTGCAAGCCAGAAACCTGGGGTGTATTCATTCCACCGATTCTGTTGCAAAACGTTTCTTAAACAGAAGCAAAGGGAACAAAACGGGGCGGGAGCTACCTGGATTTTGTTCAATAAAACTCTTGTTTTGCTCTGTTTGCTGTTTGTTTTTAAAATTGTATAACTGCCTTAATTTTGCTGGACCCCAGGAAGAGTATCTGCCGGCTTGTCAGGAACTAATGGGGATCCTTAATAAATACAAATACAAATGTGGTTCTCAAACGGTAAACTGTTTCCGTAATGAATACACCCCTGTTTGTTTTTATTTTAATCTTATTTTCATTTAACCTTTATTTAACCAGGGGAAATGCATTCAGATCAGGGTCTCATTTACAAGGGTGCCCTGGGAACAATAAATCAACGTGATCAGTCTTAACACAACACTATACAATTACACATTACAACAAATCAAATTAAAAAGCAAAAGATAAAAGTACACATCAATCAAAACAACTGCAGTTCTCTTTCACCACATTCCTCATCAAGGTCCCAAATTGACCCTTCAAGACCAGTGTTAAGTGGCAGGTAGCCTAGTGGTTGGAGTATTGGACTAGTAACCAAAAGGTTGCAAGATTGAATTCCCGAGCTGACAAGGTAAACATCTTTTGTTCTGCCCCTGAACAAGGCAGTTAACCCACTGTTCCTAGGCCGTCATTGAAAATAAGAATTTGTTCTTAACTGACTTGCCTAGTTAAATAAAGACAAAATACATTTTTAAAAGCCTCAAAATGGCCTGCAGGTCATTCCATACGCTAGGGCAGTGGTGTCAAACTAATTTGATAGAGGGCCTAGTATCTGCTGGTTTTCCCTTTTAGTTATGACCTAGACAACCAGGTGAGGGGAGTTCCTTACTGACCTTAAGTCATCAACCAAGTACAAAGGAATAGTGAAATCCCGCAGACACTCGGCCCTCCATGTAATGAGTTTGACAAGTGGGCTAGGGGCACATCCATCTTCTCAGACTCTTTGGAGACTCACAGAACCTCTAGAACCAGCCAGTCTAGAGTGAGTCTGATGGTGGATGGATTTCCAATTAAGAAGTGAGGTAAGGTAGTATGGAAGTTTATGTAAAACTGATTTATATACAAATAGCCCTTCTGGTAGTTAGAAATTCCCAGCCAAAAAACTCTCTTGAAACTCAGTAGGTGGAGGTGCCACCATTGACAAATACATTTTTCATTGGAATATGTAGCCTACTTCCTACATTTCACGACAGATAACATAAGCTGTCTTTGTTCACAAGTCATGGGACTAGGCTACAAGTTGTTTGATTTTTAACGGAAATCATAAAATTTGACGGCGCTGTGTTGTCTCCGTACAGGGGCGACACTTTCCTTTACCAAAACTGAATCTAGAGCTGCAGTGGAAAGGGGGACATTATTTTCAGGGCATTTTGCCCAGTGTGCAGTAGTACACGTCATGGTGGGTGTATATTTCAGTGTGGAGAACCTCATGTCCTGATCTTGGAATCTAGTCTACACACTCTAAGACATTTTTTTGCGTATTTCCAATGAAGATTTACCCCAGTGTTTCACCAAAAGGCTCTCCCTGTTCTGTTTCCATCTATGCAGGCCGGCACGTGTGTTTCACTGGGCCAAGGCTCCGGCGGACCTGCCCTAACTTGGTGCTTTTCAGACTTTATTTACATAACAATTGCTATCTGTGAACATGGGTTTACACCTTTGACGGTTAATACCTTCTCAAGGGCGGCGCACAATTGGCCCAGCATTGTCTGGGTTAGGGTTTGGCCGTCATTGTAAATAAGAATTTGTTCTTAACTGACTTGCCTAAAGATGAAATAAATAAACAAAGCAACTGTTTTGTTTATGCAGAGGGAAGCATTATATAAAGGGAAGCACAGCCGCGAGCTGCCCAGTGACACGAGCCTACCAGACGAGCTAAATCACTTCTATTTTCGCTTCCAGCCAAGCAACACCGAGGCATGCATGAGAGCATCAGCTGTTTCCGGACGACTATGTGATCACGCTCTCCGTAGCCAACGTGAATAAGACCTTTAAACAGGTCAACATTCACAAGGTCGCTGGGCCAGACGGATTACCAGGACGTGGGTTCCGGGCATGTGCTGACAAACTGGCAGGTGTCTTCACTGACTTTTTCAACCTATCCCTGATTGAGTCTGTAGTACCAACATGCTTCAAGCAGACCACCATAGTCCCTGTGCCCAAGAACACTAAGGTAACCTGCCTAAATGACTACAGACCCACAGCACTCACATCTGTAGCCATGAAGTGCATATTCCAGTGCGGTCTTAGTGTCAGCGTCCATCTGTGGTGGTAAATAAACAGCCACAAAAATGTTTTATGAAAAATCTCTTGGCCAATAGTGTGGTCTACAGCTTATCATGAGATACTCTAATTCAGGCGAGCAAAATCTAGACATCCTTAGATTTTGTGCACCAGCTGTTGTTTACAAATATACACTGACTCCCCCGTCCCCGTCCGTCCGTCCGTGTGCTGCAGCATATATCCCACTAGCTGAATGTTTTCCATGTCGTCATTCAGCCACGATTCGGTGAAACATAAGATATTACACTTTTTGATGTCCCGTTGGAAGGATATTCTGGATCGTACCTTGTCTAATTTATTGTCCAATGATTGTACGTTGGCAAGTAATATTGATGGTAAGGGCAGATTTCCCACTCGCTGTCGGCACCCCACCCTGTGTCCTCTATACCTGCGTCTCTTTCTCTTGCCAATGACGGGGATTTCGGCCTTGTCGGTTGTCTGAAGTCCATCCTGTGCGTCCTGCTTGTTGAATAAAAAATCTTCATCTAATCCGAGGTGAGTGATAGCTGTCCTGATATCCAGAAGCTCTTTTTGCAGTAAGATATGGTGGCAGGAACATTATGTACAAAATAAGTTACAAATAACGCAAAAAAACCCCACATCATAGCACAATTCTTTAGGCGCCGTAAGACAGCTGCCATTTCTTCCAGCGCCATCTTACATCCATACTTTTTGAAAATATTATTTGACAATATTTATACCAATTTATTGAACTTACAGACAATAAATTATCAAATCATTATAGAGGGAGATTATAACCTCTGTGGACCGTAAAGGAAATCACTCTAAAATCTATCATCACAGTGCCCTTAAGGAAATGACAAATATTATGGACACATTAGAAATAGTGAATATTGAGAGACTAAAAAACCCTGACCTAGTGAGATATACATGGAGGAGACTTAATTAAGATAATTTTCTTGACTACATTCTGGTGTCTTTCTCTCTTACATCAAAGGTTAAAAGAGTATTAATAGGAGACAGAATGTGATCGGATCATCATCTAATTGGCCTTCACATAACTCTTACAGAATTTCCACATGGACGGGGATATTGGAAATTTTATCAATGTTTACCGGAGGACAATTTATTTTTAACTAAGACAAAATCATTTATAATTTAATTTCTCCAGTATAATATAGGTTCAGCAAATCCTCTAATTGTTTGGGATACCTTTAAATGTACCTTCAGAGGTCATTCAATTCAATGTTCATCAATAATAAAAAGCAGTTTCTGTCTAAAGAGACAAGACTAACAAGGGAAATACATGAACTAATAGTACAGGTAGATAGCAATAAAAACGATACTACAGAGATACAAAATAAGTTAGAGGAAAAACATAAAGAACTGGTGGAACTTATTCAAGAACGGTCTATTGTAATCTTTTACAAAAATAGATAAGATAAAGATAAAGCAAAGCAGTGCGACAAAAACAACACAGAGTTACACATGGAATAAACAATCGTACAGTCAATAACACAATATAAAAATCGGTATACAGTGTGTGCAAATGAAGTAAGGAGGTAAGGCAATAAATAGGCCAAAATCGCGAAGTAATTACAATTTAGCTATTTACACTGGAGTGATATACAGTTGAAGTCGGAAGTTTACATACACATAGGTTGGAGTCATTAAAACTCGTTTTTCAACCACACCGCAAATTTCTTGTTAACAAACTATAGTTTTGGCAAGTCCGTTAGGACATCTACTTTGTACATGACACAAGTAATTTTTCCAACAATTGTTTACAGACAGATGATTTCACTTATTTACTGTATCACAATTCCAGTGGGTCAGAAGTTTACATGCATTAAGTTGACTGTGCCTTTTAAACAGCTTGGAAAATTCCAGAAAAGGATGTCATGGCTTTAGAAGCTTCTGATAGGCTAATTGACATCATTTGAGTCAATTGGTGATGTGCCTGTGGATGTATTTCAAGGCCTACCTTCAAACTCAGTGCCTCATTGCTTGACATCATGGGAAAATCAAAAGAAATCAGCCAAGAACTCAGAAAAAGAATTGTAGACTTCCAAAAGTCTGGTTAATCCTTGGGAGCAATTTCCAAACGCCTGAAGGTACCACGTTCATCTGTACAAACAATAGTACGCAAGTATAAACACCATAGGACCACGCAGCCGTTATACTGCTCAAGAAGGAGACGCGTTCTGTCTCCTAGAGATGAACATACTTTGGTGCGAAAAGTGTAAATCAATCCCAGAACAACAGAAAAGGACCTTGTGAAGATGCTGGAGGAAACAGGTACAAAAGTATCTAATATCCACAGTAAAACGAGTCCTATATCGACATAACCTGACAGGCCATTCAGCAAGGAAGAAGCCACTGCTCCAAAATCGCCATAAAAAAGCCAGACAACGGTTTGCAACTGCACATGGGGATAAAGATTGTACTTTTTGGAGAAATGTCCTCTGGTCTGATGAAACAAAAATAGAACTGTTTGGCCATAATGACCATCATTATGTTTGGAGGAAAAAGGGGGAGGCTTGCAACCCGAAGAACACCATTCCAACCATGAAGCACGGGGTGGCAGCATCATGCTGTGGGGGTGCTTTGCTGCAGGAGGGGCTGGTGCACTTCACAAAATAGATGGCATAATGAGGGAGGAAAATTACATGGATATATTGAAGCAACATCTCAAGACATCAGTCAGGAAGTTAAAGCTTGGTCCCAAATGGGTCTTCCAAATGGACAATGACCTCTAGCCTACTTCCAAAGTTGTGGCAAAATGGCTTAAGGACAACAAAGTCAAGGGAAAAAGGCATGTGCGAGCAAGGAAGCCTACAAACCTGGCTCAGTTACACCAGCTCTGTCAGGAGGAATGGGCCAAAATTCACCCAACTTATTGTGGGAAGCTTGTGGAAGGCTACAGGAAACGTTTGACCCAAGTTAAACAAATTAAAGGCAATGCTACCAAATACTATGTAAACTTCTGACCAACTGGGAATATGATGAAAGAAATGAAAGCTGAATGAAATAATTCTCTCTACTATTATTCGGACATTTCACATGCTTAAAATAAAGTGGTGATCCTAACTGACCTAAGACAGGGAATTTTTACCAGGATTAAATGTCAGGAATTGTGCAAAACTGAGTTTAAATGTATTTGGCTAAGGTGTATGTAAACTTCCGACTTCAACTGTATGTGCAGATGAGGTTATGCAAGTAGAAATACTGGTGTGCAAAAGAGCAGAAAAACAAAACAAATATGGGGATGAGGTAGGTAGTTGGTTGGATGGGCTATTTACAGATGGGCTGTGTACAGCTGCAGCGATCGGTAAGCTGCTCAGACAGCTGACGCTTAAAGTTAGTGAGGGAGATGTACAGTAAGTCTCCAACTTCAGTGATTTTTCCAATTCGTTCCAGTCATTGGCAGCAGAGAACTGGAAGGAAAGGTGGCCACCCTTTGAATGATGATTACCGTAAGGAATTCTTTCAAAATAATTTTAAAAAGAAAAGTAACAAATGTACTAAAAGATCAGTGCGAAGGCCAAATGACAGAGCAATAACTTTTGAGGCTATTAAATCCTTTCAGTCTGGAAAAACCCAAGGGCTTGATGGCATACCAGTAGAGGTATATCAAGCCTTTTTTATAAACTCAAAGCTCCATTGTTAGCTTGTTTTAACAAAATGAAACATCTAAGAAGTCAGGCCTGGTATTTATTGCGCATTTTTAAAAGGCCTTTGATAAAGTAAGACTGGATTTTATTTATAAATGCCTGGATATTTTCAATTTGGTGATTCTCTTATAAAATGGGTAAAAGTAATGTATAGCAACCCAAGGTGTAAAATAGTAAATAGAGGCTACTTCTCAGAGAGTTTTGAATTGTCAAGAGGAGTTAAACAATGGTGTCCGCTATCACCATATCTATTCGTTATGGCCATCGAAATGCTAGCTATTAAAATCAGATCAAATAGCAACATTAGAGGATTAAATCTGTATGTATGCCGATGACTCAAGTTTTATATTAAGTCAGCAAGCCATATCCCTGCAATGTCTCATTGAAGATCAAGATAACTTTCCTTGACTCTCTGGACAAAAACCTTTTATTACATATTGTATCTTTAAAAAAATACAACTTTTACATTACTCTGCAGTTTACCTATCAAATGGGCTGACGGGGAAGTAGACATACTTGGTATTCATATCACAAAATATATATATGAGCTCTCAAAAATAAATTTCAATAGAAAACTTGTAAAATAAAAATAGATTTGTTTTCAAATCATATGAGCACATTTTTTTTTATCTGGGATGCTAAACCAGACAAGATAAAGAGTTCCTATCTATACTGTATAATGCATATGAACTAGGTGGGTTTAGATTATTAAATATAAAAGCACTAAACCTCTCTCTAAAAGCTTCACTTATCCAAAAGTTTCACTTGAACCCTAAATGGTTCTCAAGTAGATTACTAAGAAAAGCTCATCCATTGTTTAAAAATGGCCTTTTTGCCTTTGTGCATATTGCCATGTCTCATTTTTGATTAACTGAAAATGAAACTTTTTTCAAAGTATTTCTCTTTTTCAAACAATAATTGCAGAGCTGGCTACAATTTCAATTTCATCCCTCTGAAAAGATAGAACAAATATTATAACAAACATTATGGCTGAACCCAAATGTGCTGGTTGATAAAAGACCTGTATTTATGGAAAATGTTTGAAAAAGGTATTTTGTTTTTAAAGGATATTGTAAATTGGAATGGTAGAGTTATGTCTTTCATGGAGATATCAGAATTGTATTGAAGGTCTGCTCAATCCAAGATTACACCAATTGATTACAGCATTACTGCAAAAATAGAGGAGGCAGGTGGCAGTGCGGGGAGGTAGGGAACTGGTCTGTCTGCTCAATATAAAGGATCAAAACTGGTGGAGGAATGAAAATAGCATAAATAGGAAAGTATACCAGTCTCATTTGAGGACCAGGATGTTGACAGCTGTGCCATACAGATTGCAAAATAGTTGGGAAGAGATTTTTGATGTACCGATTCCATGGTACATGGTGTATGAGTTGATATATAAAACAACGCAAGATTCAAGACTTTGTGCTTTTCAGCTAAAATTATTGTACAGAATTCTTGCCATCAACAAAATGTTGAAAATTTGAGGCATACAATCAGCGCAGCTCTGCAGATTTTGTTGTGAGGATAAAGATTCAATAGACCATTTGTGTTGGTATTGCCCTCAGGTAGCCTGTTTCTGGTCTCAGGTTCAGGAATGGCTGAAAATGCATAACATTGATCTAAAATTAACCCTAGAAATAGTATTGTTGGGAGATCTGGAGAGACCGGGTCAGTCAATTACTAATACTCTTGGTAAAAGTATTTATCTTCAACTCGCAATCTGTGGATTCTATTCAATTAGATACATTCAAATTGTATATTAACATCACAGCATAGTTGTCAGTGGTTGAATTGGAGAGTTGAATTGAAGACAAAGGGGATAGAATGACGGTCAAAGATAAAATGTACAGCTAATGCCTGTTTGCATGAGGCTGATGCAAACATCTACACATGCATATACACACACTCTCAGGATGGTTGAGGGCAGCTCTTGGGGAAATGTGGGGAATGGGGAATCTTGGAGGGCTGGTGGCCTAGCGGTTGGGAGCTTGGGCCGGTGGCTTATAGGTCGCTGGTTCGGGTCCACATTCTGGATGGGAGTCTGTTAGATGACTAAATGTGATGTAGATGTTGAGCGGCTTCACTGCAAGTAGATTGTATGTTTTAATATTCAATAAAATCAATCAAATATTTAAAAAAGACGTGGGAAATTACCAGAAATTACTTTAAATGACAAGAGTGGCAAGGATGGCAAGGATGTTGTCAGTGGCACAATGTTGGCAGTGGCAATTTTCAAATCAAATCAAATTTTATTTGTCACATGTGCCGAATACAACAGGTGTACAACAGGTGTAGACCTTACAGTGAAATGCTTACTTACGAGCCCCTAACCGACAGTGCAGTTTTAAGAAAAATACATAAAAAATAAGAAATAAAAGTAACAAATAATTAAAGAGCAGCTGTAAAATAACAATAGCGAGGCTATATACAGGGGGTACTGGTACAGAGTCAATGTGCGGGGGCACCAGTTAGTCGAGGCAATATGTACATGTAGGTAGAGTTATTAAAGTGACTATGCATAGATAATAACAGAGAGTAGCAGCAGCGTAAAAGGGGGCGGGGGACAATGCAAATACTCTGGAGAGACATTTGATTAGATGTTCAGGAGTCTTGTGGCTTGGGGGTAGAAGCTGTATAGAAGCCTCTTGGACCTAGACTTGGCGTTCCGGTACCGCTTGCCATGCGGTAGCAGAGAGAACAGTCTATGACTAGGGTGGCTGGAGTCTTTGACAATTTTTAGGGCCTTCCTCGGACACCGCCTGGTACAGAGATCCTGGATGGCAGGAAGCTTGGCCCCGGTGATGTACTGGGACTTACGCACTACCCTCTGTAGTGCCATGTGTTCGGAGGCCGAGCAATTGCCATACCAGGCAATGATGCAATGCGTCAGGATGCTCTCGATGGTGCAGCTGTAGAACCTTTTGAGGATCTGAGGACCCATGACAAATATTTTCAGTCTCCTGAGGGGGAATAGGTTTTGTCGTTCCCTCTTCACGACTGTCTTGGTGTGCTTGGACCATGTTAGTTTGTTGGTGATGTGGACGCCAAGGAACTTGAAGCTCTCAACCTGCTCCACTACAGCCCCGTCAATGAGGGCGTGCTCGGTCCTCCTTTTCCTGTAGTCCACAATCATCTCCTTTGTCTTGGTGGGGAAAACTAAATCTTGGTGGGGCAACAACAAAAAAAACGTTTTAGATGCATGCAAGCAAAGCCACGACACAACACAACACCAAAGAATACATTAATTGCACTATAATCTAATCAAATTTAATTTATCACATGCGCCGAATACAACAGGTGTAGACCTTACAGTGAAATGCTTACTTACAAGCCCTTAACCAACAATGCAGTTTTAAGAAAATACCTAAAACAAAAAGTAAGGGATAAGAATAACAAATTATTAAAGAGGTGCAGTAAATAACAATAGTAGGGCTATATACAGGGGATACTGTTACAGAGTCAATGTCAATGTGCGGGGGCACCGGTGTCGAGGTAATTGGGTGCATGTAGGTAGAGTTATTATAACGGTGACAAACGGTGCCCACAAACTGTTAGGGCCTATATAAAGCTGTCACAGCAGAGTCCCAACAGCAGTCTCAACACCTTACCACTGCTATACCTGGCTATCAGCGGAGACTTGTCTGGCAAAGAATCACCCAAAACACCCAAAAGTACTCGCTATATTTTGAATGCTTAACAGGACAGGAAAAGGGTCCAATTCACACACTTATCAAGAGAACTAGTCATTCCTACTGCATCCGCTCTGGCAGACTCACTAAACAAAAATGCTTCATTTGTAAATTATGTCTGAATGTTGGATTGTGCCCTTGGCTATCCGCAATTAAATAAAAACAAGAAAATTGTGCCGTTTGGATTGCCTAATAGAAGTCAATTTAAATTATTTTGATACTTAAGTATATTTTTGCAATTAAGTTTACTTTTCATACTTCATTATATTTAAAAACAAATACTTTTAGACTTTTAACCTCCACAGGATCGGTGTCCTCCTGTGTGAAGGTTGAGCTAACGTGCGCTAATGTGATTAGGATGAGGTTTTAAGTAACAAGAACATTTCCTAGGACATAGACATGTCTTATATGGGCAGAAAGCTTAAATTCTTGTTAATCTAACTGCACTGTCCAATTTACAATAGCTATTAAAGTGAAAGAATACCATGCTATTGTTTGAGGAGAGTGCACAGTTATGTACTGAAAATGTATCAATAAACCAATTAGGCACATTTGGGCAGACTTAATACAACACTTAATACAACACTTAGATAGCCAACGAGCTGTGCTTTACGTGAGTAGGTGGAAACCCTTGGTGTGAAGTAAAATCTTTCAGCTAAACTCGCGCGTACGCGAGTCGAGTGGAATTTGGACAATTATGCAAGAGCATGTCGAAGCGCGCTACGCACATCTGTGAGTTATGAAAACGAACTGTTTTGCACATTTTTAACTTACAATGTGGCTACTAATACTGGAAAAGCTAAATCAAAGTCCAGGTATACAGATTTTGGACGATATTCTAGCATAAATCTACCGGGAAAGTGTCACTGACTCAGTGAATATAGTTTAGACAACAGCTAAAGGAGAGGACGCTACCTTAGACTTGTAAGTGAAATACCAGTCTTTATATTTATGTTATTTTATATTGTAAATCCGAGCTAATGCAGTTTGAATGGCCACAACATGTCAAAGTCAACATAAAACACACATTGTACTGGCGCAGTGGTCTAACACACTGCAATACCTGGTTCGAATCCAGGCTGCATCACATTC